>NW_026542601.1:2663647-3263647 GCF_028750875.1 Macrosteles quadrilineatus | reverse complement strand
ATTACAAATTAATTAACATATTCTGACAACTAGTCACTTGTTATGTAATCTATGATGTCGGTGACATCAAGGTCACTCTGGTACAATGAAGCCTCTTAGTTTCACGTCTTTTATCTTACAATTCAATCTTTACGGCCATCAGAATCTTTCATGTCACCGCAATGATTGATCTGATCTAGATCACATGCCAATACTATAGGCAACCTCTTGTGCATCGAGCTCATGTGGTTTGGATCAAACCCGAGAAGTATAGTGCTAAGTGCGGCTAGTGCATAATAAACCATGTGAATTTAAATGAGTTCATTGGAAGATTTGAAATGGATTTGCCAGATAGAACAGCAAGTACTGACAAAATGTCTGGCGTCTGTCATGACCTCCATCGGTCAAACGGTTTTATTCAAGACAGCTTTTGACCTATCTTTGTTGAAAATTCTGAAATTTTAACAGAGGTATTCTGACCAATAGCCAAGACGTTATGACGTTATCACCATCTGTAAAACACCAAGCTAACGTTATGAATGATGTTGTGAAAGATTTATTCATGTGTGGATGGATAAATTTCTTAGTTAAGGCGAACAAGGCTTTGGAAGAAGAATACTGCTGGAATTCACTCAATATTATTTTGATCAATTGTCAATTGATATGCACGTGCAATATTTCAAAAATATTGGTCTCGCCAAGCGAGAGAAATTACTTAATTCTTTTTCTTCTGACTTAGCAGCTAATCAGGTAAAAGTTACCTTTCATTGTCTTACGGAATCACTGACAGCAGAGATGTAGCATATTCAATCTTCAGACTCGAAATTTCTTCAAGGACACGCGTCTCGTTTCAAATCTTCAGTATATCAGCTGATTAGGATGATGCAAGCGGTCAGGTGTATGATGGTCGTAGGCAGATTGTGGGATGGTACAAATTGATTGTTGCTCCCAATTCGCGATCTGAATTCATACGAGGTCTGATTAGTTATTTTCGCCTTCACAGAGAGGTTGCGAAAGTAAACCAAAAGGTATGACTAATAAAGCTTGATGAGAGGAACAAATTAAACCGGATAGTATTATTTTATTTATAATTTTTTTTTTTTTTTTTTTATTTTTTTTTTTTTATTTGATTTATTATTTTATTTATATTATTATTTTGGAAACCTTTTTTCTCAGCTCGTGTGCATCGCAAGGAAAGTTTACGCATACTGTTAAGGCCCGTTTTGCCAGAAGCGTCTCGTGCGTCTATCGCTCAGCGATTATCGCTCCGCGTCTATCGCTGCCCACTGCTTTGCATTGTTTTAGGTTAGTCTATTTTGCCAGAAGCGTCAATCGCTACAGCCGCCAGCGTCTGTAACTGAGACGCTAGCGTCTGACGCGGACCACTGCTCCTGGAGCAGACGGAGACGCAGTCGCTAGCGATTATTACTGGAATAAGCACGTGTTTAGTTGTTGACATAACTTTGTTTCCTTAAATAAGTTGTGTTTACAAGTTTAATGACATCTCACAATCAAAGTGGGGATTCAATAGTTAAGAAGATTAAACAACTTAAAAAAAACTAGTGAAAAATTAAACGAAACTAGTGAAACTTGGTCTCATCAGAGTGGAGGTGATTTTCAATTAACAATTTAAAATATCCCTCTTCAGGTCCCTTAAAACATATTACGCACTTCTTCCCTAGGTTTGCACAACATTTCTAATATCTCTTCATCGTCTAAATCCTCAGCTAACAAATCCTTAACTATTTGCTTTCTACAGCTCATTTTCCCACTCACTGATCGAATAATCGCAAGGAACAGACGCTTCTGGCAAAATAGGCCCGAGCGATAGACGCTGAGCGATTATCGCTCTAGCGATCATCGCTGAGCGTCAGACGCACGAGACGCTTCTGGCAAAACGGGCCTTAAAGATGCATGAAGATGTGCAGAATCCCGTAATAAATTAAAATAGGCTTAAAAATAAGCCCAAAAAATTAATTTAAAAAAATTAACATTGAACCTATGGGTTGCCATGCTGGTGACGAAATATAAACATAAAATCAAAACAAATGGCAGAAATCCCAATCACATGTTTTATTTACTCTGGAGGGGTTGGGGTGAATATAGAGAAGTAAATACAGTAGGTACATATTTTTGGGCGAGTTTTTTTACCACAAATAACATGAAACATCTTAAATATTAAACTCACATTTACACAGGCTGTAATATTGTCCGTTAAAAGGAATTTATAAGTTAATAAAAATGTGGTTTGAATAAAAACATCCCGGAGTAAATAATTGGTTTATATGTTGTTTTACCGTCCAAAAAATCCAGCACGTCCCAATTTTTTAGTTAGATGCAAGATTGTATTTAACAGTATATATGATTATGATAAATTGATTTGATAATGAATATGAACTAAACAAACTACATTAATCATTTGTCCATTAATCATATAAACCCCTTAATTGTGTGCAGAGGTTTGCCATTTATTTGTTTGTCTGATCAGATGAATGATAAAAATGCTGTTCACCTGCTTCTGATTCTAACCACTTCATTGTTGGAACAATTCCAAGATGGCGGCCATGTGAGGCCACGTGGGCCGGATACGGAAGTAGCACTCGGTATTGCGGTAAAACAGCCGTTTAACACCTGTCTGCCCACAGCTTCCGGTCACGACATAACCTCACTTTCGTCAAACATAACCTCAAACACGCCTATCTCGTTAAACATAACCTCAAAACTTGTAATCTGTTTTGATTGTAGGGATGTTTGTTTCTGATATTGTTGTTGGCTCAAAACTTTCCCTAACGATTGTTTTTGCCGTGACATTTATTTATTAGCCGGTTTATAGAACCCATTAGTTTACGTCGTTAGATCAATTATAGTATCAAGGATTTTACATGTTTTAGATACTACTACGACAAAGAATAATATATGTATTTTAACTTACAATCTTCTAAACATTACAGCAAGACATTCTATACAACGTAGTACAGCAGATTCAAATCGATAACCAATTATTTTTGTAAAATAAATTCGCATTAAATCATAACTTTTCAAAATAGACAAACACCTTCTTAGGCAATGCTTAACAACGGTGGTACATTTCAAAATTTAATATTATTAATTGAACTAATATAGATAAACTAATTTTAGTTAATCGATACAACAGTCCATCGGGGGCCAATGTTAGTTATAATTAAACAACAAACAAATATTTGAAGTTGTTGACAATGGAAAATGTTCGGTTGTAAACAATGTTATTTTCGGTAGTAAACAATAGACAGTTGTTGAAAATATGATGTTTCGCAGGTTGTAAACACATAACGAAAACAGCTCAACTCATAGTAGTGTAGTTTTTTTTTTTTTTTTTTTTACTAGGACGCTAGGCACGAGCCTGGGATTGTTTTTCACATTACTGTACTTCAGGCTAGACCTTGGGGTTGCGGCATTATCACAAAGTAGTGTAGTGGAAATTAAAATTGTCCACTGTCAACAACTTCAAATATTTGTTATTGTTTTATTAACTTTAAATTGAAGGCATAGCCTAAACAGTTCTATGAGTTTTGTAATAAAGAAAATAATGATTCTTTGTAGTGTTGCGAAAAGTAACGTTCAAAACACGAGTGAAAGTTGTTCTAAACATACCTATTCTCTCTCGACCATATTTTCAAACATGGTCTAAAATATGTAATGACTCACTTTCTACTCTTGTTATGAAATTTACTATTTCTATGGTACTATAAACTAAACTAGAATTCCAATTTTCATAACTGATCGATGATCACCATTTCACCCTCCCTAAACTGGAAGCCATTGAAGGTAATTGTGTGGTCAATAGAGTTAGGATTACACACTTGTAAGTCTTTTGTATGGTTTGTCACGAGTGTAATCGAACCACGTTCTATACTTTTAACTTCAAGTAGAATGTCAGGTAAGAATGGGCATGGAATAGCCAGACGTTCAACTTTAATCTCGTAAGTTACTGTAATTGTAGTACAAGCTGCTTTTTTCTTCCAAACACACCTATATAATGAAATTATCTATATCTTTTCATTGTTAGAAATCTTTATTAACAGATGCAGTTGATTTTACACGATAGAAAGTTGTTTTTTCAGTTAGGCAAAGCTACAGCCTAATATCACAGATCCACGATTATCTAATATCACAGATCCACGATTATATTATATTAAGGGATTTGATTACAGCCACAGGAGGGAAAGCTCTTGATTCAGAGTTAGATTAGTCTCACCCCAAACACATTTGAATTGTTTAACCTTTGCTGCATGTATTTGTGTATATAGCGAACAATCTGTACGAATGTCATTAAAAACCAGCAATTGGTTCCAATGACATTGGAAAACGTACATTGACAATTTATAATCCCATTTTCCTCTACAAGATATTCTCACAAAACATTATCTCGGATAAATTCAGAATCACATGTTTCCCAAGTCACTGACCTGTCTACAACACCGTCTTTGTACCCGAGGGAACATCTGAGCACGATTATCCACCGGAAATAGTCTTCAGCCCGCCGGAAATACGGGTCACCTGGGAGATAAAGTTATATCACAGACTGCACGCTTCCTGCTGGAGAATTCCTTCTGCACGTGCGAATCTGACCATGCCCGGGCGTGATTGAACGTGTTCGGACCTGCTTGTACGTGCGGGCATCCTTGATTGCTTTCGGGCATTCTCCGCCGTACAACACGTGATCGTCGATGTATCTGGGTTGATGTTGCGATGACAAATTGGTCTGGAGGGTTTTCAGATCATATAAGTCATAAGTCATATAAGTCATAAGTTCTTTATTCAAGAATTACAAAATTACATTGCATTGGAATAGTCAAGTTTATAATGAAATGTACAAAAGATAAAATATAAAAAAACTCTACTAACTAAAACAATTTGACCTTCTCAGGACCTGACTACATGACAGTGGAAAAATCGCGGACTCTGTAGCAAGCATTTTCAACCAAAATTTATTTAAGTTTCCTCCTAAACCTGAGCAAATCAGTCTCCAGCTTTAGATGTTGAGGAAGTTGGTTAAAAAGTTTAATTCCATTGTACAGAAGATGATGTTGGAAAAATGAAGTTGAATGGACGGGAATGTTTAAGTTGTATGATGTGCGTAAGTTATATGTACTGGAGTTACTATTAGTGGTAAATAATGACTGATGTTTTTTTTACAAATGAAAGGGTCTCAAGGATGTATAGTGAGGGAAGAGTCAAAATTGCAGCTGACCTGAATGATTCCTTACAAGGTCGTCTTCTGAAAAGAGAAAATATAACACGAATAGCTTTTTTTGCATTTTAAAAAGAAAGGTGGTATGATTATTTTCATATCGTTATAGAGTTTCAAGAGGATTCAAAATCTAACTAGACTTAAAATACTCAATCTAGGTGAAAAATTGATTAAGTTTTTGTTTGAACGAGGATGTTGTAGTATTACGTGTATCATATAGCTGTCCGGTCGCCATAAATAGTTCAAGTAAAAACACGTTTGAATTTATATTTTAGTTGATTCATCTTACATACAATAGGGAAGATCTACTCTACACCAAGGTAAAAACTAATCGGAACTCCGCTTTTTATGGGAACCCAACGGGAAGACCCTAAAAGATAATAACTGTAGGCATTCATAATATGAACTAGGACCCAAGCTATTGACCATAACCACAGATAATATAATACTAGTATTATATTGTCTGTGCCATAACATTTTTCACAGGTTTTGTGCTTCTGATGAACAATATTAATTTCCTACGTTGCATAGCCTGCTAGTACTTGGACATTTTAACCGACTTATTTATGTAGAGCTAAACACAGATAATTTAACTGTATTTGAATTGTGTAGGTTTAGTGTTAAAGATTTTTACGAAAAAAAGCTCAAGTATTTCAAGACAATCGTTTGGAGACGATGTGGCGAGAATTACAGAACTATTTTCAATACTTATCTCAGAGGTTAGGTTTACAATGCTGTTATGCGACGTTTGCAATCAGGTGACAAACTATTCAAGGTATGTTTCTATCACCGCTCTTGTTTGATTCATACTTGGTTTTAAATGTGCTAAATTTGAAAATCTATCAAATAAAAACAGTTTTCTTATAGTGGTCATGTTGTAGATTTATTATCTCGCCCCTAAATCAAATTGCCCTGGCGGCATCTGATTGATTTCTCAACCCCAGAACATCAGTACACATCACAACTTGTTTGCCAATTCGTTCCCTCTGGAAGAATTGTTTCTTCCCCTTTGTGGTTCTGCCAGTGTATTTGTGTTTGTCAAATAAAGCGTGGAGGGGGAGTAAACAAATATTCCCAAATATATCCCATCTACGATTGGATCATTTTGTGCAATGTTGGTCAATTGATGATTGTTTACACAGGCTGTATTTTTAAAGGTCAGTAACAAAACTCCACAGGCTATCATACTCCATTTTATGCTCACCTTGATTTTACCACGGATCTTAGTTTAACGTATCTAATATTATTGTGTTCTTTTATTTATTTGGTACATATAGTGAGATATTTTGCACATTTTATGCAATATTGAGCGAACAAGATATAAGAGGAATATTGTAGTAGTTGGTTTCTAATTGTATTTTAATTTCGATGATTTATTCTCTGTTTATAGGTGAGTGGCAACCAGTGACACGAACACTAGACATTATGTAAGTACAGAAACAAATCATACGATACAGCCTAAAATATTTTACAAAATAAAATAGAAAAACATTTAGCCGATTGACAATAGTGCACTCAAACGTCACCCACGAACTAGTACAAATTGTATCAGAAGTGAACGTGCACTAATAATTAAAGTCAAATGATTAATCTCCTTTCCAATAGCATGACTTTGTTTGGTCCAAATATTATTGTTGTTAGAACTCCTTGTTAGGCTTAACCAACATGTCACCAACATAGGGGCTTTGGCTACACTCTATCATGCGGGCGTTTTTTTGTAAGTCTTGTTCTACCTAAGGTGTATTAGTTAATTGACCTCATTACCTCAATCCCTATTTTCGCGCGCGTACAGATTGGCCAATAGTTTAAGGGTCTTTTCTAACATACAGATTGACCAAAGGTCCTAATGAGCAGGGGCAAAAAATGGGGGAGGAGCTTACAGCAGTGATGTGTCTGGGGGAGGAGCTAGTCTATTCAAGTAAACTGTTTGTTAACGTTTTCTTATCTCAGATACAGAGGTGGTCTCTTTAATGCTATTGAATATCGTAGAACCAACTTGTGTAGTTGAAAAAGCTGACTACATTTTTTAATTCATTTTATTTATAAATACTCATTAGGTTAACATTGGAATCTATGGAGCCATTGGGGCATAGCCCGAAATGATTTTTGGTATAAGAATACGACTAGATATGTTAATCGGGAATGTGAGCTATCTTCATACCAAATTTCAACCCGATCCGACCAGTACCTAGTTAATGCGTGATTGGATATCAAACAAACGAACAGACTCACAAAATTTCACAATATTAGTACTACGATATATTGTAGTTTTTAAGGGTGAAAACATGATGTCTCATCATATCTCTATTATTTTCATTGCGTGAGCGATCTCTTCAAGGAAACTTCAGAAAGATTAATAATACTAATGACACATACTATGAACACAAAAAATCTAACGTGAACCATTTTCTTCTTTACATTTTATACAAAACTAGCTGTTGTACCCGTGCCTTGCAACGGGAATAGGACACAAAATAGAAACATTTTAATCTTTACATCTGTTGCATATAATAGTTACACATCCGCAAACGCTTTTAGAAACAAAATTCAACTTTTATGGCCTAAATAGAAAAGTTAAAGTTATAACTTTTAAATGTGGTAAGTAGTGGATAGCACCATTTTGGTTTGGATTAATTTAAAATCTTGTGTAGACTGATATGAAAAAACCTGACAAAATCTTCGAATAGAACTTTGACATACATGTTTTACCTTTATCTCCCTTAATTAAATATCTTTTAATTTACTATTGACATTTTAAATTTCAATTTTGAAGTTGCAAAAATACTAATTTTTACACATACAGACAGACACTATTAGATTTTTATATAATACTGTAGTATAGATAATACAAAATTTTCTTGATTTAACCATAGATAAAACATTAGTCTATGATTTAACTTAAACATCGCCGACTTACAGATAACCCAATTTTCGTATGGATGTAAACAAAATTGTACTATGGACATATGTTTTGATTTAAACAAAATTTCATTGTAAACTTGAACAAGTTTAGATGATTGACAACAGAATTCAGCACAAACTATGCAATTTTAAAAGCTAATATGACGAGATTATATGCTTTCACAGGATATCATCCAAATGGAATAATACCTCCAATTTGGAGTTATTATTTTCTTTTAGCGGCAACTGAAAATGTAGCTGACTGAATATTAATAACAAATTATTATTTATTTCAGGATTTTAAGGCAAAATGTTAAGAATTATTTGAAGTTTAGATTTTTAGCACAAACTAAGCAATTTTGAAAGCTTATATGACGAGATTATATGCTTTCACAGGATATCATCCAAATGGAATAATACCTCCAATTTGGAGTTATTATTTTCTTTTAGCGGCAACTGAAAATGTAGCTGACTGAGTATTAATAACAAATTATTATTTATTTCAGGATTTTAAGGCAAAATGTTAAGAATTATTTGAAGTTTAGAATTTTTATTTTTGGTTTACGTAAATGTTGAATAAGTGAGTAGATTTTTAAACTCTGTGGTAGAACATTTTATTCAGGTTATTTCACTTCCAATGGAATATCTTTTTCCTTTTTTAACTTTTGTTAAAATACTACTCCTATAATGATGAATATTGCTAGATTGGTTTTGTGAACTTAAAAATTAACATCGTGTGCGAAATACTAAGACAGATATTCAAGGTAATTTTCAAACAATGGGTATACACATAAAAACGTGAATGCTTATGTTTTGAATCTTGAAAGAACACTTCAGGACTTTTAAATGGTAACATTATCCTTATTGCTATAACTAGGTCAAACAAACTAACAATTTCGTAACCAACTCGACCTCCCAAAAAATGTAATTTGTGTACTTGAAAAGAAAGATAGTGAGTTAATAAGCAATTAGTTCGATTTTATAGCCTATTATTTGTATTAGATTACCGCACTGTTTAGTTTAAGCTACAGTTGAATGTAAAAACCTTATTTGTTTACTTAACAGTTTACATAAAACTTGGTGTTTTAAAAAGTAAAATTCGTCTCTTGAGCTTGGCCACCTCTGTGACTGGTAAGATTAGAAAACGTTAAGGGGGTTCCCTGCCTCGAACTGTTTTCAATTTTCTGCGACCCTGGTGAGTTTAGTTGGAACTACAAGACGACAAAATATTCCCTTGGATTGCTGTCTGCTGGTCCATTTAACATTATTGTGGTCCCTCCGCGAGACAGTAGTTTCGATAAAGGCCGCTAGAGTCCGTCAGAATCATAGCACTTTTCGCCGTGCAAGGTTTTACGCGGTTTCATTTTGCACATACAAAAAATAATCTTTTCTTGAAACTAAAAGTGACTTGATATTTTTAGTTAAATTTCGCACTAATATTGCTTTATTAAAAATCTATAATTTCATAAAAAGATATTATTATTTAACTGTAAAGTTCACTAACTTTGACAAGTCGTTGCCCTTGATTGCGTAAGCATAGACATTTTTTAAAAATCAAACTTAGTAGAACCACTCTTTATGTACAAAATGGTGTTTGGTTCACAATTTAAATGTTAAAACTAGAATCGCTATATGATACCGCGCGAAGCGGTTTTCTGACGTTTTTCGGCGGGGGTAGGGAACCCTCTTAACAAACAGTTTACTTGAATAGACTAGCTCCTCCCCCAGACACATCACTGCTGTAAGCTCCTCCCCCATTTTTTTCCCCTGCTCATTAGGACCTTTGGTCAATCTGTATGTTAGAAACGACCCTTAAACCATTGGCCAATCTGTATGTGGCCCTATTTTCAACTAGGCAAGACTGACACTAAATTAGTGTATGGCATTATTGTTGAAATAAACAATGTAAAACTAAAATTTAATCTTAAATTGTAATATTTACTATTATGAACACTTATGCACTTTTACAAACCGATGTATTCTGATAAAGTACCATTAACCATGGCCTTCGGAACCGAAAAAAGCATTTCCTTTCATTTACGTCTTAAAAAGTAAAACTATTCTAGAGTAAAAAATGACAGTGTTATTTCATGCTGTCGACAGAATGTATTACAGAAAATAAAAAAAAAATACCCCCGCCGCAGCAAACCTGCAGACTAAGCGAATTTCCATTTGCCTGATTGGATTTACACTAAAATGTCTCCTTAAAAATATCACATTTATCCCTATTTAAATAGAATCAGTTTAACACATACTTAGGTTTGCTGCAACAGGGAGGGTAAAAGTGTTTTTTTATGTAAAATGTTAATTGTTAGTAAGAAATAAAAACATGTTCCAAATTTGGGCAAAATATGTTAATAAACAAGCAAACTACAACAGTTTACTTATTCTCCATAAGAATAACATGGGAATTTTAAATTTGCAAATTTTTGGAATTTTCTCCGTAACCATTAGGCGCATTATAACGCTTCAATATACTAAATTATTTGTTTTTTTAAGCTCTACAAAATAGTTTAGAAAGAAATTGTAAAATTTGATGTTTTTTGGGTCAAAAATGGGGAAAACCCATTTTTACCCCATAAAACCCCCCATAAACCCCCGTTCCCATGGTCCGATCATGCTGGTTCGCGAACTCGTTCGAATAAACGTAGGTTTACACGTTTGTACCAAATTTAATCAAAATCGGATCATTTTTGCTCGAGTTATCGCGCTAACGGACACATATATATATATATAAATATATATATATATAAATATATATATATATATGAATTTGAACGGATGGTGTTTTTGGCCTCTAGGTCCCTCAAAACGAAAAAAAAAATCGGTCCCGGGTCCAGGTCTTACCATGAGTACTACGGTAATAGCTTATTCCCTATATGGGAAATTTGCTAAAAACTGAAAGAATGATTTATTTTTAACTACAGCATTTAGAGTAATAATCTTTCGTATTATGAAGGACTACTTGTGGAAATTTAATCTATGGGAAGCTCATTTAACTGTATTACATATCTAACGGTTAGTACTCGTACCAAAAGATGGCTACTGCTGTAGCCAAAGTCAATGTAATTTTTTTTATTATAACTACACTTTTAAAACCACGATAACATATCCAATGGGTTCTAAAAGCAGATAATTTTAATCTATAAAGCTAAAGGGTCAATTTAATTATTTGGACTTTCCAATTTTCCACATGTATTATTTTTATTTTGTCTGAGAGCTAAAAACCACACTTTGCATCCGAATGTTCCTAAATTAATAAACATTAATAGTTGCAATTTCTCAGTGCACATACATTTAAAATACTCAAAATAAGTCAGGAATACCTTGCAAAATTGTAGAGTACAACCCTATATAAACTATGAATTTCTTAAATCGGTAGATTCATACGATACTTCAGTCGATAGTTTTGCACATTCGATAGCTACTCAATGTTGCCGTTAAGGACTTGTTTGTTTTGTCTGCTATCTATTTCGTCTCCAGTCGTGTCTGGCAGAATGAATCATTCGGTTTTAGGCAGGGTAGTTTTTGGACTTCACCCCCAATAGTAGAAATGATAACATTGTCTAATCTTAGCTCAAACGATGGTTATCAGAATCGTCATTGACTGTGAAAGTGGGAAATACTCTGTCAAAAAGAATTAAATATAGACTGTTGGCCGTGCTGTGTTTACCATGGTTACCACAGGTTCTGGCGCACACCGCTGGGAGTGCCGAGTAGTTATGTAGCGTATGCCGTAACTACATGGCACTCCCAGCGGTGTGCGCAAGAACCTATGGTAACCGCAGCATAGCTGACGGTCTATATTTAATTATTTTTGTCTATGGTCTGACCTATTACTTTCGGAGGACCTTTACTACTGTTAGGAATGGAGGTAGCTTAGTTTACCTATTGTGTTTTGGTATTGGGAATGTTTTATAGAATTTTCAAAAACTTTCAGACTACCCTACAACTCAGGTTCTTCATCACTCACACCCCACAAAGCCTAAAACACAATCTACATTTCTAAATGTACAAAAACCACAAACACGAATATGCTTTTACTTCTCTTCTTCAAACCACGGCTAATGAAGTACCTGTCATATTTTTACCCTCAGCTCTTATTCAACAATGGGTCTTTCTAAGGGGAGGGTTCGAGATATTTGGAGGGGTAAGGGCCCTAATGGAGTAGTAATGGCACATCTTGTCTCAAGCCGTAAAAGTGATAGAAAAATGGGCAACATTATCTTTGGGTGATATGTTACTTTCAGTTTTCATGTCCCTAGGGCGTCAACCTCATGGGATGAACCAAGTAGTATGTCTTCAGAATGTTGGGTCTCTATTATAGAAGTTACGTTAAAGTGGGATCTAAAAAATCTTGCTATAAAATCTTGAAGTGATTCCAGGGTTACTTTCGGTTTTACGTATTTATGTAGGGCCTTAAGAGTCCTTGGAGGCTAGCGGCCATATTGGATCATTTCAATCAGCTGCTGAAGAGTTATTTACCGTCCAAAAATATTTTTTCAAACACCAAAGCTTCTAGTATACTGTGAGATTAGAAATGTTCCTTGTAGTTTTAAATTATTGTTCTTCAAGGTAGTCCATGGTAGCTAGAGGCCATTTTGGATTTGCCCGCCATAAGAGCGATGTTAATTTCGTTGATTTCAAACAGCCACTGAAGAGTTATTAACCATCTCAAATTTTTGTTGTATATATATATATTAAGGTATTATTGGTCTAATCTTATATATTAAAACTTGCAAAACTTGAGACAGCTAGCCTGGCCATACTACTGGACCGAATTTATTTATTTATTTATTCGTACATACGGCAATCGCCATTTTACAAAATATGTTTGATTAGGTATACAGAATATTATTATACATTTTTCTTTCAAAGCCGCTTAAATGCAATAATACTACTAGATTCAGTAATTTAAGTTGATTCAGTTGCAGGTACAATATAATTAATATGCCACAGAAATAACACAAAAATAGAGCATCAAAGACAAAATAGAACAACGTGAATTTAAGCGCAGTGATAATATTACACTAGGGTTGTACCAAAAGAAAGGGTATCGGTCCTATATGTGCAGGTTGTATTTGTATTTTGGAAATATTTATGTTTATTAGGAATTAATAACAAAATATAAATAGAAAATCTAAACGAATTGAAGATATTCCAATCACATGTTTTATTTACAGCGTGGAGTGAAAACAGAGAAGTTTGCACAATAAATACAACTTTGTCTTTTGGTCGAGATTTCGACCACGGGGTGAGCTCTAGTTTGATGTAAAATCATTTAAGTTATTTTTAAAAGGGGGTATCGTCATATAATATGTAGATAACTACTATATAATGACCTGTACAACTATCAAATAAACCAAAATCTCTTTGAAGTTTCAAATTACGTGCTAAAGCCAACTTGAATGCTAAAAGGAGATTTATACGTGATTGTTGTACGTAAACGAAGCCAGTGATCATGTGACCACAACAATGGGCAGGTGCTGCCCTCTGATTGGACGAGGGCCAGAATCGTGCGTTCTTATTGGCTGATGACCTTTTGCTCTGGTGGCATGTTCAATCAATTGGACAGATTACAGCTGTTTTGTATTGAGATTCAGCTGGTTTTGTTGACAATTAATTATGCAATACTTTTGTAATATGCTATTTATACAGTTTATATTTTAGACATGTCTTACGACTGATTGAATGTCCCAAATTATACATTGCCCATATACTTCTCCTATTATATACTTATAAATAAATAAATAAATAAATACAATATAATATATTCCTGTTACGTCACTTTTCTAGCTGTCCTACTTAACCGATTTTTACGATTGAGGTGTCATTTTAAAGCTTATGATCTAGCGCACCTGCAAATGATAGGCATAATCAAAATGGTAATTTACTTTAGGGCTTAAGGTTTTCGCCCCCACAAGTTTAATTATTTCTAGAATCAATTTTCAATTATCAAGTTATGTCGACCAACTTTCAATACAACGGTTTAAGCGTGAATTGATATTTAATAGCTGTTCCTTCAGTTGAATGTTTAAACCTTTTATTGTGAGCTATAGCAACTATTATGACCCATCAAATTGGCCAGCAACAAAAAATAAGGTCAAAAATATATTTTTAATTACTAGCACATTCTGTGACTGGCTCACACAACTACGTCTTTTTTTATTGGCTACAGCTGGTCCATATAGATGGGATGTCTACTTCAGTATCCAATAGTCAATGGTTTAAACAATAAATTCTAAACAGTTTATAAACATGTTTAAATAGGTTCCTTTTTGATAACTGTTACTTGATTGAGGTAGGCATATCGCTCTTTTCTTAGTGTACATCTAAATCAACAAATGTATTGTAAATGTGTAATTCTATTCAACTAAAAACTGTTCTAAACAAACATAATTATTTAAAAGGTAAAAGGGTTAATTTTGCATAGAAAACAAGTGTTTGTCCCTATTAAACTGCAAAATTTGCAAATGGGTTCCCTCCTAAAAATTATTGTAATACATTACTGCTATGCCTTGTAAAATATTTTCCTACCTTCAAATACTTTTTGAGCCAAATCACCTTTTTTAATTTTCCTATTTAGATTCAGATTCAGTCGATAGTTAACTTCGGGTTTAAATCTAAGTAGACACTATCTCAGTCGGTATCTAAGAATTTAGAAATACTTCGTATTTCCCCCGTTGATAACAAACGATTTCGTCCTTGAACCGTCAGAAGGGCGTTGTCCTTTGGTATTCCTTTCTCCTTTGCTCAACCTGACAGAGATATCCTTCGGTCTCAACTACAAGTACAAGTAAGACAATTTGTTGGATAATATCTGTCTGTATGTAAATCAAAGTCAACAATAAGTCTAAGAGTAGAATGCATTGTAATGTAGCCATTTAAACACGTTGGAAGGCCTTCGTTTTATTTTATATTTGATTTTAGAAGGTATGGGTAAGACATGTATTCGTAAAATTAGTTTGAAAAATCCTGACTTGAAATAACAAAATATTTCATAATTGTAGGTTAGGATTCTCATAATAGTATTTAATCTCAAGAAATGCTGTAGACCCAAATAGTTATCTATTTGTTCTTAATTTAGTAATAAGCATAGATGAAGTAATGGTTGGCGGTTTCATAGCAATAAAAGATAGAAAAATCATAATAAAAATCGTCAAATGCGTGAGGTTTCTAGGTAACACCATAGATAAAAGGAGTATAGACACTCCTTTTATCTATGGTAACACTATCATGATCATGTCAAGAAATTTACCCCAGCTAATGGACAGATTTGAGCGCAAGAGTTCTATGATAAAAAAGGGTGACTAACCTCATTTATCATCGTTTGGCATTTTGTAATGGTCACGGAAATGAAATATCGAGGGCAAATTCCTTTCTAAAACTCTGACGTTTCTGGATGATTACTTTTAAAAGTATATTAATTAGCATAAATCGTTCTTCAGTTCATGAACTACTTTGTAGTAGTTGAGCAGGATATGGAAGATACAATGATTATTGTTTTATTTGTTTAATATTTTCTATACTTGCAAGCATTGTTACTTTATCTCAAGTTGTTTCGGGGTGTGTGTACCTAACACAAATATATTATAGTCAAACTTTTCTTTCAAATGGTTTTATGTTAGAACTGTTTGTATGTAGATAGGCATTGATTTGTTATTTTATGTTCTATTTTGAGTATGTAGCATTTCTCGTACAGCACACGTAATTTATTCTCAGAGACAAGAAATTGTTTGTTCCAATTTTTTATTGTTTCGTTTTCTTACTGTGTATGTCAATCCAGTTATCGTATCTACTCACCCTTATAACGTTAGCTGTGGTTATTTTAAAGGATTAAAAAACATTTAAGGTAGAAGTGATAGTGGAAAAGATGTTTTTTGCAGACAATTTAGAGAAACACAGGTTGAACGATCATATTTCTTAAGTACGCCATCGCAGTTCATCTTATGTTACACCCAGGATACTAACATAACCTAACCTAGCCTAACCTAACCTAACCTAACCGTAATATCAAAACTATTCGATTCCGATTGATCGATATAATTAAATTGAAAACTGAAAAATGCGATTTAATCAAGTAGAAATTTTTTTTGATTACCCTCAGTTCAATATAGCTGGTGCAATATAGAGTACGATATATCGATTATAAGGCAACATAAGACATATCACTAACTGGTAAGTCACTAGTCAGGTGTGCTCTTGTGATTGGTCGCCAGCTACCGTAACACATCACTATATCTGGAAGGTCAAGGTTTCGTTGAGAAACGAGTGGAGCGAACCATCGGTCACAATCACGACTTCCTTCAGCCGTTCCGTTTTGATTCGTCTTGTTTCTTACTCTTCTACATTTTCTTGAAGTTTGACTGCCAAAGAGTAAAAAGAAGAAAGTGTAATGTAACATTACGTTTCTAGAATCGGTTGTGACTGTAAATAGGAATGTGTTGGTGAAAAACGGAGAAAAAAGCAGCAAAAACTAGGCCTGGATCGTAAAGTAAAGCCATGTTGAATGAGAAATCAGTTGTATTCATTTTGAAAGGTAGCTCACGTTACATTAAATTTTCCGTGGAATTCATGAAGGACTTAGTTTCCCAAAAATTCGTGCATAAAAAATAATTTGGTGTTAAGTCAGTTCTATGCAAATGTTTCCCCCTATTTATCTCTCAACTTTTAATTTTTTTTTCAATTTTGGGTGCTCGACAAAATTGATCAACCTGTAATTTAGTAAAACAGTTGATCAGAGTTTGCAGCATCCTTCTATTTTTCAAATCGTCCTCTTTTTCCAAAAACACTCTATACCCTATTTACCTATGGTTATGAGTGTTCGTTAATATTTTAATAATTTAAATAAAACTAAAATCTAACGTTTTTACAGTTCAACATAAATGAAAAATGGTGTTCAGAATACTGTGGACGAACTCGATGGATCAAAAAATCAATTGAATAGAGTTTTCAAACAAATCTTTATGAACTACGAAGTAAACTTACTCAGGGCTGCTCTAGCTAAACAACAAACCAATAATCTTGGCCAAAGTCCGCTTAAATACTTAACACTTAAAGCAGTAGTCAATGTTCAAACACTTATCTCTGACGATAGTGATATGACTGTGACCAATTTGTTACGTATTTATGAGTTAATAGAAATAGTTTCGACATCCATACGGTTTCTTCCAAGAAAAGACACGGCAGTTTACCAGGATTATTTTAAAGTGAAAATGTTTGTGTCGAAATGCTTGTTGTGTGTAAGCCTTGAACAAAAAAAATATTTAAATTACATTTCAAAACTTGTAAAGCAAACATACCCATTCAAAAGAGAGATGTTGGCTCAAAAGACTCAATTATTTTACCTACAAATACACTATTATTCACTAATAATTGCTTGTCTTGATGCAAAATCTCATAAATGAGTTCCTAAAACTATACCAAACTTACACTACCTACAAATAAGTACACCCTCCAGCTGTTTCAGCCCCAGTGTTATATTTCCTGTAGCAACAGGAAAGATCAAAAGGTTCACACAATCGCTCGATTGGAGATGAACAAAGATTTCTTCAACAATAGAAAGTGATGAAATAAGTCTCTGACTTGTTGGAGCTTGTGAAGACAAAGTGGTAGACATTCTTGGAAGTGGCGAAATAGGGTTAGTTGGCTCACACGACAAAGGAAAGGACAGGTTTTATGGTAAATAAATCCTGTTAAATAATATCGGACCTACAGTGCTTCCTTGAGGGACTCCGTTTTCTTCGCTTGTAACCACACACTTGAAACCGGAGTTATGACATGATATATAACATTGTGTTAAATATTATGTTTTAATGAAACCAAACTCTATGTTATAAAGCATTCTCCCTTTACCTACTTACCATTCACGTTCGTATAGTCTGCTAGTACTTTCCAGAAATGGGTATTTTAGAGTAAATTGTTCTATGATTACCACATTCCTTTGTGTATATTAAAATTTTGTATTCTTGTTTCATTTTACGTATATGCCTATTCTTAAATTGCGCATAGTGAAACTAAAATTCAATATCCTACTATAAAAGTTTTTTTTAATGTTTCACCTAAAATAGAACAACGATTTCGTCGTAATGTAAAACACAGCTGTCTTAAGAAACACATTACTTTTTACAAAACCGTTAATGTTAAATGTGACTAGCCCAACGTGACCTAAATTAACTCTACTACAGTAAATTGCCCTTGTTTCTAAATAGTATATTCTGATGATATGAGAATTTTAAGCAAATTTAGCATAAAAAAATAAAAACCAATATTATAAAATCGCTGTTAGAATAAAATCAAGAAAATTAGTAGTGTACACCACCTAAAACTGAAAGTGATAGCAACCCCTATATTTACATTCACAAAATCAATTTTCTCAATCGCTTAATCCGCATTCCTTGCATATTTCTCGCTAATCCTAAAGTCCGTTGTCTTTCGTTCTCTCTCTGAAATATTTACCCTAAAACCCACCGCTACCTGTCTCCCCGGTGGGCTGTTAGTTTTTGTTACCTCCCTCTATAAAAGCATCCCCTTCGAAACCCTCCCTCAACTCTCACACCATTTAGTCCCGTGTCGATGTCCGTGTCGCACAGGCGTGTCAGTGCACGCGTGTTTTGTTTGTTCACCGCGTGTTTGTTTATTTTCTGCCGTGGTAACGTGTTATATGGAGCTGTTGTCAATGTCGAACGTTTGTTGATGCAGATGAGTCATATAGTGTATTCGCCTGTGTAATTGTGCTTAAAGATCGAGTTGAGAAAACTGTGTACTGTTTAAATCGTTATACCGTTGATTTAACTTATGGATCAGCTGAGGGCAATTTCAAGGTATGTTTGTCACGTACATTAAGGATTTGTTTTATTGCACTGGTTATTACTTGTTAGGTAACCATCTTTCAAAGCATTAGAACGATCTTATGTTTTAAAAAATTGGTTTTTCTTATCCGAGTTTGTTTGGCTTTTCTACCCGACCGATTTTCTTGATTGAGGTCTCAAATTAAAGGTATTCAAGTACAGATTTCACATCAAGCATCGGCATATATATATATCTACTGTATTACTCGACCAAAAAAAATTAATTTGATTTATTTTCGAACTCTTACTTAAATTTAACATGATTCACCAGTTATAATAATATAATCCTATATATTTTGGTCTTTCAGTGAAATACCGCATTTCATTTAAGCTATAAGTTACCCTATTCAAATCGGACGAGTTTCAAGCAAACGCAAGGTGAAAAACCTACAGAAAAATGATTTATTATGAGATTTTTCTATGATTAAAAATCAATAGCTCCCGTATTGTTTATGTTTTTTTTTATATTTTTTAGACTCAAAATAATCAGTAAATTATAGGGTTTAATTTGAGCTATTGATCGTTTGAAACAGTAAAATTCAAGATACTGCATTACTCAATCAAAAATCATAAATTTTATTATTTCTGGGATATTAAAGTTATTCCAACACTGCGGATCAGCATTGGTCTTCTAGTTTATTTGTAAAATACTACATATTTCTATAAAAGCAATGTACTCCTTATGAATGGGAGATTTAGTCAACACTAGTGTACTCAAATGTGAGTCAGTTATAATCATTTACCGGTTTCAGCTTTTACAAATAAGAGAAGTGTCTACTTGCAGTTTATAATGTCAGTGGTAAAATAGTATGGCACATTTTTAATCAATGCCACTTTTACCTTTTATACTCAAACATCGATACATTTGAAAGAAGGTGTCCTACGTGTTTTGTACATGTTTATATGGATCCGATTCTATAATTCTATAGCAAAAGTGTACTTGATGCTTGAATGAGAATATGTTTGAATTGTTTAGCCAATATAGTTAAATAAATTAGTTATTGACATATTCTATGCTATACGCTTGCTTATTATATACATTACAGGATTACAGCAATTTCAATAATTGATAGTTGGAACCATTGTTTTATGAAAAATCTATTAAACAAAGGAGGTGCTTCTGGAATACCTAAATTAAGTCCCAAGATTAGCAAAATACAGTTTTTACGGAATCAATAAGTATGTTAATTAGTAAGTGTGTGATTTTATCCAAACGATGCAACATTATCTAACGTATATGTATGTAAATCGCAAAGACGCTGTTTTTTTTTTTTTTTTGTGGGAATGTACGTTGAAACAAATGTATTATCGTACTATCCAAAGACAGTGTTGTTCTATTTAGTTTTTAAGGTATTAATGGACATCAGTTACAAATATGTTTTGTATACTATAGAAACAGATTTAGCCTTTTCTAGTAACACGAAAAAATAATAAACACAGAATAAAAAAATAAATATTTCTAAAATTTGCAAAGACAAATAAATGTGGACATAGACCGTTGCCCTGGGAAACCCATTATCGTTGCTTCTTCCATTGTTGACCATTCACAGCCACTACAATCAACTCTTTGATGTTCTGCTTCCACAATATTTACGTTTTGTATCCTCGTCAAAACAACAGTTTGGTTACACAATGAATCAGTCTACAATCAGTAAGTGACCTGTGCCAATCAGCTGATCAGTGGTCACGTGACCTAAGAGTGAACTGGGTCGAGATCGGGAACTTGTTTGCGAAATTGTCACACCAGTGTCAGACTGTTTCTCTCTTTCTTCTCTGTCTGAGACGTCTTTCATTACTCTCTGTAAATGACTGACCAGGGGAATTTTCCGTCGGAAGTGGACCAATTTGGACGGTCATTAATTGCGCCAACTTTGAGTCAGACTGTAGGGTATTCCTGAATTGCGCCAACCACTCCAGGGAGCCACCACACGTGTTCCTTAACCAAGCCAAGTGGTGGCCCTCTTTGACTGTATAATTGAGTAGGTTAAGTTAGGATAGGTTAACTTAGGTTAGGTTAGGACATTAGGATAGGTTAGGATGACACGTAAACAAGGACATTCCTTTTGCCGGTAACTCTTTTCCTGGATTGGGATTGGCAACCAAGGAACATTTTTTGGGACCCTTTGAAAACTTGGCGCAGTTTTGGTCACTAGATAATATAATTTGTATGAATTCCGTGCTCTCGTACTTAGATACGTGCAAAGATATTTACGAAGACGTTGCAAGTTTTGGAACATAAACACAGACGTGCTTATAGCTTGGAAATATTTTGTAAATCAAAGTCAGACTAAACTGTTTAAAAACTCCCATATGCCTAGTTTGTTAAATTGGATTTGCATATCTTTCATCGCTTTAACACGAACGATATTTATTTCTTTGCACAGGTACGGATTCCACACAGTATATTGTAAGCTTGTAAAGATTCCGTTCTCTAAGTCAACATCGACGTTCGTTTATTTTAAACATATTTTGGATGAACTTCAGCTAACGTTTGGATCAATAGTATATTGTTGGCCTATTCCAATAGTAGTATTTTGTTGGAAATTCAAGGTTTTGGACCAGTGTTTGGACCCATATTGTTTTTAACAATTATAATGACTAAGGTGGAATAATGGGCTAGACCTGACCTATCAAAGACAACATAAATACAATGACTTACTCCAATAATCCTATACATCACAATTACCAACACGTGTATGAGACTTATTGTTTGCGTTATTTTAATTAATCGGGTAAATGTTGTGAGAAACTTTTCTCACGGTAGAGCATATTGTATGGTGGCTAAGAAAATCACAATAGACTCATCCAACGTCTCCAAATAATACGGTCTTCCTTAAGCTGAAAGCCTTCCGAGAATTTCCTTGCAAGGTCAATAGTCCAGACTGGTTTGGTGAAATTCAACAATTCTCTGGTAAGACGAAATTCAAGGGAGAATATTTTAGAACTCATTTATAACCTACAATGAAGCTGATGAGTGGTCTACGGATTCTAAATTCTCTAGTCTGTAGATCCCTCAAAAACTACTCTTTAAACAAAATCGCTAACAGTCTGGTTTCTTTAGAAAAATGTTAACCTTTTGACGTACCTTTTATTCATTTATATTATATTGGTTGACACATTTTGACGAGTCCTATATTATTTAAATGGCATTTAATGAAAGGGGGGCGCATTAATTGCACTAACTGACCTGAGTCAGATAGTCAGGTATTCCTGAATTGCGCCAACTACTCAAGGGAGCCACTTGATACGTTCATTAACTGTGCCAAGTGGCCGTCCTCTTTGACTATAATTGTGTAGGTTAGGTTAGGTAAGTTAAGTTAGGTTAGGATAGGTTAGCATGACGCGTAAAACTTAAAACAGGACATTCCTTCTGCCGGCAACTCATCCCTACATGGCTGGGGCTTGGCGCAACTAAGGAACATTTTGGCGCAATTAATGCTCGACCAATAGAAGTCTTTTAATATATTTCAGGTAGTATCATGGTAAGTTTTAAAATCTGGTTTCTCTATTGAAAAACAGTATCAATATTTACTACAATAATCAGCTTGTTAAATGTATTTGGACTATTTTATACACATTCCCATATACCGATAATGTATGTCTATTCATAAAAAAAATAATAAATATCTTATTGGTTTGATATTTGATTAAAACCATTCAGTTAATTTTTTTGATCGCTTTATTCCTTGGTGGTGCAATAATTGCGCCAAAGAGTTCCTTACTTGCGCCTTGCCCAAGCCAGGTAGGGGTGAGTTGCCGGCAGAAGGAATGTTATTGTTTGCGTGTCATCCTAACCTATCCTAACCTAACCTATTATAACCTACTGAATTATACAGTCAAAGACGGCATTTGACGCACTTAATGAACTTATCGGGTGGCTCCCTGGAGTCGTTGGCGCAATTCAGTCATACCCGACTACCTAACTCAGGTTGGCGCAATTAATGCTCACCCTTATTCCTCTACACAGGGACTATAATTATGCTCTCAAAATTTCATTTTGTTTAATAATCTGAGGATTTCACAAACATTAAGTATTCAGTTAGTCGATTCAGTTAAAATTATCATTTCGTCATCAATTTAATTTTAAAATGACGAAGTTAAAACAAAACCACCGAACTAAGGCGTTACTGGATTGCATATGATCTCATTAAGGAGTGTAAGGCTGATTAAGGAGAGTCAGCTGGAATGTAAGGCCTTTATGACGTCATGGTTATGACGACCCACCTTGATCATATCATTATGAGGGTATTCGAGGTTATAAGGCGTGTAATATGCTCTTATGACGGTACAAGATGTTCTATAGTAGAATTCTGTTTAGTGCCCGGACCTGAGACCGTTCTACAATAGCAAGGGTAATTCTGCTTTATGGTACATGAAGGGCTTCTATAGTAGAATACTAAATACATTGTGTCTGGAAACTCATCCATTAGTAAGGGTTATTTATCTTTACGATAGGACAAGATGGGCTTCTATAGTAGAATACTAAATAAATTGTGTCTTGAATATCATTCACCTACGTTGTTAATTTGTTCTTAAGGGGTTAAAAAATTAAGATGACTTGTTTTGGAGGAATCTAAGTACCGGTAGTTCGTTGATTATTAGCAAATGTGATTTATTCTTTGTAATGTTGAAGATGGACTTTTATAACATAATTTGTAATAGTTTGTGTCTAGTTCATTCACTGTTAGCTACGACTAGTTTATAGTAAAGTTATAAATAATTATTCACTTTTTTCTAAATCTGTAACAACCAACTAAAAAAAATTAAGAACTGCCAACTTGCCTACTTAAAAACCTTTCTAAAAATTGGAAATGTACAGAACTTAACTGCTAATTTAACTTGTGTAGGCTATCTATAATTGACGTATCAAATTATCTCGGAATTTAATTAAACTTTGGAATTTAATTACACTTTACGGTCTCATAAATGTTTCATTACACCTGATAAACATGGCTATTAAACTCAACCTACTGTTAATGAAGCTGGTGATATTCCTATTGACAACCAAGTGACATTATTACTGTAAGATTCCTCTTTAACTCTTTAACCCTGAAAAGTCCTCTTGAAATATTCTCCATTTACTCCCTGTTCATCCTTTAACTAGGGCTCAAATTCTTCTCACGGTTAGGTAAGTACTCTTTAGATGTTATACAGTAAAGTAAACATTCCATTTCTATGAATGAGTTATGGAGAGTTTCGAAACAATGAATAAGAACATGAATAATTGAACCACTGAGGTTTAGTTTGCGTAGCTGAAGCAGATATTTTAAATAGTTCCAATAATTACAGATATACTACAGATAACGGTCGTGCATTAATTGCGCCAGAGAGTCCCTTAATTGCGCCAAGACCTCAAAGGGTCCCAGAAATTTTCCTTAGTTGCGCCAAGTCCAAGCCAGGTAGGGCTGTGTTGTCGGCAGAAGGGATGTCCTTGTTTACGTGTTATCGTAACCTAACCTAACCTAACCAAACCTAACCTTCTCAATTATACAGTCAAAGAGGGCCGTCACTTGGTGCAGTTAATTAACGTATCGACACCTGTAGTTGGCGCAATTCAGATATACCCGACTACCTGACTCAGGTCAATTGGCGCAATTAATGCCCACCCATGTTCGATATTGTGACGTTTTTATCGTAAACTTTAAATATTTTAGCGACCTTTTATGTTTAAAACCAAGTAGGACAAAGTGGCGCCATATACTTGACCGATTTAGATGCAAGAGAAACAAAACTTGGTTTGTTTACCCCTCCTCACATAACCAAAGCCCTTTGGCGTTCCCAGTAAAAGATCAAGGTTAAGCTTCAACAGTTCTCAAGGCCTGGTGCACCTGTGTCTAGTACCGTATCGTCATCGACGATATATCGATAGTATCGAACTGTTACAATATACTTCGATATTTGTAAATGTGTTTCACAAATTAAATCGTGAATAATTTTTTTATATATACTCTGGTTGTTTTTAAATTTATTGTTAGAAACGATGTTAGTACTATAATTGTCTCAATAACAAACAGAAATGGGATATAATATACCCGACTAAATTTATGGCAGTTAAAAATTTGAATTAAAGGTGTTTAGTTTATTCTCCATTGGTATGAGAAGTTTGAAAGATCTTAATTTTATTAGTAAAAGTAAAGTCAAAAAATTTGTTTTCATTAAATCCGTAAAATGTCTGTTCGTTCACACAACATGCCTAGTCGTTCCAACAAGATTTTAAACCGATTACTTTAATCGATAAATCGATATATCGGGTGTTGTGTTCGACTTATCGCTTGCACCTGTCCTGGCGCCTTGTTCTTATTCCTCTCGCTTGTTTTGCTCCACGGGCCTTGGTGTAGCATATGATTATAAGGTGGGGTAATGACAGCCAGTCTGCTGCGGTATAAATAACCACTGTTCGTAAGGGGGATAACAAATGTTTTATCCTGTGAGATTTTTGTGTCGGTGAATTTTTTGTATTGATTTTTAAATTGTGGTAAACAATAAATACCATAATGTTATTGGGCGGGCATTAATTGCGCCAACTGACTTGAGTCAGGTAGTCGGGTATTGCTGAATTGTGCTAACTACTCCAGGGAGCCACCACGGTCCTTATAAAAGCCAAGACGGGGCCCTTTTTGACTGTATAATTGAGTAGTGGTAAGGTTATGTTAGGTTAGGTTAGGTCATGTTAGGATGACACGTAAACAAAGACATTCTTTCTGCCAGCAACTCACTCCTACCTCCTACCTGGCTTTGGCTTGGCGCAACTAAGGAACATTTTTGGGGCCATTTTAGGGTTTGGCACAATAAAGGAACTCTTTGGCGCAATTAATGCACGACCATGTTATTCATGAAGACGTTTGTTTTATACGGTATTGTTGGTGAATGTTGTACATTAGTAGGTTGATATGGTAAACAATAAAGTCGTGGAGTCTTTAAAATATTTAATAAATTAAATTAAACACTTAAAATCGCAGTTAAAATTATTATTTAAGTACCATCAGTTAGACCATTATTTTATGAGTATTTTTAATGAGTAAACTGTATTAATGCTAAGGGGGGTGTAAGAATATATTCAAATAATAATACAGCAGTCTGCGAGACTTGATTTTTCTTTGCTGATGACTTCCTTTGGAAAAGAACCTCTTATTAAAATATATAATGCAATGTCACAGCTGATTTCTATCTTATTAAGACAGAATTTTTTTTATATTTTAAATGATACTTAATGTTTCAGGTATGCTTATTGGAGACTAAAAAGGATTACATTCCAGGTTTGCCTATGTTTATATACCGTACTTGATTTTAAAAGCTCATTGGTCAAGTTTTGCTGCGACATGGTTGTATATGTTCCGATGTATAAAAATAATTGGTAAATGTAAAATTGTAATTCTTTACAGTGACACACGTATAAAACGACTCAACATTGTCATTCCTTATCAACTGGGCTTTATAAAATTACATATACTAGAGGTCGTCCAGTGGACGAAAACCCGACCATAAATACGTAATGTACAGACTTCTCTATTTTTACCCCACGCTGTAATTAAAACATGTGATTGGAATTTCTTAAATTTGTTATGATTTTCTGTTTATGTTTCATTGTTATTTCGTCACCAGCATAGTTACGCATAAGGCCAATGTTAATTTTTTAATTTTAAATTCATTTTTGTGCAGATTTTTTACAAACGGATTCTGCTTACCCGCAGGAAAATATATTTCTAACAGTATGCGTAGATTTTCCCTGCGATGCACACGAGCTGAGAAAAAAGATTTTAAAGAATAATGCTTGCCTATTAATATACATGTAATTTTCCAATAAATTTAAATAATATTATTGTCATTCGAATAACTCACATAGCTTTGAAACAAGTCAAAACATCACTCTATTTTGGTACAATACATAACACTACTTTTACTTTCCAAAAACCCAACAACTCCGGACCTTCCCTAATAACTAGGCCTAGATCTGATCCGAAGATACACCCAGGTTCAATCTCAAAGTATTAATCATCCTTCATAAACAGACCTATCTTCTTCATCGGTACTTGCTTCTTAAATCATAATTACCCAACGGTCGTAAAACAGCCATTTGAATTCCTAACCTTTCTCCTTGACCAAGGACGTATAAAAACTGTGGATATTTTCATCCGTGGCATAGCTCTCCCTCTAGATAGACTCAGGCTGAAGGTTAGGTTATGTCGTGAAAGTGAAGTGACGCCATAGTGTCAGTCAGGTGTGCAACACTGCAGCTGATTGTTACAGTGTTGCCAACGTTGATTCACGTGTTTAGTACTCTCTTTTCCCTTATAGCGTGATGTAACTAACGTGCGTGGATTTTGAAGAATAATTTAGAAATGTTTAGGGTAGAATGACTCTGATTATATAATCTGTTGAGGTGTTTGACTTTGATGTAGCTCTGTTACGCCAACTACTCATAAACTCCAGTGTAAGATGATTTAGCATTCTCATTGTGAAGTATGACGTTTAAAAATTATGCTACATTAAAACCCGAAATCCCTACGATTCTTTTGGACATCTTGTAATTGCATATAACCAAAACACTACAGAACGACTGCCATAGAATTAACTGAGCAAAGCATCATAAGATTTCTTTTACAATTATTACCAAAAGTTGAAAAAGGGTTTCTGATTGCTTGCTGGTTTCGATTGGGCACTTAAAAGTGAATTGTGAAAATAAAACGCCTTTTTACCATCACAAAGACTGTGGTTTTGACCAATAAACTATGTAATTTAAACATTACTTTTTCATTCACGAGTATTAATTTCCATCGCTTTGGAACTACATTGTAAAAAATAATAATCTTGGAATAATTTCATTTTTTTAATCAAATTTGAGTTTTAACTCCAAAATGACCATGGTTATCTTGCTCACAAACTGAACATCCCTCTAATATCCTGATGAGTTATCAAATAAAAAAATGTTAGTAAAAAAACTTGATAAAGGAAAATTGTAACTAATTGTTTTGCAAGCTTCCACCTAAACCTTATTCAAACCGTTTACATTTTCACACAAAAACAACAAGACTAGCTTTCATCTACAAACGAACCTAACCTCAAAAGTGGCGTGGCGATTTGGCGGGAAATTACTGCCATTATCAGTGTTACCACCATGACAACTCCATTATCAGTACTGCCACCACAACAACGTTTTGCCACAACCCCTGCTAAGTTATCCCGTGACTAAAGACCACCAGAGTGTAACGTAGTTGACCTTTCGAACCACGATTGCGATATCGGTTGGTCAGATCGAAATGCTATGAAATATTTCCAAGATTTCTCCACAAGTTTGTTATGTGATTTACAACTGGGTCCTAAGAGTAATGCCTTATTGCTATAGAAACTGTTTCGCATATAAATTCAACGCCAACATAGTTTATCTACCACAAAAATAACATCCTAAGACAAATATTTGTCGAAATGTTGTTACAGAAAGTCGCAGTATCAAAACAATCAAAGAGCACCAGAGTACGCGCTATTGGAGAGAGGAAATGTTGGAAATAGTTATAAACAAAAGATATTTGTTGGTTTCAAATATGTGTTGTTTTGCTTACTGTAGTTGAACATTTCAACCTAGGCTAGCGTCTGGGATGTCGATGTGAGAGGGACTGGTATAGTTCTCTTCTCTTCGTCATACATTTCATGTCTTTGGACCTTAAGACTGGCTTTCCATTGCAAGCGTTTATGGACCCTCACATTTAAATTCGATTTGTGTAGATTAAAAAAATAAATAAAATACTAAGTCTTGTAAAAGTTGATGATGCAACGAAGGATCAACTGAAACCGTACATCTCATCTCATTCTCTGTTATAAAAGTTTCCTCCCAAAAAAAGCTTTACAAATAAAATTGGTGAAATTAAGTCCCCTCTAATACCTAATTATTCAACTAATAATTTAGACAACCTAAAAAAATAATTATTGTTCTTCAAGAAGCCTTGACCTATAACTCACCCACAGGCCAATTTCGACTGTTATTAATCATCCGATAAATATATCGTTCCAAAACCGTAGCTTGCATACTGTCATTAAACAAGGCAGGGCCTAGAATACATCCTTGACATATACCGTAATGATATAGGCTGGATAAATGACATCATTCATACCAGAGGCTACGGTTATTCAAATGACTGTGTATTTTTCTTTCGCCAAGATTCAATTTAATTCACTTAAGTGTATAGTGTCATCATCACTGTATCTGTGGATTTACAATGCTTTTCTTTTTCTCAGCGTCGATAATGTAAAACTAATGTATCATACAAACGTACATGTTTGAAATTGTAAGGAATAGTTTAGGTGTTTATTTAATCGGCAAATCGCAGTCACAATGCGTACTGTAAATGGCAATGATTGGAAAATATTAATGCCCAGTAGTCGAGATGTATGACGTATGCCCAGTCCAGTAGTCATAGAACCTTAGAAATGTCTCTTTTTATTTTAAGAGAAGAAGGTTGTCGTCTTATTTACTTTCTTTTTCCTTCTATTTTCTTATTTTATTTTTAGCCTTAATGTATTGAAACTAAACTTTTGTTTGAGTCCAGTAAGAAAAGTATTTACTCATACACATGTATAAACAATCTACATAAATTTATGTTTTATAACCTTAAGACTTTTTTATTTAGACATTCTATCTGTAAGCCTTTTGTGCGACACCCTAAAACATTATCGGTAACAATAGTTATTTGTGTAACTAGTGTGCGAAAAGTGGCACTTTGCTGAACATGAGAGAAATGTTTACGCACGAGCCGTAGGCGAGTGTAGAAAGATTCTCGAGTGCAGCAAATGCAATTTGTACTCGCGTTACACATTATATTTTTCCCACAGTTATTACAGAGGATAGAAATACTGTAATTAGTCTTTCAAACACTAAACAACTTATTTTAGGTTAAGCCAAATCCAAACGTTGAACGAAATGGGAAACACTGCAACAGCTGATCGTGGTAGTCGTAGTATATTTGAGTGTTTTTCAAGCGTATTTTCAAGCGTACACGGATTACGTGAATAATAAAAGCACGCTGTTTTGTGTTGTTTGGTTGCAATACTAGAGTGTGGCAAAAAAAAGAGTGCCGCAAAGGTAAGTAAATGCAGCAATTAGCAGCTTTCTGTACCATAATCAGAGTAAGGAAGCCCGCTTTGTCAGGTGACTGCAATAAAAAAAGTATTTCCTATCGTTTACGCACTTTAGACAGTCGCCGTATAGTTCAATCAAGCCTGAATGCCACTAGAAGAATACGTCCTGATTCAAGTGACATATCTCGGCTATAAATCTTACCTTCTGGTCTGACATTTGGTTAACCAAGGATGTCATCTGTCTTGGGGCTGACAATTGACAATGACTGGAAACTACCAAGGTGGCGACTGATGCGGTCCTCGACTATCGATTACCTAATATCGATAGTCGAGAACTGAAACTATCGAATATGTTTGACATAGATTACATTTTTCTTCGTTATGTCGTATTTTTTTACGTGTTGTATTAGTGACAATTAGTTTTCATAATATTGTTTACACGATTTAAATTTACTAACAAGTAAGTATCCTAACAGAAAAAAATATATTTCAGTCGCATGTTTTGGATTTACATGGACATCTGGCATTGGTTGGTGTTTGGGAGTTATTTGAAGTGTGACAAAGTAAAACCCATTCATATATTATGAAGTTAGAAAATTACTGTTATTAATTACTTTATTTCATTATTGTTAGTGACAAAAAGATGTGTGGGGTGACTGAAATGGGGTAAAAATATGAAAAAAATTATCGATCATTTATCATTTAGACATAGCCCCATTATAAATCTTGATTTACTTAATGACAGTGGTAGCGTCGATTAATGCATGATTGTTGTAAAATTATAACATTTAACATCGAAATTAATTTGTATTATATCCTACATTCATCAGCTTTAAATTTTGAAGTAACTACGTTAAATAACTCCCCATCTCGCAAATCGTACTCAGTGTTAATAGTTATAAAAAATAAGTTATATTATTTTAAGCTATTAAGGTAGCTCGCACGAATACAATTAGTTCAATGGCTTGCTCTAAAAAGATTTAACCTTCAAAAATGTTACTTATAGTAGCAATACAAAATTCAGGCAATGATGTTATCGATTGTTCCACAATCGATGAGTCGATGGTCGAACTAATTGTGGTTCGATACTCGATAGTTCCCCACTCGAGCATTGCTATCTTTTCCTCGGTTTAGTCCGGGGTAAGCAGTGCGCCAGAGCGCAGGCTTTGTGAAAATTTTGTTTCGTGTCATTTACGTATTTACATCTGTGCTTTGTGTGTTCGATGTGCCAGTTTCGTGGATATATATTTTGGATTTCCTAATAATTGTGTAAGTCTTATTTCAATGTGTTTTAAAATATGACTTTAATACTAGTTTTTACGTTAGTTTCATTGTCTTTTAACGTTATTTATTTATTAATACAAATTTTATTTTAGGCTTTTAAATGTTGTAAAACATTATGAACTAATTGTTTTTGTTGTATTTTTAGTTTGACTCTGGGAATATTAGGAGACATTTTGTTTAGTTTATTTTTCTTTGTATTTTATAAACAATGTGACTGTTTTATTTTTCTGATTTATTGTTCAGCATATTTTAAGCTACTGATTTATATTCAATAAAACGTTTTGTGCAATTTTTACTTCGCTATTCAAAACTTGTTTTGATTTTTTTTACTTTAAGCTGATTAGTAACGAATAGTTAATCAGCATGTGCATAGCATAAGAGTTTTTAACAATAAGTACTTTAGGAGTAGTAATAATATTTAACATTATTATTTTGCAAAATAAATTTAAAATTCTGCATTACCTTCGTAGTTAACCTTTGTAAAACATTATTTTAATGATTATAAAATGAATTTCCCATAGGGAATAAGCTATTGCTTTATGTCTCATAGTAGGGCCAAGACCCGGGACCGCTACACTTTTACGTTTTGAAGTATCATAAGACCAAAAACACCATCCGTTCAAGTATATATACATAAATGTCCGATAGCACGTTAACTTGATTACAAACATCAAATTTTAATGAAATGTGGTACAAACCTTTGGACCCACGTTTTAGTAAGCAAAACAGCATGATCGGACTATGAGATTGGGGTTTTATGGGGAAAAATTCCTTTCGTCCCTTTAAGTTTTCAATTAGATTGAAAATATTCTAAACTCGAATTTTTGAAACCATGAAATGGAACGAATGTTCTCTATATCAAGGTTTGTAATAATAGTGTTACCACCATAAAATAAACTATAATTGTCCATTGTTTCTATTTTCCATGAAATTTTTTATTGTTTCTCTTCGACTCATGGTTCTCAATTCAAAGGGTTTACAAAAGTAAAAAAAAACTCCCCCAAACACCCCAACGTTAATCATTGAACATGGCTGATTGAAAGTTTCGCAAGTATTTAAGTAAAAAGGGATAATTCCTACTGTATATTCCTAGCCATTCCTCCATCAATGATCCAACGCAGAGGAAATGTACCACAAGTTGTTGTGCGCAAGTAGGGACCGCTATGAGTGGCGTGGGTTCAAATTGATAAAAGCATTGCACAATTGTGGTCAAGGTAATGTTTGATTGTTGTTAACAAACTCTACGTCTTTGTCAAGTTACATGATGTTGTCATGATCTATTTCACTGAAGGAAAAGTAAACATCACAAATTCAATAACACACCCGAAAACATGTAAAGACCAATTGTTAGTAACGTTAGGGGTAATATCATAGACAAAAAGAATGAGATATAGACCGTCAGACGTGCTGCGATTAGCATAGGTTCTGGCGTCCACCGCTGGGGGTGTCGTGTAGTTACGTAGCACGTATGCCGTAACTACACGGCGCTCCCAACGGTGGACGCCGCACGTGTGAAGGTCTATATTTAATTCTTTTTCTGTATGATAGTATTAACATTGGATTTTGCAAGTAGATTTCTGATCATATTGTTTATATGAAGTAATTTTTCGTATATTTAATGTATTTTACGTTTGAATGGCTGATCCCAACTAATTTGTTCTCCAGGTGAATTTAGCATTGCGTGCTAATTTCTTATAGGTACTGTAATACCAGACGATAAATAGATACTTTTAATTTCTGATAATATTTGTAAATGTGGTTAAATACAAAGGCACTCATTTAAGCACCCTCTTCATACGCCGCGCCGTTACGTAAACCATATGAGTGACGATTCTGTTAAACAATATTCTGTAAAAAATAATAATCAATTGGGCCTAAATTATCACATTTTAATCCAAAAATATAGTTACTTTAACAATATCCTTAATTACTAGTGATATAATTGATTACTTAAATATATTTAAGAACAGAATCACAGAACTAGCATTTTAAAATTGCGTTCTTGAATGAGATTCTTAATTCGTTGAGAACTTCAAATATGCTGACATTGACCACATATATCAGTTTAATATCTAAGATCAATGATTTAGATCAATTTAGGAATCAAGTGCTTTTGGCAATCATTTCTTTCACTCTTTCTTCAATTAGGAGGACTTTTTTAAATTACGATAATATTAATGTTCGAATAATAATTGATTAGTTTTACAATGCATCATGTTTTATTTTTTTTATTTTGATAACTGGCTCGGCTAACTTCGCAGCTACACCAATTAAATTTGTTCACTACACTTATTCTTCTCAAATTTCTCACAGCTGCTTTATCAATTTTTACAAAATGCATTGAATTAACACAACATAGATTGATATATCCTATGAATCTACCCTGATCTTGGTATAATCGTAGACAAAAAGAATAAAATATAGACCGTCAGCCGTGATGCGGTTACCATAAGTTCTGGCACACACCACTGGGAGTGCCATGTAGCTACGACGTAGGCGCCACATAACTGCACAACGCTCCCAGCAGTGAGCGCCAGAACCTATGGTAACCATGGTAACCACAGCACGGCTGACAGTCTATTATTTTTGTCTATGGTATAATTCACTAATCACCATATACAGTAGCATGATGAAATCTTCAACATTTATTATAACATACTATTAAACGAAAGTAAACCCCTTTTTGTAAACAATATATAATAAACGACTTTGATTTCGGTTTGTAGAAAAGATATCACATAGGCAGTAAGATATCTTACAGTACACATTCTGACATTTACAATTTAAGATGTCCTTAGTCGTTTCGTGGCAGTCATTGAGATAAGGAATGAAACCAAATCCATCCAAAAATCAGACAAGTCAAATAAGATAAAGGACAAACACATGACACAAAAGTAAATATTGCAACCATCGACCTCTTCATTGTCCTAAACTGACTCAGTAGAAAAGCTGTGTCAGGATTTCGGAAAAAGAATACAAAGCACTATTCTGGTTCCTTATCCTGTTTGTGTGCCACAAATTATCTTTGCAAGGCTACTGAACAGAAGCTTTAACTATTTGGACACACTTTGTAACAATTTTCATCTTTCCAGTTCCAGATAGTTCTTGTAAAGTAGGTATTGGACGGTTTTAGAATTATTGTTTTTTAATTGTTTATTTCACAGTTGTGCATACTAGGTTACCCGATTATTATAATGGCTTTGAGAGATAATTACTTTAAGAATGATTGTTTTCTTTTTTGCCTGTACAAAAAAATTATCGCAGATTCATACAATGTACAAGAACTGTACTAGAATTGTCTTCACCTCTTCCATAATGGTGAAAATATATTAAATATGTTTAACCATACCTAGGTTAAAATATACATAAAGCGGTAAATGCATTTTAGGGCCTGCAACAAATTTTTGAAATTGCTTTCATTCTATTCAAAATGCAACACTGATTCCGAAAATAACATTCTTTTTCCACGGAAAACGAGGGAAACTCCCGAAAAAAACGAAAACCCCATAAACCACTTTTTTTAATACGTCATAAATGGGTGTACTCAAATCAACCGAAATAATGATCAGATCATAATGCAATATTTATTATTATCAACCCATAGGCTATTAATGTAGTCCTGTTCCTGTATGACATTTTGAATGACAGAAACTAGAAAATATGTTATAGGTAATTTGCCGAAACACGTAAAACTTGGAAATATATTGGTAATCAAACTCGTTGGTCTCTGAATGGACTAGAAGGTAACCGCTAGTCTGGCAACACCCCAATGTTGAAAATATCTCCCCATCCTCAAGCCGTTTATGAGCTAAACCCATGGATTTGTTCGAACCATAAACACAACTGGACACCTGCCATTTCATAAATTTGCAACCGCAACAAAAATAATTTTTCCTTCAGTTACCTGACAAATTGAGCTTCATTGCACTGATTATGGTACGTAAAGTAGATAATTGCAGCATTTACTTACTTTTGCCGCACTCATTTTTCTTAAGACTAATTTGTTATATGCTTTTTAGTAATTGTAGGAAAAATAAAATGTGTAACGCGAGTGCAAATCGCATGCGTCTCGTGCGTAAATATTTCTCTCGTGTGCAGCAAAGTGCCACTTTGCACACTAGTTACACAAATAATTATTTCAGTCCAACGTGTTTACGAAGCTCTAAAACATTTCTTTTGGTTTGATTCTCCCGATAATGTTCAAACTGCCTACGTACTTTCTGGACAACAATACTGGAGATTTCCCAAGTGTAACTTCCTCGTCATGGAGTGATACCGTAAAATTGATTTTATATAGCCTCCATTGTCTAAAATGAATGTTAAAAAACCTGTAACTGATCGCGCTGAAGTATTGATTTCAAGGATAATTTATTCCTTCGCCACAAATGTGCTTGAAATACAGTATCAAATGCGCCAATTCCTGATTTAAGTCCGCTTACGGCAAGAGAGTACAAACAGGTTGGATACGTGGTAAAAGGAAATATTGGTTTGATCGCCAGTCAGTTCAATTGAATGGATTTTAGGCAATTCAAGGATTTGTGATTTACAACGCTATTTGAGGTTTCTTAGGATTTCATTTAAGGGAACGGTCCAAACCCTGGTGTTGTTACCATCAAACGTTGCCATTTTGTGGCATCACAACATAAAATTAACGTGGTTTTACAAAAGGCATTTATTTTATTTCACATACAAATGTTGGTGTGTATTGTGTATCTTACCATCTAGAATTTAATTAGAAGTTACAATAAATATACAAGACTTAATCCAACTAAATCTATACCACGACGTATGAGGAAATTGAAGTGTTTGGTCCATTTAATTCATCGTTCGTAAATTCATCGTTTAAATCTTCTTCACCTTTGATGTTTTCCAACATTTCCATTAGGAATCCCCAGACAAAAGCGGCTACTGATTCCATTGTTGACAATTGCTCTTTAGAATATTCTCCATCCCTCTCTTCAACCCCAACTCTTTTTTTGAGATCGGAAAGAGAAGTTTTCAAACTCGGAATTTTAGAAAGAACTTCCTTAACAGTCATTAACAAAGAAGAGCTTTCTTTCAGTGGCAATTGTCCTGGTTGAACTTCTCCATAAACGATCCTTGAAACTTCTTCAACTAATGAATGTACTGTTGCTTTCGATATCGTCTTGCTTATTGCCTCATTGTATGCACGATGCATCAAGAAATTCACAATACTGGCCGCTATCAGTTTTACGCCACTCATTTCTATAGATCTGTCTATAGCTTCTTCTATCAATTCTCTGATAAACTTATCAGGGATTTCTGATAGACCGTACAACCCAGCAATGTACCTTTCGACAGACAACTCTCGTGACGATGTCTCCCTAACGTCCAACACATCTTCAACTGGTGGCCTCTTCGTAGACACTTCGTACATTATTTTACTCCAGATCAACTCTATGATCCATTGTTCACCGATGATCTTCTTCACCTCTTCGTCCAACCGATCAAACAGCATCTGGTCGAACCTTTCAAAGATGATCTCTTCGAAGAACTCCAAATGAATGTGCGGCACACCCACTGTGATTCCTTTGAGTCTCAAGCTCGGGTCGATCGCTCTACCTAGACCTACCTTGGCCAATCCACAATTCGTGATTACAATGTCTTTATCTGGTTTTTCATTGGTGCAAGGGGTGTTTTCTATCCTCCTCAAAACGTCAGCTCCCTCGACTACTCTTCCGAAAGCAACGTACTTGCCGTCCATCCAGCCTGCCGGCTCGAACGTCACGAAGAACTGGAAGCAGTTTGTGTGCTTGCCCTCGTTCGCGAAAGATAGGATGCCTCTTCTGTCGTGTTTGTAGCAGTAGTTTTCATCATCAATGGTGCCTTGAGACCATTCCTGATGATTGGTTATCTGGAAAAGCAATGGTTTTGTTAGCTTGCGTAAATTTACCATCGTGAATACTTAAATTCGTTTTAAAAGTTTGGAGAGACGCAGTGGATTCTACAGCATCTAAAACTATATCGACAATTAGGCTAATATTATCTTATTTAGATAATATTATCTAATATTATCTTACATTTTAAAGGCATTACTTACATCACCTGACTGGAACCACCCTCTTTTGCAGACTCTTTGAATCTTCGTCCCTTTATAAGTAAACCAGTCGTGAGTACAAAACTCTGTGAACCACATACAACTTTTCGGTAGAAAATCGTGTCTCAGTTGAAACAGCAACGTACCCATGTAATCACCACCAAAGCTAAGTTCGAAATAAACATAGATAAGGTTGCCTTTGTTGAGATGTTGAACATACTCCTTCTTCGCAAGTTCTTTGATAGCCTCTTGGCTTGGGCCTTCGTACAAAAAGTTTCTGAAGTGGTTGAACAATTCTTCTTCGCCACCAAGACAAGAGTCGTTAAGGAAAACGAGTACTGATTTCGCAGACCACGTTTTTCCCCCGATGTCTTTTCTCAGCTTTCGAATGAAATCTTCCCAATCCATGTCCAGAAAACCAGTTATTGAAGGTTGTAAGAACTTCTTCTTATGGTGCTTGTAGAGTCTTTGTGCGAAAAGTTTGCATCTTTGATAAGCCTCCGATATAATGAGTCCGACTACTTTGATTGAGACGGGTTTAATTTTTCTATTTGACATTTTAATTAATCTTTTTAAACGTTAGATTTTGATAACCTAAAATAAACGATTCTCCTAAATATGTGGACAGCTGTGTTGTGTACGAATATAGAACTTTACTATTCACAGCAATTCACCCAGCTGAAAATGTTAAGCAGCAAAGGGTGCAAGGTTTTAGACATTTGAGTGTTTAATAATGTTATGATTATCACTAGAAGCTATACTGTTTCGTAGCGTATAGAGAAATGAGTTTGTTAACATCTTTAATACCTTTTTAAATACTTTTTCTTTGAAATGGCGACCATACAAAGGTAGGTATTTTAAGCCAATGATGAATGGAGATGAGTGTAGGATGAGTGGCGCGATGTTGTAGTCTTTTCCGTGACTAAGGCCGACATATTACTTAGACACAGCTATTAATTAATAGCCCATACAGCTAATGGCAACTGTGACCTACAGATTATAGTGGAATCCGAACCACATTTTTTGCCTTGGTATTAACGAATTGGTCTAATTATCATGATAGTACTGCGGATAGTCATAGTACTCACTAGTGCGGACGTTAATCCAAACCAGGAAGTACCGCATCCACAGTGCATGACTATAAATATCCACAATTCGTGACCTCCTAGTAGCTGGATTACAGGACGACGCCACTGTCCTAGTCCTTTATGGGTTAGAGGACTTAAGTTCAACCATTGTTTAACATTGCTTTGCGCTGTGGATATTTTTGTGCTCCCACAAAAATGTAGTTCACAGATATTTTTAAGTAAAAACTACTCTCCAAAATGTTGTCCACTAGTCCACTAGGCTAGCAACCCACTATCTTTATAGATATAAATCACTTCAAGACTTTAAGAGAGAAAGGTTTCAACTACCTTAACACTAAAACATTGTAAAAAATAATAATCACCAATACCAATAGTTTATTTAATTCTTATGTATGTTAACCTTTCAAAATAAAAATCCATTTCAGCTAGATACATAATTAAATTATACTATGCATAAACAACAAACAAATCAAAAAGTCATTACTTGTTTTGTAAATATTTATCTATATTGCTCGTTATCGTTGCCCAGCGACTCTCTAGGACACCCGGAGCGGTAAAAGCTCACGAGGATGATGGGGAAACAATCGAAAGTACTTGGCAAGCAACAAGGACTGTCGCTAAAACTTTCACAGAAAACTTGTCTACAATGACAGACAAGACAGTGTCTAACAGTCTAATCTAGTTGGCGAAGGATAAGATGACATTCAAGGATCGTTCAATGCCAACCATGAGTTCAGTCGCTTCCGTAGCGTTATGAGTTTTGGCAATTTCTCTTATTTTTAATTAGGTCATGCATTAGTTGCGCCAAATAGTTTCTGAATTGCGCCAAGCCCTCTAATGATCACAAGAAATGTTCCTTAGTTGCGCCAAGCCCAAGCCAGGTATGGGTGAGTTGCCGACAGAAGGAATAAGCTTGTTTAGGTGCCATCCTAACCTAATCTAACCTAACTTAACCTAAACTACTCAATTATCCAGCCAAAGTGGGCCACCACTTGCGGCCCCGTTAATGATCCCACCCCCCACTTATCGGGTGGCTCCCTGGAGTAGTTGGCGCAATTCAGCAATAGTTGACTACCTGACTCAGGTTAGTTGGCGCAATTAATGCCCGCCCGTAAATTACATTGTTTTAATGGCAATTTTACCGTAACAAAACAGAACCAGAGTTATGATTGCTTGCAGAAAACTACGTCAACATAATTCCCCACATTTAATCATTCTCGCCATTTAGGTACCTACTACATTTGTTCCGGCTGTAGTGATGGAACAGGTCCAAACAATTATTTTAAGCTACTTAGACGTAAAGATTAACTGTTACAATTAGTTGAAAATGACGTCGATGGTAGCTGGCAATGTTTAAATGCATTCACGTTTGAACTAAAGCCAAATATTACGAATAAAAGTAGTTTGCGGGCCTTTGTATGCAAAGTAATTGATATACCATTATGCTTAGCCAACTTTTAAGAAGACCCAGACGTTTGAAATCATTCTCTGTGTGCTTTTTTATATGTTTTTTCATTGAGGGTTTTCAAAAGTTAACTTATCCACGTTTTTTATTCCAATTTATCCGATCGATATTTTATAACCTAGATAGACTGAGAACTTCAGGTAGGCTCTAAACCATCCTATGTACTAACCTAGGTGTCCATCGGTGATAGGATTTGATTCGATTTTCGTCATGACAGATGTATTTGTCCAAAACACAATAAATTCAAGATTCCTCAAGGTTCCCACCCACTTTGATGTTCTTCCATTGGAGTTTTAAACTTTAAAGTAACCTAGTGTGGCCTGCGCGTGCGAGAACTCGACAAAGAACAGATAGAACATTGCATTTTCGAGGCTACGCATAAATATCGAGGTGAACCGGTCTGGACACCGAGCCTAACTAAAGAGAGCAGAGTCAGGTGGAATGGTGCAGTATGTTATGAGGAGGCCGAGCTTGGCACGTGGAAGGTCAATTGTTACTTGTTAGCCTCACGCTTTTTAAGCCTTGCTAAAAAATTGCATGATTGTCAAAGATCAATGTGACGTAGTAGGTTGGTTTGGTTTGAATGTTTTGGATTTGCAGCATTAAGACATTTTGTGATGCACCACCTGATAGAAATACCCTCAGAGATTTTAGAATTTATCTTGATTTGTTTCGACTTTTGTGAGGAAATATATGATGTTAAATTATGAGTTTTTTTTTTTTTTTTTTTGTTGATTAAACTATCAGCGATAGAAAAACATTTTAAGTTACAAATTAAGTAATGTTCAATGAAGTAGGGTTGATGTTTGGTTTGAGCTCAAATCGGTTCTAAAATCCCCGGTGTTTCCCCCGATTTTCTTTTTTCCTTGACGTGAAAAAATCACGAATAGTAGAGCGAATTTATCATTTACATTACGGAAGGTATTGTGCTTTATTTAAACTGTGGCTCGGTCTTTATTTATTGGTTTTATTTTTCAATAAGATTTATAAAAAACTCTGATCCTGAATGTTTTAACTTTTCTCTTATGCAACTAGAACTAATTAACTGATTAAGGAACTATTAACTAATGTTACAACAGCTATTACACAATGCTATTTTCTCTCTCGAGGAACAATTGAGATTAAAAGGTACTTTAAAGTTTAGGTTTATTGCCAAGAATGCTTCCTCGTCGTCACAATTAACACACGAAACTGCAATCTTCTATTATAAGAGTATGACGCGGCCTTGTGGGAATTGAAAGAATTAACCTTGGTTAACACAACTGAAGATGTAGCAAACGTCTAGCTTTGCAGTTGTAATTGTGTAACCTTATGTTGCAAGTTCGTGTAAAATTGATTTTCTCGATTAATTTGGTCAGTTTTTAATTTAAAGTAGACTTGATACAGTATTGTAAGTTCATAGTGATAGTATTGATCTACAAATATTTGGTAAGGGTGGGGATTAATTGCGCCAACTGATCTGAGTCAGGTAGTCTGGTATTCCTGAATTGCGCCAACTACTCCAGGAAGCCACCCCGATACGTTTATTAACTGCGTCAAATGGTGGCCCTCTTTGACTGTATAATTGAGTAGGTTAGGTTAGGTTAAGTTAGGATAACACGTAAACAAGGACATTCCTTCTGCCGGCAACTCACACCTACCTTGGGCTTGGCGCAATTAAGGAACTCTTTGGCGCAATTAACGAACGACCTTTGGTAAAGGTACCACTATGCCAAAAGATTCGAATGTGTCTTTTTTACTTCTAGAAACCACTTTGCAATTGAGCTAAAATTTCAAATTGCCAATTGAAAACTCCAATCCCATTCACTTCAAGTGCTTTTGCCTACTCATCCCTGATGATTGAGTCAGGTTTCCTTTTGGCCATATAAAAACTTGACCCAGATGCCTAATCGCCCGGTAGATTATACGGTTATCGCATCTCATCTATGATAACGATTGTACCCGGCAAATGCGAAGGTCGAACGTGACAGCGATTCGATACTCGCTTGATCAGCTGTTTAAAACCGGATTTAATTCACAAAGATAAAAGAGTTAAAGTGATTAAAAACAACATTTAGGCCGTTTGGGGAAGCCATTCCATCCCCTAATTTTCACCCTTACTTAGAAACTACAGCCAACAGCTGATTAATACATTGAACTAAAAAGGTGGTAGATGAACCCAGGAAACCTTCCCTTAAACCGCCTAAATTTTGGGAAGGGCAATAGTTGCTTTGCCCTTGCTTAGCATGGTGAAATTTTAGAAAATAATATGGTTCAGTTGCTAAATCTACTGTAAAAAACAGTTACATATTTACCATGGATTATAGAGACAAAGTTCTTATTGCTTATTTGAATGAAAATGCATTGCGTATCTGCATGTAATGTATAATTATCAAGAATAGTCTACACTATGAAAATAAAGATCGTTTATGAATATGCTGAAGATTGTTAATTAAGAAAAGATAATAACTATGTTAATGAAGATAATATTTGGTAATGTAAAACATTGACGTTGCACCTACGAAGATGCTGCGAAAACCCCATTTATGAACTTAAATCCTCCAACCATTATAATCATAATGATAGTAATTCTCACTATAGTAGCAATTTCTCATCATTATGGAACAACTGAAGCCAATGTTATTGTTTAGTTCTGTCCGGTGCACTGTAGATGTCGTAGTTTGTTTACAATTAGTTTCTTGAGATTTCAGTTATTTAAAACCTCGTTCAACCAAATAAAACGATCTAATCATAAACAATAACTCGTTCCCTTGCTATTTAACCAACCAGTAAAGCAAATCGTAAAATTAACCGTAAATGGAAACAAAATGTCGTCAACACTTGCGATCAGTGTCACCGGACATGAACTAGACATGAAAACCGAGCTTCAAAATGTACAATGGGATGAGTACTTTCCCCCCTCTATATTGGTGAAGCTAACCTTCATTGTGCCAAGCTCGGTCCCCAAGCCCGGCACTTGAGACTAGGTGTGTCTAGTCTAGTCATTGATGATCAGCCTATGTCGCAACAGATAATTTTACCTATTACAGGTCAACAACCTCAAAACTGGAGTGTTTCCTAACGGTTTTGGGCTCATCATTATCTGCACTTGACATAATTCGGGAATGATAAAGAATGGAAAAATTGGAAATCGTTAGTCTGCAGTTTGTGTGGGTGATTTACGGTTTTGGGAGATAAGTGAATTAGTGGGAATTATTTCATCAAATGTATTTTTGGTGAGGTTTTTTCATGTTTATTGTTTATACATTTAAGATCTCAAAAGCTAAAACCTTGAGACTGTAGTTTTTGTCCACGTAACAATTATTACATTTGTATTTGCTTATTATACATAATATTTTGATAGCATGCCTTTACTACAGATATGGCGTGCGAATCAGAGATTCCTATGTTCATTATGCAGACAATTTATATTTAAAAACTTAGTTTAATTTAGCTATTTATTAGAATGCTTGTGACAAATGTAATTTTTATGTAGCAAAAATTATCCGATTTTGATGAAATTCTGTAAAAACGTGTAAACCTTCATTTATTCGAACAAGTTCGCGAACCAGCGTGATCGAACCATGGGAACGGGGGTCTATGGGGGTAAAATGGGGTTTTCCCATTTTTGACCCTAAAAACATAAAATTTTGCAATTTATTTCTAAACCATTTTGTAGAGCTTAAAAAATGAAATTATTAAGTACATTGAAACGCTGTTGTGTGCCTAGTGGCTACAGAGAAAATTTTAAAATGTTCAAACTGAAATTCCCATGTTATTCTTATGGAGAAAATGAAAACTATTGTAGTTTACTTGTTTATGGATATATGTCGATAAAATTTTGCATTTTTTTATTTCATAAGTTACTAAGCTATCAACATTTCAATAAAAAACACACCTAACCTGTAGCGGCAAACCTAGGCCTGCTCAATAAAAGTTAATATTATTTAGATAGAAAATAAATCTGACAATTTTAAGGGAATATTTAATAGAAATCCAACCAGGAAAATAGAAATTCACTTAGTCTGCAGGTTTGCTGCACCGGGGGTATTTTGATACTTATTAAAGTACTATACTACTCGCAAGATATTTACACGTGAGATAGTTAGCTAAACGGAACTGTTGTCAAGGTAAACGTGTCGTGAAAGTAGTTGAAGTACATGAACCGTGGAAAACCGTACTGTCACCAACTTGTAAATTAAACTTTCGTTGTTGCGACATCGTACTTCTGAGGCCACTTAGTAGAAAACATAAGTCTTTAGTGGGAAATGATGTTTGTGCGGTTTGAAAGTGAATTTTTATGAATGTCAACAGGGAAATATGAGATCTATAATAGTACATTTCATCAAACTCTTCAACATGAGCTTAAGAGTTCAGCTCAAGAGCCGTGTGATGAGCTATATCTTTCGCCAAATTATGCGAACTAAGCTACAAAATAGAAATACTTAAGATAAACGTCCAAAACAACTTCCGGATTTTTTTCAATTATTGCTATTGTGAACAAGCAGTTGGGGTATTTTATCATTTCGTCTATTACGATTGTATTTGTTACTATGAATACAATGATTATACTACCGATAGATATCGAAAAGTCGAAATATTTTGATTAATAGTTTTGTGATATTCAGAAATTGTCAAAGATATTCTGAAAACGTCATGTATGTTTTTTCGTGCCAAATAGACGAAATATATAACAGACAAACCGTTGTATTACATTGACGAAATATCAACCCAAAGTTAGGCCAATAAGAACCACATTCAACCTAACAGGTGGTAATGTATCAGCTGTTCGACAGGTGCAACAATTGGGTTAGTGCGTCATTCTATACATGACTTTTGAGGCTTTGATATCGCTTCGCTAAAGATTAAACTGATGTATTTGTTTCAAGATTTAAGAAACAGCTGATAAAACAACAATGTATATGAAACATTAAAATAACTATTATTGAAATTGTAGTTTAATATGTCAAGAACAGAAAATAATTAGTGTAGTGCCTGCAAAGCCAGCGCTGCAGCTTGCAGTACATTGCTGTATTGCAAATCACAGTTTTTACTGAAGGCGTTAAATATTTTGGTTTCTTGTTTTATTATTGTTGTAGTTATTGTACTAAAACTGTTACAACCAATGTGTTAAGTTTCTAAACCATAGTACATCCTTTGGTACTATAGCCAAAGAGTATAGTTTTGATTGTACAATTCACTTAAAGTCAATGATATAAGATATGAACCTTGAAAATGTTTAACTTATATTTTGCAAAATGTCTTCTTTATATCAGTAGTTATGGAGTTTTGAAACAAAATTTTGTTCCATACCAATTGTTTTCAAAAACTTTTTTTTCGAATTTTACCCTTGAAACTGGAAATGCCGAATTTGTATCACAGCCTTCATGTAGAGCTTAAGAAAACATACTTTTGTATACTAAAGCGTTGTTGAACGATTAAAGGTTTCAGAATTTTTTTTTTTAAACTGTTCATTTAAAACTCATACATTATTCTTAAGAAAAAAAAGTAAACCATTGTAATTTGCTTTTCAATGGATATATTTTTCATAACATAACACTTGGCAAATTTATTAATTTTGTAATACTATTAATAATTTAGAAAAAACACATTTTTTCCTTCTTTGTAGCAGCAAATCTAAGTACCTAACGTTATTTAATTACCGAAGAAATCTGACATGTTAAGGAAATATTTTAGTAAAAATCCAATCAGACATATAGAAATTTGCTTAGTCTGCAGGTTTGCTGCAGCAGTTTTATTTCGTTTATGGGTTTGTTGAAATGTTCGGAAAGCGGAGTGAGTGCCGCCCTATTTTTTGCCGTGGGAGTCATCAACTGTCAAAACCGTCAGATAGGCTTGCTTAACTGTTTGACTCCCCAGAGCGTAAGAGTGATTCAGGGGAGGGGTATTAGTGGAAGGGGGTGTATTTGGCAGGATGTAACAGAGACCGGGTACAGTTTCTTAACTTCTTCAGTTTCTACCCCTAAATCGATTGAAAATATTGATTCGATTAGTAAACCTTTATTCAGATTTGTCATAAACAGCAAGTTTGGTTAGTTTACAGTTAAGTTACATTATATCCCTCAAATATGTTTTGCTCATCCTGTCCCCCCCCTGGTCAATCTTTCCATCCCCATACTTGCCGTGGAACCGGTCACTGATACCTGGCTGGCACTCACTCCACTAAGTCTCAGGCTGTAAAATGTCCCTTGTCAAAGCTTATAGGCACTCAGTCCTGCACTGCATATATCCCCAACCTAATTGGTAATAATAGTAACAATAATATTTGTGTTTCAGTCTGATGGGCGGCCGGCTGCCGTGACCCGGTATGAATGGCCGGCTCCTGCTGCTGCTGCTGAGCTGCGTGCTGACCCTAGCCCTGGTGTGTGGGGAGAGTAGACCCGCTTGGGGTGACTGGGTGGTTGCCGGGGACGACGCGGACACAGGCGCCTCTATACTGCTGAGGCGCATCACACCCAAGAGTGTCTTCGTAGCTCCTACCTTCACAGGTACAGTCTGAGTCTAGTACAGTCTATGGACGGGAAGGAAAGCTTTGGTATAGTTTGAAGAGTATATGTACAGTTTAGAACAGTCAAGAGATCTAAGAGAAGAAAAAGGGGAGCGAGCTGGTCTAGTGTTCCTGAGGTCCTGGGTTCAAATCCCGCCAAGTCACCAATGGATTTTATCCAAGTGATAATGCCGCAACCCCTAGGTCTAGCCTGAAGTAATGTGAAAAACAATCCTGGGCTCATGCCTAGTGTCCTAAGACAAAAAAAAAAAAAAAATACACTAGGGAGTGAAATCCTGTAGTCTACATGGAAAGGTGTTAAAAAGTGGTATTAGTGATTATTTTAAGAGTACATAATTTTGTTTTCAGGTTGCTCAGAAGGGTACAGACAAGATTCACTGGGACGGTGTGTAAAACTTGTTAAGGTAAGCCCTGCAGTTTTGTTTTTAATTCCTTTTCATATATTAGCGATGTGAAAGATTGTATCTAGCTAAAGTTGTAAGAATAATATGTACAGGGTGAGTTTTAATTGTCCCCCCCCCCAACTTTTTTCTACATTTTTTCAAATATCAATCCCAGACCACTTCCAAACATTGTTGGGTAGTAAGTACTTCATTTTGACAAGGTGGTCATTTCCGGCCGCCATCTTGGATCCGCCATACTGGATGCAAAATTTTTTTTTCAAATGTAAAGGTGGGGTTGTGACCCATTATTTCGAACTACATTTTTACCCTGATTACAATGCCGCAACCCGTTTTTAAACATCTTGATTCATTCTAAAGTTACAAGGGCTTTTTAAAACTTTATTTTTAGCCCATTTTAACATTGTGCATTTACAAACTAAGACCATAATCCCAAAATAGTGCTAGATAATGATAAGTATACACTACCAGTAATTGTCCACCTATTTTCACTTGGTTATGACTGATGTATTTTTTCGGCCGCCATCTTGGATCCGCCATTTTGAAATGTGATAAATTATTTTAAATATGAAGGGGGTGTTGTGACCCATCATTTTGAACTACTTTTTTAAGCTAAACTCAATGCCGCAATCCATTTTTTGTTATCTAGTTTTATTTATGAAATATTGAAATCTTTTGGTTAAAAATGTCAATATTTCAAAATCAAAAAATGAAAATGAAAAACGGATTATGGAATTAAGTTCAGCTTAAAAAATTAGTTCGAAATGATGGGTCACAACACCCCCTTCATATTTAAAATAATTTATCACATTTCAAAATGGCGGATCCAAGATGGCGGCCGAAAAAAATACATCAGTCATAACCAAGTGAAAATAGGTGGACAATTACTGGTAGTGTATACTTATCATTATCTAGCACTATTTTGGGATTATGGTCTTAGTTTGTAAATGCACAATGTTAAAATGGGCTAAAAATAAAGTTTTAAAAAGCCCTCGTAACTTTAGAATGAATCAAGATTTTTAAAAAAGGTTTGCGGCATTGTAATCAGGGTAAAAATGTAGTTCGAAATAATGGGTCACAACCCCACCTTTACATTTGAAAAAAAAATTTTGCATCCAATATGGCGGATCCAAGATGGCGGCCGGAAATGACCACCTTGTCAAAATGAAGTACTTACTACCCAACAATGTTTGGAAGTGGTCTGGGATTGATATTTGAAAAAATGTAGAAAAAAGTTGGGGGGGGGGACAATTAAAACTCACCCTGTATGTGTTTGTTTGTTACGTTTGGTAATGTCTTAAAAATATAAGACATAAACTTATATTACTAGTGGAAGCCATAAAATACTGAGGTCCTGCCTTCAGGTACAGAAATTAAATGTGATGTCGCTCTCACGGTTGAGCAATCAGGGTGGCAGAAAGAAACTAGAGCACTCACCGGTGAGTAGCCCGCAGCGATCGTGTTAATGGTGAGGAAACAGCAAATCTCAGTCAGTAACTAACCAAATCATCTCATTTATTAAAAACCCAACATTCACTTATCATCCCCTATAAGCACCCAGTATTTTCAGTGTTGTATGGATCCAAATTATTTACTAATCCCATTGCCTTTGCAGGTAAACCAACAGTCTCAGTGGAACTTTTTCCTGGAGAGACTGAACTCGATGTATGCTCCGTCTTCCACTAGTAAAAAGCCCCAGGAAACCGGACCCTTCCACATCAACCTCCCCTTGGCTAACAATCCTCAGGAGTCTGTTGTACAGAAGAGACTTCCTCCCCCGATGCAAGAGGTGAGGATGAGACATTGCTTTAGGTACTAAAGTAGATAGACCAGCTAGACCAAAACCAGATAGACCAAGATAGTTGATGTGGCAAGATGCTGCAGGTTACAGTCAAATTTCCAATCAGTTTGACTTAAAAAGTTGGTGTATTAAAATCAGTCATTGACACATTTTGTCCACAATCTATTTTTCCTACAGTTACCTAACAATGTACATGTTATCTCACTGATTTGAGAAAGCAAAGTGGCCAATTCGCTCATCAGTGAGACAATGTTAACATTGTCTCACTCTAATTACTTTGTCTCACTCCAGATTTGCAACGTGAAGGCACGAAATAGTGAGCGCGTAACATGCAGGCAACGTCGTATGCGCGCGAAATACGTTGGCAGCACTGGCTGTAAATCAGCTGGTCAGCTGTTGTACTGTTGTATTTGTCACTTCACATTAAATGATATATTAAAAGTTCACTTCTGTGTAAAAATAGGTTATGTTTCTTCACAAATTTATTTGCTTTATGGTAACTGTAGGAAAAGTATAATGTGCAACTCGAGTTCAAAGTACAATTGCCTCACTCGAGAAACCATTCCTCACTCGCATACGGCTCGTGAGTAGTGATTTCTCTTGATTGAGTCAATTGCTCACTTTTCTCACTAGTTGCACAAATAACTATTGATTCTTGGTGACAAATTCAACATGAAGATGGAATATCTAGTAAATATCAATATAGTCAAAACTCAAAAGTGTAGTTTCTAAAACAATTTTTTTTTATCACAACTGTCTACCTCTATAGACCTATTAATTGGTGGTGCAAATACAATGTAAAGTGCCTTTACCTACAACCGTTTTTGAAACTAGAATTTTCAATTCAGTTCTTAGTTTGGAAAGATTCATTTTACCACATTGTATACTTTACTGAATTGTTGTTTTACTTTACAGCACTAGTGTGGTAAAGTAACTGACCAATGAGGTACAAGGATTGAGAGAAAAGTGAAATTGTAATGCTTCAATTACAAACTTATTAGCTGACAACGACCTATTCATTTGTTGACCCGTCAACTTCCCTGGCCGTTGGAAACACACAGTTTTACCCTGTTTCAATCGGTTTATTTATTTTCAGGTGAAGACGCCACAGCCAACTCAGCAACCAACAACAACAACAACAACAAGAACGACGACGACTGCGAGAGCAACGACAATCCCACCACAAACGTCTACGTGGCCAACTACGACGATGAGCGAATCAACGACTCCAGAAGTCTCATCTACAACTGTTGTCGAGCCAACGGAAGTAACGACCACAGAGAAAGATCTCTATACTGACCCAACATTAGGTATTTGAATTTTAACTTCTAGCTTGGATTTTAATTTTGTAGCTTTGAGTTTGTTTGTTTCGATTTTTAGTTTTAGTCAGTTTCAAATTTAAATGTTCCTAACACAAAGATGTTCACAATCTTAATATGTAGGCTTTAGAGACAAGTAAAAATCCAGTTATTAAAGCGTCAACTAACGCTCTCTGTCAGATGTCAAGACACTTTAACTTTGCTCTGAACTGACGCTGATATAAATGGTCATAAAACTGTAAAACAGGTCTTGCATTTTTTAATAAACCTTCAATAGTTTTTAACCTGAAAAATTAAATAACACATCTAAAAAGGTCCTAAGCAAAATTCATCAACAAAATTATTTCCAATTTCTTACTCGGTTTGTTTTTACAGAGGTATAGAGATTTATTTCTCATTGTTACTAACTCTCAATGGATCTTTTGCGGACTAAATTAAACTCCATAGTTGAGACGTGGATTATTGACAAAATCAATTACATGATTATACAAGGTGAGTTTTGACAATTGATAACTTCACATTCACATCTACATCTTCTGTAAAAATAACATTTCATCTTCATCAAGACATGTCATAGGGAAAGCACAAAACATGTTTGATTGTTAAACAGCACAAATCATGATTAAGAAGACTTTCTGTACTTTACAATGAATGTCACATGAATGAAGTGTAAATCCCTCGGAAATAACATTTCTGTAAACGGAACATAAAAGGAATGCTTGTGAACGTAAACTTCTATCCATGATCTATGGAAGAAATGCTTGCAGAAATTGTTTATCCATGATCCGTGGATGCCTTTGAATGTGTTCTTATATTCATGAATGGAAAAAATGCATGTGATTGTAAAATTCCATCAAAGACTATTGTTAAAACCGCTTGTGAGTGTAAACTTCCATTGAAGAAGACTCATCGAAAAAATGCTTTTGTAAATGTAAACTTCCATTAAATACTCATGGAAGAAATGCTTGTGAATGTGAATGTTACCTTCCAGTGGAAACTCATGGAAGATATGCTCGTGATTGTAAACTTTCTTTATTAACACATTCAACCCCTCCTCTCATTTTTCCTTTCAGTTGGATTTGTTTGTAAGCAATTTATTATAAGTAGGAGTTTGTTCTGGCTGTAAAACACTACCTGCTTAAGGAGTAAGACGAGCTCAGTTAATTTCACGATTGTTCTTTCAGTCCAGCTCAAGTAGTAGATTAAAAATCTATGTGATGGAAAGTAACTTTAAAATTATGTTAACGAAAAATGTTTTCTTTGCTCAGTAATGATAGTAACTTCTAATTAATGAAAAATCTCTTTAAATCATTTAGTAGAGTATTATCAGTAGGCCTATCCTTTTTAAGTAGGAAGGTGGTCAATGTAAGTAATATGGAACAATAAACATACAAGTCTATTCCACAGCTCTAAATTTTTATTTAGGAAGAGAGAACATCAAAATCTTTTGAAACGCAATGGTGCTTTGAAAGTGGCTAGAATTACAAGAAATTGCTCAATACACACAGTTTGCAATACTGTAGTAGTAAATATTGTGGTTATATTTTTTCAAGTTTTATGTGGATTCATCAATAAGAGATTACATTTTACCTACATTTTCCACAGTGTATTCAATAAAAATAATGCGAGTCATTTTGATGTTCCAGAGTCAAGGAGAGAGACAACAACGGAAGGGGATGTTGCAGTGATGTTAGGAGACCAGCCTTTCCAAGAGGCTGTAGAAGAATCATTTGGCACACCAAAGAGCAGAGAGAAGATACAAGTAAAACCATTCTTGATCATAGTTACCAACCCGACAGTCACTAGGGAGGACACTACTCCTATACTGCCAGAAGAAAACGAAACTTCTACGACAGAAGCGACGACAGAGGGAAACACAAAGTTCACAACTGAGATTCCAGAAACCTTTGGCGAGTCTAGAGACGCGACTGAATCTTCCATCAGGCCTACAGTTACATTTAGGCCTGGATGTGAAGATTCCGCAGCTTTTGAAAATTGTGAACCGGTCGGGACCGAAGTAGTCTTCGGTGAGTCAAGTCCATCTTCACTCCCAGAATTACCGCTCCTCGATCCCAGTTCGCAGGTTAGGTTTCCTTCTGAATCGTTCGTTCCTGTGCGAAAAACTCAGTCCTACGTTAGGTTTCCAGATGTCGCTAATCCACATGAGGATAGACCAGCTTTTTGGTGGCCCTCCTGGGAAATCCGTCGGTACCCGGGTATCCATGGATGGCCGGAGTCTTCCGAACAGATCCGGTCCACAGATAGAGTAATCCAAAGGAAGTATCCGATGGGAACGACCTGGTCTTCCATGGCTTGGCAGAGGAGATTTTTACAAAGAGACTGAAGTATTATTTAGTATTTAATCTTTGTACATAGTTAGTTTACTCGTAAAGATTTAAAATAGTGTACATTCGCTTTTCGATAGCTTTAATTCAAAGTACTGTTGATTTCACTGATTTGCTCTTTAAAAATTTCTCTCTCATCCTATCTTATTATTTCTGTGTTAGTTTGACACAAGAGCAGTCCTCAAATCAAGGTATGATGAATATTGGTTTTAAAACTACTATATACCTCGAAACATCAATTTTAAACAAATCAAATAATACGGAAAATTTATATTAGGGCCTAACTGAATCAATGTAGAGGAATATTTAAAGAGCATATTAGTGGCAAAAAGGGCATAATATGTGTATACTTTAAACTATATCTATGTATTATCAGGAAATCTGTATGTACCTGAAAAAGTTTGATGCTGTATTGTTGTCTTGTGCGATTTTGTTTATCACTAATCATCATCGATGTTAGTTGTCGTATTTATCGCTTTTCTTGAATTAGGAGTTGAGTAAAGCTTGCAATTATTTTATTTGAAGATGTTAAATGTTAAACATTTGGACTTAAATGATAATTGTTGCCCGTTTGAGAAAGAGTAAAACACTTTTTTTCTATTCTTAATATTCTATTCCCTATGATATATCTATGTCAATAATTTTATTTAATATACCATGTATATTATGCTCTGCGAGCAGAAGAAGAATTTTTATAATTAATACTCCTTGAAAGGTATTTTTCTAATTGTTAGGAAAAAATCTAAAATTACAGTTCTTAATTTCGTAATTCTTAGCAAGCTTTAAAAAAAAAAGAATAAATACCCATTAAAAAGCCTTTATAGGACTACCAAATGATTACTTTGTAACAAGGAATAATATAGCGTTGATGCTTGTTAAACTTACAAATCAAAAGAAAATTATTGCTAACTGAAGTTTTCAATTGATCGTATGATTTCAACTTTTCATTTACCACGAGAAAGATTTATTTTAGGAAAGCTTTAGACTGTCAGTAAAAGTAACCTCTAGTATTTACAAGGTGTTTCATAAATACTTACTTTTACAGGCAATCCAAAACAAATTGCTTCTAGTCCTAAACACCTTTCTCGTAGTAAAAGAAAAGTGAAGGTAAAAACTCATAATGTTAAATATCCAAGCAACATAAATATGTTATTTTTTATTGATAATAATCTAAGAAAACTTTATTCTGATAAATGAGTGAAACTCTAAAACATTCTAACTTAAAGTTGGTTAATTCTAAGTTAAACTTGTAACTCAACTCCACGTGTACAACCATATCACCACTTACCAATGTATGTAGTTTTGTATTATTTAGACTAAAGTAACTTATATATTTATTGTTATACAATCTTACATCTGTGCAGTCTTTTCATAATTTTTAGTAGCATTTTATTTCTTGCCAATTTATCTCGCATTGTTCCATAATGGTCAGTGAATATTTTAAAATTTTAATTCTACAAACAAAAATTTCAACCTACAAATTTTAATTACTTTTGAATAACCTTTTAAATGTTACTTTTACTTAAGATATGACCAGTAACTGTTTATAGATATTTTCCTTTGTCAAAACAGGTAGGTATCGAATGCCAAGTTCCAAAGTAGTATGATATGTACAAATTGTGATTATTATAAACTGCATGGAATTGTTGTTGTCAATTATGTTGTATTATACAATATACATTTGGAAAATGCATTCTACTATTCTTTAATGCCCTTTTAAAATAAAAAAACAAATCCTATTTTTAGCGAATTTCCCATATGGGGAATATTACCGAATTTCCTATGTAGGAAATAAGCTATTACCGTAGGTCTCGTGGTAAGACCTAGACCCGGGACAGATTTACTTTTACGATTTGAGGTCCCCAGAGGCCAAAAAAATCATGTAATGGAGCGGACAACATCATGGTTCTCATACAATAAGGACAAAGTTCAGAAAAAACTGTCAATTATTTTAAGAAGCATTTTTTTTTATACGGTGATAGGTTTTAAGATTACATAAATTATAATGACATTAAACACGACTATTGTGATGTATGCTGAGTCATTTGGCGCTAGAAAGGCACAAAACAAATTACTTTGGCACATAGCGGAACCCGCTCACAAGCGTCACCCGACGTACTGTATGAAAGGGGCCTTCAGAAGACTGGGACGGTGGCGTCGTCCTGAAATCCAGCTAATAGGAGGTCACGAATTGTGGATATTTATAGGCATGCACTGTGGATGTGATACTCCCTAGTGTGGATTAACGTCTGCACTAGTGAGTACTACGACTATCCGCAGTACTATCCTCATAATTAGACCAATTCGTTAATACCAAGGCAAAAATGTGGTTCGGATTCAACTGTCCCTTAGTTGCCATTAGCTGTATGAGCTATTAATCAACAGCTGTGTCCAAGTAATATGTCCGCCTTAGTCACTAACAAGACTACAAGATTGTGCCCATCCTACACTCATCTCCATTCAAAATTGGCTTAAAATACCTACTTTGTGTGGTCGCCATTTCAATAAAAAGTATTAAAAGATTTAAAAAATAATTTTGTAGGTTTGACAATGGAAACGCCAAGGAAATGGATCAAAGATACTATTGGTTACAAATATATTTACAAGTTTGACAAGCGGCTTTCTCACTTTAGCCCCATCTGTAATGTGCATAGGCTCTGTTTGCTTCACAATTCTTGTGTAGGTCTTGCTTTTTCTTTATCACCCTACCCTGCAAACAAAATGTAAATTAAAGTAGAGGAAGATTACAAAAAATACAAATAGTCAACCAACACATTGTTAGGAACAGCCATAAAGCTGATTTTGATGTTAGTAGATGCACAAAGAAAGATCACAAAACACATACCTTTGATAATTTTTTTCTATAAGTAGAGTATGAACCAATTGCTTGGGTTTTCAAACATAACTTAGAAATGCCTAATAGACACACAATGAGGCCTACAGTAAATCATAAATCTTTATTTATCAGTATTATTATTATCAGTATTAAAGATACAGTTCTAGAATGCAGTAAATAAAATAAAAACAATGTTTTTGTACTTGGGTATTGTTGGTAGGCTACATTACCAACAAGCGAACTGTTTTGCCCGCGAAATTGTAAAACATCTTTTGTCTCAGTGCTAATTAAGTATTTTAAAACCCTCAGGAGCGGTTCGGATTTTTGACACTCTACTGTACCTGAAAAAGTTTTACACAACGAAGAAACATAACCAACCTGCTTACATAATAACAGCAATCAGTAAAAATTGTTACCAAAGATAAATGATTTTTTTCTGGCAACCTAAAATGTATTTATTCTATTTATAAAAACATTTTGTAACAACATTTCTTATTGTTGTTCTGACAAAAGTAATATAAACTGGACAGCTGGGTGGCTACAGTGCTTGCCTAACAATCAAACAGTTTCACACACCAACATTTTTTATGGATTGAATCTGGCTGTTAATGATTTTGGTTGAAATACACCCTTTGGTAGGGACACCATCTCAATTGGTAATGGTAATAAGGTAATGATAATATGGTAGTCTTAGGGAATGCTCTGGGACAAATAGCACACCATTCCGCTTCCACAGTTTGTAATGGAGGGTAAGGTGTGTGTGCTGGGTTGACTTGTGGTCAGGCCTTGCCAACTAGGAGGGGTTCTATAGGTTTAGGGGCTTTGCACTCAGTGGCAGTTTAGTTCAATGAATATGCCACCTGAGGTATGGAATATCCATCGGCTAGGTGCCCAGTGGAGGGTTGGTGAGTAATTGTTACTCTATCTTATGGTTACGTACTTTTTGTGCAGATTGTAAGGGGAGGGAATGAAATTTACACAGTTAATGAAGTAAAATTCAATAACAATTTTAGTTCTAAGCTAGTGTTGGTGTGTACAATACCTGAGAAAAATTCAGTCAAATCTGAAAGGTCAAGGTTCAAACTGTGAGATCAAGATAGAATGACCTCTCAGTTGTCGATTTATCAGTCCACAATCGAGAGTTAGGGATTTAAACTATGAAGGTAAATTTAATTTCCCTACCTTGTTGCTGGCAGCATTAATAAGTTCCTGAGCCATCTGATCGGACCATAATATAGAGCGATCCTTGTCTCTTCCTGCTTCAATCAACCAGTTCATGGCGAGGAACGAAGCTCTGTTTGGTGTGATTGGTTTGGGGACCTAACGGCACAAACATGTGATTTCAGGCTAAATATTAGAATATATGAGGACGAGAGTTATTCTAAAAAAACATTGAGAATCGCTTGATGAATAAAGGCCTTTTTATTTATTTAAATATTAAATATTCCACAACAGCTATAAATAACACACAATCGTATGTACCCCATTGGTGGATAAAGGAAACTATGAATAATCCTATACTCTTCTATGAGCAATGTTTGTATGTACCTATATATGCAATATGCATGCACAAAGATCTTGAAAACGACTTCGACAATTTTCTTCAAATGTTGTAAATAATTTATTTCTGGCTTAAAAACAAGATTGATGACAGCCTCAGGAAAAATTGTATTTTGCTACAGAACCATAGCTTTAAAAATTTAACATTGGCCTTATGGGTTGCCAAGTAGAAAACGTGTAACTAGTTTTTATAACAAGCCATCCACAGTATCGTAGCAAATTACAATATACAGTACTAAGGGAAAAACATCAGTTGTTACTATTGAGCACAGATTACACTGAAAATTACTCAGTATAGGGGAAAATAGTTCTGATCAAATACCGTACTGATTATTGTTACTTGGCTGTCTTCTAACAAAACTTAATCCCCGAAGTACTGTGGCAATTGTTAGTAAAAACTGGTTCCCAAGAGCAGAACATTTAAAACCCTTAAATTTTAAGCAACAAACTTGGAAATATCCAAAAATTTTCTGTGGGCTTGCGCAGTCCAAGTCGCATGTAAATGAACCGCCTGTGTGATATTTGTTATGAATATTTTCAAATAAATAAGTTTTCAAATGCTGGTATTGGTTTGTATAATGTTATTACATTGAATCGCTTTGGTATATTTATTTATTCTATCCAAAAAGCGGTATTGGTTATTCTATGCTTTCTTCCTAACGATCGATGCACCGAATATTGTTGTCACAGCTTTCATTTATGTAATGCATGACATTTTGTAGCGTTACTGTTTGCAGAACGCAGAATCTTTCTGCACAAAATAGTTTATAAAATAAACTTTCTACAAAATATTTTCTGCAAAAAACAAAAATTGTATTACTTGTTATGTAGCATCTTCTGAAAAAACTTATAGGTAGAGGGTAAAGTGTAAGAAAGAGCAATGTGGCCCTAACTTTGCCTGTGAAAATAAATAATTTTGAATTTCAACAAAAAAATAAAAACAACCAGTTGGGCAGATTGGGCTTTCTGCAGCCATGGCTGTTTTTCTGTGACAATGTCGCACTGTCCCTCATAGTTCTGCTTTGGGGCTTTTAGTTTTCAGTTTACATTTACTTTATTTGATACATTTATTATTTGTGTTTTGCCACACAACTGATTAAATTAAACCAAGGAAAATAACATAAAACTAAGCAGTACACAGTGTCCTTTTGTTTCTATCAATGAAATATCTGTTACTATGTTTACTTGGTAAGTGTGAAAATGTAAAAGCAATGGACGATGGAACTGATTAAAAGAACTGGTTTTTATATTAAGTTGTTTGTTGATATTTTTGTAGAGTAGAATCAGAGATGCAATGAAACATATACTGTATTTGCTATTACATTTTTTAGTCCTTGATGCTTTGATAATCATATTAGTTTTGTCTGCTGTCTTAAATGCTTTGTTTATAGTACCTATAGATATAGTTTCTTTAATATTTCAAAAGACTGTATTGATAAGGCACAGCAATATTATATTTCTAAAGTTTATAACAGCTGACTTAGTTTTGCTAATGATTTATTGTGAGTGAAGAAACTGAAGATGGAAGGATTTGTGATTTAATATAAAGAAGAGTGAAATATAAAGAATGTTCATTTAAATTTAATAATTAGTATTTTTACAACTTCAAAATTGAAATTTAAAATGTCAATAATAAATTAAAAGATATACAATTAAGGGAGATGAAGGTAAATCATGTATGTCAAAGTTTTATTCGAAGATTTGGTCAGTTTTTCTCATATCAGCCTACACAAGATTTCAAATTAATCAAAACCAAAATGGTGGTATCCATTACTTACCAAATTTAAAAGTCATAACACAACTTAAACGTTTCTAAGGCTATAAAGTTTAATTTTGTTTCTAAAAGCGTTGGCGGGTGTGTAACTATTATATGCAACAGATGTAAAGATTAAAATGTTTCTATTTTGTGTCCTCTTTCCGTTGCAAAGCACGGGTACAACAGCTAGTCCTACTAATATTATAAATGAGAAAGTTTGGATGTATGGATGTATGGATGTATGGATGTATGTTTGTGACAAGTGAACGCGAAAAATACTGGTCGGATTGGGCTGAAATTTGGCATGATGATAGCTCACATTCCCGATTAACATATAGGCATATTCTTATTTCAAAAATCCTTTCGGGCTCCGCCCCAGTGGCTCTGGAGTTTCCCATGTTAACCTTATGAGAAATGAAATTATTGAATCTTAACAGCTGTTTCAATTAAACAAGTTGGTTCTGTTCTGTGATGTTCAATAGCATTAAAGTTACAAAAATTACCAACAGGGTGCAGCAATATTATTTCTTTTACATTTATGACAACAGCTAATTTGCAACCAAAAGGTGAGTGAGCGTAGCGAACGAACTTCAACCTGGAGGCGAGTTAGCGTAGCGAACGAGCTAACCTGAAGGCAAGTGAGCGCAGCGAACGAGCTCCAACCTAAAGGTGAGTGAGCGTAGCGAACGAGCTCCAACCTAAAGGTGAGTGAGCGTAGCGAACGAGCTCCAACCTAAAGGTGAGTGAGCGTAGCGAACAAACTTCAACCAGGACGTGATTGAGCCATGCGAACGAGATAATCTTGAAAATTAAGAAGTTAAACGGGGCAAAGCCCGCGGGTTACAGCTAGTATTTTATATAAATTTGGATTCAAACAAAAATTTGTTATCAGCTGTTTTAATTTAAACATACTTTCAAAACACTATAGGCTATTATAAACGAGTGATTTTTACCACCAACTGTAAAATAAATTAGGCTAGTGTGATGTGGATTCTTAGGTTAAAATATCAATCATACTAAATTGAAATTCCATTAAAACTTAAATACCGTGATAAAAGCTAAAATGATTTTTGTAAATGAAACGAGATTTTCTTTTTTTATTGCTTTTACAATCAAAATAAACTATACCGAGCCATGGCTCTGTCCCCTGGTATTTATGATTAACTATAGCAGCCAATTAAAGACCGAGTTTTGTCCTTTAACACACTGTCCGCTAACAAAAATTTGTTGCACAAAGTAAGTTGCAAATCCTCAAACAAATTTTAAAGGTAAGTCATGTGGCCAAGTTCAGATAGTTTACCAGAGAATGAACTTAAATTTGTGCATGCTTTAGCTATAGCCTACAAGATAATTTTTCTCAAATCTAACCTAAACTCTTTGATCATAATTGTTGTTAACTTCTGATTCTGAAGTCTAACCTAGCTAAACTCTTTTTTGATCCTAGTTTTTTAACTTCTGATTCTTCTGTTAGTAGGCAAGTTTTGCTACGTGTTATCACCAAGGTTCACAATTAAAAAATCAAACTTAGGCTACTTTACCTATTTATTGAACTTACTGATTCAAAATAAAATTGACTGGATCTTTATTCTGATTAATAACTTCTTTGATAATTTCTTTAATACCTGATAGGTAGCTCCTCCCCTCTTAACGGCAGTTAGTTGTAAAAGTGGTTTACAGTTCTCGACTGCCGCATGGAATATCTTCAATGGGTCCACCTCAATCTTGGCTCGCTCCACTGGGTCCTCTTGCTTGTGGTATCTCTTTACTTGTATACGTTTGATACGCTCAAAGCACTGCAAATTAAACTTTTTAGTTAGTTGATGGAAAATAAAATTTAAATAAAATTAGGCTAATAACAAGTTTATATACATAAAGGGACTAAACATGACAAAACTCACCTTTAGCATCAAAATTTGAGCTCGAAGTTTCTTCCCTTCCCTCATCAGATAGTTGGTAAACTTTCTAAAACAAACCCACATATGATTCATATAAGACAGTTAATAGGCAGCTGTTAAAGTTTATAGTCTATTGAAGAATAATGCGTAAGCAGGCAGCTTACGTTGAAAAGTGCAGGGAGGCCATACAAAGGAGACACTGAACATAGACATTTCATACTCCGGGAACTTTGTCAAGTGCATTTTATACTCTCTATCACTTTCTCCTTTCTCTGCACTTGACAAAGTCCCCCAGTGAACAAAATGTTTGGTGTTCACTATCTCTTCTGCATGTTCTGTGACTTTCTTGTACATTTTCAAGGTAATCTTAGCTGCTATCCTCCTTATTCTACAATTCAAAATTCTGGCCTAGAGCCAAGGGCTTTCCTAGACCTATATTCTGGGGGGGGAGGGATCGGGGGGCCTGGTGTGTATGGAATATCCCCCATCAGCTGTACTATGCTGTATTAATGCTATTGTAGCTGATGTAACCTTTGTAACCTGTGATCATATATTAATTCCTACTATAGGAACTGATATAAAAAAATACTTCTTTTATTTTTTTTACATTTGTTTTATTTATTTACAATGTAAGAAATGCGTAAGATTAAAATAAATTAATGTGTTGAATTGCCAAGTTAAAATTTCCATCATAGTAAATTAAAATTCCACTGAAACTTAAATAATAAAAAAAGGCGAAATTAGTTATAAAGAAAACGCGAGTTTCCTTTATTGCTTTTACAATCAAAATAAACATACCGAGCAATGGCTCGGCCCCCCAGGTACTATAACTAATTTAACCTAGATTTTATTTCAAACTTACTGTACAATTGGATCATTATACACAGATATGTTCTCAGTGTTAGTCGCTGGTAATATCGGTACATGGGCAAGTTTTGAAATCTCTCCAGTCTCTTGAAGTTGTTTGATTTTCTCACGACTAACAATCGGAGCAACGTATGAGGGACTGAATATTTTATGGCGTACAGGAGTCAACAATCTGAAATAAGAGACATGACATAATTTTCTGACTTATACGGTATGGGGATTTTAGTAAGGGGTTAGAGAGGGCTAAGTGCACAAGCTAAAATAGCATCTGCAACCATTGAATTAAGCCCACAGTAGACACAAAATAAGTTATACATTTTCTCAAACTCTGTTAGTGCCAAGATATTGGTAAAATGCTTCAGTAAGTTATGTAGGCTAATTTAGTACGGTACCTAAGTTATACATGAGATTAGGGGCTGGTTTAACTATGCAATAAAATTGCTAAAGATACCTAGGTATGGTAGGCCTTAACTCTGCTACCAAACCCAAGAAACGAAATGACCCATTTAGAAATTTAGAGCAACTGACATGAGATCTTTGCACATATCACAGTTGTTCCAGAGAGAGCAGACATTATACATTCAGAGAGATTAGAGATAAATACATTCAGGTTTTTATGGCAGACATACCTATTTCAGAATGACGTAAGTTAGGCGTTGATCAGAAAGATCTGTGATTGTTAAACAGAACATAACTTCACATAAAATAAAAGACCCAACCCATGTCATTGGTAAATCTGAACTTTCTGGACTTTCTTTTAACAAGTTCGCTGCGGGACGTCAAATGGCGCGCGTATCCCCAGTGCGGCGCAGCCCTCAGCGTCGAACAATACCGATTGCCATGTGTGATTGGCTTTCCAATTTTGGTCTGACGAATAGCAAATAACGTGCGGGGATGTCCTGCTTTATAACAAGAGTCGACCTAGTTCGCTAAACACCCACAGATAGCAGCAGTGCTTGGAACGTAGCCGGTCCCATTGGAATGGTATTGCCAAATGGAGGGGAAAAGACAGGACAAAAAGTAGATTTTTGAGATTGCCAGACGGGTATTTTACGGGGAAATTTACTAACAACCTACACCACAACAAAATGCGAGTCACATACTACATGCTAACGTGGTAAAGGTCCCCTTTCAGCAGACGCTAGAGCAAAAACGAAGATATACAGAAGGCATTGCCGAGCGTTCCCGATGGGGTACAGACGCACCGTACGGGGGCCAAGCACCGTACCCGATCAGGAACGGCCGCACTCGACGTGTTAAGCATTTCTAAACCATTCAATACAATACTAATAACCAATAAACTACACTAAAAAATGTTTTTAAGGTGCGGGAACCACCACTACTTTCTCAAGGAGCGGAGCACGTATCGCACACCAAGGAACCAAGAACAAGAAGTGATACGGATCTACCCCGGTCACAGTGACTTAATTTTGGGCTCATAGAATGATAGTGACTAGCTGCTCATTATTTTATTATGATTGTTTATGTTAGGCCTATTTATTATTTAAAAAATGAAACTGTTCTCTAAGTTAACAAAACCTAACCAAACTTGCTGTATGATTTCATCAATCCATTTCATAAGAGAAAAGGCATGTGGGGAAGCCAGGCCGGGCTTATGAGGATTCAGTGACTACATTAAGCCCTTTGAAGGTAGGTTAGATTAGGTACCGGTAAGTTTAAGTGTAGGTTTTAGGTCATTAGGTTGTTCATTGATGTTACACCCATATTTTTTTAACTTTTTTAATAAATGGCCATATCACAGAGAAGGAATATGGAGAAAAAGACCTACAGTAGAGTTATACAAGCAGACGGATACTATTACAGACAACTTTAAGGCGAGCAAGATTTTATGGTCACATTTACAAGATGAACGACAGCAGACTCACCAAGAAAATATAACTTAGTAAAGAATAGTAAAATGAAAACGTCTTGGATGAAGGAAACCATGGAAGATCTTGTAAAGCTAAACATCTCTGAAGAAGATATATCAAACAAGATAGTTTGAGTGGCCTTGCCACGAATCCACATAGCTTAACCTCCGACCTGCATTCCTCACATACCTAAATAAGATCACAGTTTAATTTCACTTCAACCAAAATAGATCTGTATCACTTGCTTGTGTGTGATGTGCTCCGCTCCTTGAAAAAGTCGTTCCACCCAACTATGGCCTATCTCCAATATTTCAAACTTAACAATTGGCTTAACCAGTGTAGCCTTAAAGACTAATATGAACTAAACTTATTGAAATGGTTACTCTACCAATTGGTCAGTCAATTTTACTTAACTTAGCCTCAGGTTAACCTTACCTAACTAACCATATCACCATAACATATCATATAATCGATATACTTATCGATCGATATTTTCATTCGAATGAGTGTAGGACCTAAAGTTAAGTGCAGCCTCCCCTATGCTTACTTAACTTGGTAGAGCTGCAAGTAAGTTAGGCCTACCTAGGCCTAGGCCTACTCAATCAAACATCAATGTAGTAGTACAGACCTTTTTACTTTCCACAGCCACATTAACAAGTTCAAACATCATTCTAGTAAAAGGGCTTTGTGAGCACTGATGTAGTGTTTTCTATTCTATAAAAATTAATGTTATTAGCCTAGGCCCATTCCCATCATAGGTTAAACAAGTTTGCATTTAGCCTGTTATAACTTAGGTACTTACAAATTTCCTGGAGTTAAAAAAGATAGTTTTAGTAATTTGGTACTTTTTCTTACGATCCTTGAATTCATAATTAATTATCCAAAAATCTTCAAAATTCTAGTCGGCAAAACTATTTATTTTGTTTGAGTCGAGTTACGTTATATAGAACTAACCGACTCTTCTTGTTTTGAGGTTATGAGGTATGAGGTTAGTTTTTTTGTTTCAATTTCATAATATCACAATATTCATTCACAATCACAGCTGATTCGATCTTAATAACTTTTTTCTTGCTCTGTATTGGCCAGCTGATTTGTTTGTTTTGAGCAGATTTCTTAAACAGGTAGCTTTTATGATTTTAGTTGATTTGTTGCAGTTAAAATTAAAGTTCAAATTCAAAAACTTATTTTGTTAATTATATTAGCGAATTTTTCAGAAAAGGAACAAGCTCATGGTGAAAGGAAAAAACATAGGTGTGCTATTCCCGTCATATGCTGACGTTACTCAGATTGCAAACACCTTTTACCATTTACAAAAAAAATTTTGTAAATGGTAAAATGAAAAAATTATAAAAATAATGAGGTCAATAACACCATACGCCCAAATGCATATATATTTTATGTGTGTGTGTGTGTCCGTTAGCACAATAACTAGGGAGGAAATGATCCGATTTTGGTGAAAATTTATTTAATGTAAACAATTAAGTTCATGAACCAACATATGATCAGATCATTTTTGCTTATGTCTTAAAAATTGGGGTATCCCAATTTTGACACAACATAAAATTTTAGAATAAATAAACTATATTGTATTTAGCAGATAGGCCTATATATTTAAAAATTTTGGCAAAATAATTTATTTTACCATATACTGTACTATTAACATTTGATCGGAAAACACCCAAGCATTGCTTTAGTCTGCAGGGTATAATTTGGGGTTTTTCAATAATTACATCCTATGTTCTTGTAAAGATGGGTTTCAAAGCTTCTAATCCACCAAAAGATGGTTTGTTCCAAAATGTCTAAAATCAAACTTTCCTGATCAGCGGAGGTCGTTTTGGGTTTTTGCTGTTCACGCCATTTTTCCAGTAGCATTATTAGTGGAGGAATTAGATGAAGAAGAGAGAATGCAGTGCTAGCCCATATTATGTGTTTGGATGTGCACAAGTTAGTGTTGCCTTGGTGTGCCTCAAATGGAACCCGTCACCCCCTACCGCACCCAAGTCCGAGACGCTATCTCCGTGGTCAAATTTGTACCATTTCGGACCTTTCCATAGTTGGTTAACTTACCATAAATGTACTAAATTTCGCGCGGATCGCTTTAAAAATTTCAACAGACAGGGTTTTATGGGGAGGGGGTAAAAAATAAGTTTTACTAATTTTTGACTTCCAAAAAAACATAAAATTACCCAATTTATCTCTAGTAGCCCATTTCAAAGAGCTTAATAAACAAATAATTTAATACATCAACGTACGGTTATTGTTTACAGAGAAAATTCCAAAAATTTAAAATTCCCACAATAATCTTAAGGAGAACAAGTAAACTGTTATAGTTTGCTTGTTTGAGTGAAAATTTAAAAATGTACGTTTTCAGGAAAAGCACTTTGCAAATTTTTTTCCCCTTTTTTCAAAACTTTTATTATTTTTTTATTTTATTAACATTTGAAGTTTCATAAAATGTCCATGGTAACGCAATATCTTTGGTAGTTTTTTTTTTTAAAGAGCATCTTTAGTGGAAAAACAGAAAATCCTGTCACGACCATAACGGACGTTTAAATGAATATTAAAAATGGTTAATATTATTTTTATAACTATGTTTTGCTATAAACTAATTTACTTTTATGACCATTATACAATAAAAAGGTCCCTGAGCTTTTGGTATATTTGGTCTTTCTAGAAAAAAAATAAAAAACTCAAAAAATTGAAAATAAGCCAATAAAATCTTTTTAAGTTTGTATAACTCCGAAAAAACTTACCTGAGACCCGAAAAATCGTTATGTTTGTATAGAGGTGTGCTTCTTTTGTGTATAAAACATTGAAATATGACGATATTTTAATTTTTGAAATTTTTATGATAGAAATCATAAACGTGATGGTCAGGGACAAGCGGTACGGTCGTGAATTGTCTGGAATAATCTAAATCTTTCTAAACAATCTTTCAATTATACTGTTAGTTATAATAAAAATATGTGTTTCAATTGAACTAAACTGTTCAATTTACAATTATATTAAAGTTATTGTCACGACCAAACACACTATAATCCATAAGGCTGGATTGGTCGTGAAAAAACCCACGATGGTCGTGAAACTTTGGTCGAGAAATTACGTGTTATTTGGCTCTGTTCTGGCGGTAGCCCTGCACGTCATGTTCGAGGATACAAAGTGGACTTCTAGGTTAATCTAGCAATTGAAATATCTAATAAACAAAAATTAACACCATGTCTACTTCATCGAATGACAACGTACGGTCATGGACACACCAAAATTACAAAAAACACAATCTTTCCTTTATTAATCTTGTTATTCCTCCTTTCAACTCGAAACGACCGGCACTACAATCCTGACGTACACCCCGAACTAGTCTCTAAAACCAACTGACTCCATCGACCCCAGGCTTGCCACTGTCGTGCTCCAAAGTTGAAAATTTTTTCCAAATGGTCGTGACGCCAAATCGAGGGACAGACTTATTTTGTCATGGTAGTCAGTTTGCAATGACAATAAAATTATAATATGCTCCTTTTATGTAAATTTAATATCCATTGATGACATAAAAATATGGCTTTATATTTCGGCATGAATAATTAGTCTAAAAACAGCGTGAAAGTTGGAAAATGTACCCTAGGGACACGTCATGGTCGTGAATTTCGAGACTTTAAAAATACGAAAAAAATACCTAGAACCTATTTAAAACCAAATAAATGTTTGTAACATGTTGCCTCCGTCCCAAAAATATTAAAACATATAATAATAAACTACAAATCCAATATCTACGAAGTAAAAGGCCAGGTACATGAAAACGTACGTTTTAAAATTTTCACTCGTTTATGGATATATTTTTATCAAACTTGGAAAATTTTTTTATTTTATACTAAGCTATTAATATTTTACAAAAATCATACTTTATTATACCCTTCCTGTAGCAGCAAACCTAGGTATTTGATAAACGTAATGTTATACAAATGGATTTAATTGAAAATAATATCAGGCAAATGGACATTTTCTTACCTGCAGGATTGCTGCGGTTGGCGGGTTGGGGTATTGATTTTTATATTGTGCCAGCAACATTTTTGCTTCAAGAGTAGCAGTAGAAAGAATTGAAATAAACACTTTAAGCCAAATTGGTCTGTGCCAGGAATTGAACTTGTCCTGTAAAGTCAGAGAAGTTACCCACTATAAGCTAGCAACACCGAATATATTAAAAGAAGCTGCTCTGCTCCTGCTGCTGCTGCTGTACCCGTGCTTCGCAACGGAGAGGAGACTGAAGCGACAAATTTGATCTCTAAATCTGTTATATAGAATAGTAACACATTCCTCTTTGGTTTCAGGACCATAACTCAATTGTAACTCTTAGTTTAAAAAATATAAACTTATAAGGCTATACCTAGTACAAATGATATGAGGCACTGATGCATCTATGAAAATAATGTACATACGCATAGGATTAAATTTTCAAATGATAAGCTTACATAAAGATTTTTTTTATAAACGTACATATAAAGTAAATAAGGAAAAATAATCACACAATATAAGGCACTGTAGTAAATAAAAAAAAGTTAATATTGATTTTCCACATTGTTTTACCATAACAACTGAGCTTTTTAAAAATTTCAATCTTTACCTGCAGATCAGTGTGTATATATCACAATAATAGCAGTTCAAAACGTGTATGTATATGCATTTATTTACATCATCATTTAAAACATTGAGTAAAGAAACATAGTTACGTTACAGAATGGATTTTAGAAACAAAAGTGAATTGGGCGCAGCTTAGTTTTGTGATATTCTCCGTAGTCAAATTAAAGCAGTGTTGTAAAAAACACAACTACTTAAGCAGGTTTCTGTAAATGTAAAAAAAAACGAATGTGAAGTAGAAGATAGAAGAAAATATAAGTAGTAGCTACCTCTGGACAGAATAAAATTAGGTATTATTAAATTTAGTTTATAAATTGAATTAAAACACAAATAAAAGTGTAAACCTCGAGTCAGTTAAGTTTTTAAAACTGTACCAGTACATATATCTTAGTTTTTAAAACCTATTAAAATCCTAACCCAAACATTTGTTTATCAGTTAAAATTTGTAAACAAAAAGCTACCATATCAAAATTATTCAAAAACATTTATACATTGTAATGATACTTCTGTTTCCATGAAAATAAGTATATTTTCATAAATATTTTAACCAAACTTTTCTCATAATCATAAAACTTTAGAATCTTGGGAGCAGAACCTGTACCTCTTAACCTCTGCTGCTTGAACTGTATTTACAGCAAGCTGACTTCAATTAATATTTTTGACTACTTACAAAATGTTAACATTGAAACTTTGGAAGTCCATGGGGCGTAGCCAGCCCAAGGGAAATATACCTAACAGAAATAGGCCTACATGTTAACCGGTATACCTTCATAAAAAATTTTATTTCAATTGGTTCAGTGGTTCTTGCGTTATTGAGTAGATGACATACAGACACACCATCTCATTTTTATATATTATATTTATACAAGCTGCTATACCCGTGCTTTGCAACGGGAAGAAAATGTGACCTAGAGAGCTATTAAAGTAGTGCTGGTGTGTGTTTTAAAATACAGCAACTCTACGATTTAGTTTGAAAACATAAACTGATTTAGAAGCGTAAACCTACTAACTTTCAAACCCCTACTTTTGATGTTAATAGATCCATAAGAATATGACAACATACCTTAGTGTAGCAATAGCATCAATTGCTTCATATTGATGCTTCATGAATTACATGTTTTACCATAATTCTTCAATTTAAGTCAGAGCCTCTTCACATGTAGCTTACTATATAAATTAAAACATGAAACTTTGAGCAATACTTTACAAAACGTATATACAACCTCATTTTGAAACCAAACATAACCCTCCTCAATCTACATAAAGCGTCACAAACATCTTATTCCAGTAAATAAACAAACGCCAGTTCATTGTACTGACTAGCTGTTTCATTAACTAAATTAAATTAAATCATTTAAACATTGGAAGCATGCCAGGCGTAGCCTTTTGGAAATCGGCCTGTGGGGCAGAGCCCTTAGGAAATTTGTCCATATCAATACTTTTCGGCAAATCTACACACTCTAAGCTTCATTTTGATGTGCCATATGCCTATATTTTTATTTGGTAAATGACCTTAACCGTTTACATAAAATTTGATTGTATCCCTTTAATAATATAATAGATAATTTTTACTATACAGTATAGATTACTTGATTGTAACTTGTTATAGCATTATGAGTTCTTACGGTATGTGTCAACATGAGGTAACGGTTATTAATAAGAGGAATAGGCAATCAAATTATTATTTATATACACATGTACAAAACAAACTATACATTAAAGGTAAATGTATTGAGTAGATTTGGTGAATATAAATTTTATTTTAAATATGTATAACAGTATTCATTCAATTAAAATTAGTAGTTAATGGCTCATGAGCCAAAACATTTGTTTTTTTACATCTTAATCAAAGATAAAATTATAACATTACAATTTTGTATACAAGAGGTCCTTCAGCAATGTAGCATGCACATGTTTTTACAAATGTTTCTCGTTCTATTACATGTAGCTGGAATGTGACAAGTAAAACCAGTATCAAAGAAAGCTTAAGATGTGAACTGAAATGTAAAGGAACCTGAATTACGATAACTACTTAATTTTGGATGTTCGGGATTTTTTAACAATTAATGGTATAGTTACCCATAAAAACATAAAGATTTTGCTTAACAAGCTACAAACTTTAAAATACTATCAAATAAAAAAAAACTATTATATACTGTATATACAGTACCTATTCTATAACAACAACAGCATTGTTGTAAACCAATAAAACAATTCACAATGTTTATCTTAAAATAAAAGACTATGATCTGAGAAACTGTAGATGGATAAAAGGCCGTTCTGAAATTCTAGAAATTCAGGTGAGTCAGTGGCTCAGCGATGGACTACAAAACCATGATAGCAATGTTGTAAGTTTGCGTCTTGGTGCTCAACACTAAATTTTATCAACACAGTTCCAGGCACAGGCCCAACCAAGCCTATGTGGATGGGCAGCTGCAAAGTTAAAAGAGGCCACTAATATATATAAAGAAAGCAAAAACAAGTTACAGATCTTCAGTGTTTGATTTTTCCGACATACACACCCTTACCTTCCACCAAATTGCCCTTTCCTAAAAAAAGCTATAAGTTTGTCATTCGTGACTTGTATGACTTCATCAGACAACGTTAAAACTTCACCTGAAATCGGTATATCACGAATCACTTCACAAGATTTTATCGAAATTAATGCTTTGCTTGTGTGAGCAATGAGCGCATGTCTCTTTAATTCTATTTGTCTTTTAAACACCTGATCACACTCCTTACATTGATATCTTGCCTTTAAGTGGATTGCCTTGTGTGCCTGCAAATTACTATTCATTATGAAGCTTTTTTGGCAAATTGTACATTTATACCGTCTTTTTCCTGAGTGGAACGACATGTGTGTTTCTAAATGACCCTTTTGCTTAAATGACTTTTCACATAATGTACATTGGTGGGGTCTTTCACCCGTATGGCTCAAAATGTGTTTTTGAAGAACTTCTAATCTAGCAAAAGATTTTTCACACCTATCACATTGAAAAGGCCGTTCGCCGGTGTGAATCATCATGTGTTGTTTCAAAAAGTTTGACCTTGAAAATGACTTTCCACAGTACTCGCACATGAAAGGACGCTCATTTGAATGGGTCTTTAAGTGTTGCTTCAACACATCTGGGGTTGCGAAGGATTTTGGACACAGACCGCACTTGTAAACTCTCAGTCCGGAGTGAGTCAACATGTGTCTCTTCAACCCTGACTGGCTCGTATAAGCTTTCTGACACGATGGACACTCATAGGGTTTATCTTTTGTGTAATGACAAAGCATATGAGTCGATAATGTCCCCTTCAAAGCAAACTTCTTCAGGCAAATGTCACACTGATGGTCAAGTTTACCATTATGCTTCAGCGTGTGTGCCTTTAAACCACTTTTCTGGGTAAAGCTCTTATGACAGATTGAGCATTGATAAGGTCTTTCTTCAGTATGTTTTAACAGGTGTAACTTTAAGTATGAAAGCACTGTGAATGTTTTAGGGCACTTATGACAAAGGAAAAGTTCATCTGTATGAGCACAAGCGTGCGTTTTTAATTCAAATCTGGACAAAAAAACCTCCTTGCAAGTAAAACATCGGTGGGGTTGACTTTTCGAGTGTATGCGAGTAATGTGTATCCTTAACGATCTCAGGGAATGGAAGCTTTCAGAACAAATCGTACAATGAAAATTTTTCTCCAAGTGGGCTGTCTCAGAAAAGTTTTCCAAAGACTTCTCTGGTGTTATATCTGGGGAATATTCACAGTGAGTAAGTAAATGTGCTTCCAAGCATTTCTCAGTTTTAAAAGAGCTTGGACATACTTCACAAAGATAAGGGTTTTCTTCTATGCTACATTCATCCATAACTTAAATCTTCTTGGACATTTAGTTGACTGAAACAGTTATTCCCTATGAGTTTAAAAGTGAATTTCTAGAATTTTTTTTGTAAGATTCCATGAAGAATGTACACTGGCTAGGTTGTTCTAAATTGTGAATCAACGTATGTCTATTAAAATTATCCTTCCGGAAACAAGATTTTCACACTTATCACACATAAAGATATGTTGCTTTGATTCATCAAACATATATTTAATGAAAACTTCCTTGCAAGCTGATATCTTCGAATCTGGTTAAGGGTGATCCAAATCTACTTCGGAAATCATTGTCTTGCATCTTTCTGTCTATAATTCTGTCACTTTTTCCACCATGTTCCAAGATTAAGAGTGATAACATCTGCAAAATAACAAAACAGCTTGTGTTAGTTTTCCCGAATAAACAATCGATCCAAGTAAGTTTATTAACACAAAACAAATGTACCCCAGCCACAGCAAACTAACCGAATTTCCATTTGTCTGATTTCATCTTTATAAATATATTTAAATAACATATTTTTAAGACAGCATCAGCTGACGCTACAGTAACAAGTGGTCGAGTGAATGGAGTTGCAGATAGTAATGTCTGTGCGCTAAATATTGTTTGGTTTAATTGTGTATTGATCTCATTAGGTATTGTATACTGAACTGATAAGTGTCTCAAACTGATCAAGCCCAATCTCCGACAGCCAACTGCTTACCGCTCGTTTGTAAACTGAAAGAGATACCTGTAGTAGATCTCTAATCTCTGATGGTATATTCCTATGCAGAAAATTCGCAACATAAAAAGAATTTGTAAGATTTGCAGATTTGAAAACTCTGGTTTAGGACTACCTGCATACCTACATTTATAGCTTCTCTGGTAGGATAGTTATGAGTGATTGGCGTCACTATCAGATCTCGATTGGAGTAGCCTAAGTATATACAAGTAAAGTGTTTATAAATATGTTTATAAACTTGACACACCGAAAGTAATTTCAGTGTTTTTGAATAAGCCTAATAAGTTTGTGGAAACGCAGCTGTTGAATTGAAAAGCTATTTTAATAATTAGTTTTTGAATAACAAACAATGGCTTTAAAATATTTAACTACTAGCTCCTCCGCATACTAACATTCCATATTGAAGTATTGATTGAACAAATGCATAGTAGGCTATACAATTGTTGAGGTAAAATCTTGCGAGAGCGCAGAGACATCAACTTCGTCCCCTTCGTTCATGACAAAATCGTTAAGATCTTTCGTGTTTGTAGGGACATGATCTTCGACTCCCGCGGACGCGATAAAATGCTGGACATCTTCTGCGATTGAGAAAGACTGTTACGTTAGTGGCGAAATCGTAAAGATCTCTAGCAGTCACGCAGATTTCATCAACTTCTCCCGCAATTGCGGTGAAACAGATTATCGACAAATCAATTTATCAAGAAAAAGATATTTAGGCTCCAAGTGAGGCCCTTAGCAACCGCCGTTAGGGAAATACGGCCCCGAGTTTATGTTAGACAGCTGGTACATCATTTAATATTTATCATGGGATAAGTTATCAAGGCCTACTTCCATACATAATAGTCAATGGTGAAATATGTTAATGTTATTTAAGTTGTTAAGCCTATGCAATGATGTGTCGGTAATTTACATCACTTTTTCAAAGTCAGTCTTGTATCGGTACAGTACAGACTCCTGAACAAAAGTGTTTTTAACTGTGCATGGTTAGCAGACAGTGTCACTGGTACACTACTAAACTAAAATACCTCCGCCGTAGCAAACCTGCAGACTAAGCAAATTTCCACATGTTTGATTATATTTTTACTAAAATATATTCAGACATATTTTGACAACACACACTATAACACTCATACACACTTATAAGACTTAGGCCTATATTTATTTATATTTGTTTTCAGAAATATAATTCAAAATTCAAATAAAAAAGTGTTTGGTATAAAGTGTTTTTTGACCAAGAACATCAATACTTAGTATAGTATGAAATAAATAAATTTGCCAAATTTTATCACCATATATCCATAAACAAGTAAACTACAACAGTTTTCATTTTCCTTATAAGAATAACATGGAAATTTTAAATTTACACTTTTTTGAATTTTCTCTGTAACCATTACGCATACAACAATGCTAATATACTAAATTATTTATTTTTTTAAGCTCTACAAAATGGTTCAAATTCAAATATATTTATTAAGATTATTACAAGCATGATATACAAGCCTTCGCCAAGTTTACAAAACTTGTCGGCGAGGACCAACAGATTCAAAAAAATTACAAAGTTTACAGATTTTTCTCTTTATTCTTTAGTTTTGTTTTCTAAGTACATAGAATTATGAAAACTAGTTCTAAGGCGGTTTGTGGCAGGCACTTATTAATGGCAAAAGCGTTTTGGCAGTTAAACTTATTCTAAAAGCGTTAAAAAGAAGTGTAACGAATAAACAATAACAAATGAAAGGTAGGAGTGAAAGCTCATATAACCAACGGCATTCACCTAGATTGCAATCTTTTGTTGTCTTTGGATTTGTGAGTTTATGTCGGGTTGGGGAAGATATTCCAAAATTTTATGTTTTTAGCGTCAAAAATGGGAAAACCCCATTTTTACCCCATAAACCCCCGTTCCCGTGGTCCGATCATGCTGGTTCGCGAACTCGTTCGAATAAATAAGGTTTACACGTTCATACCAAATTTAATCAAAATCAGATCATTTTTGTTCGAGTTATCGTGCTAACGGACTCATATATAAAATTCTTATTGCATTTTTACTCAAGCTTTGCGTTTGCAATGGGGGGAGGACACAGTTTGATAAAATTTGCTTCTTTAAATTTACAGTATAAGCTACTAGCCTATAGTATTACACATCTACCATAGCCATAATGTTCTACCACTCAAACTAAACAATTAGAGAAAAATAAATTATTAAAGATTTGCAAAATATCACAAAGGCCTATATAGGCACTCGGCCGTATTTTTCCGCCAAACGCCCAGAAATAGATTTTATCAGGCGGGCGCACTACTTATTGCTGAGTTATTGCCAGGTTCACACCAATCCCTGGGCCTCTACAAATTTATATTTTTAAATACCGTACGGGTAACTTAATAGCTTGCTCAGATGTGTTGTTTTTACAAACAGGAGACAATTAATTTACCGTATCGTGGATTGAAGCCCATTTAAAATTAACAGTGGCAGCTCAGGTAAGTAATAGGATGAATGGATTTAGCATTTTTATGCTAAATTTACTTTTTAAAATCCTAATTGTGTGTTTGCCTACCAAAGACTTGCTTGTTAAAGATGGGATTCACGTCAAACGTTGAGAAAACAACAATATAAAAATCAATAGCCCTATGCATAATCAAACCGGAGAATAATTTCTGAGGCTCAAAGGGCAATGGAAAAGAGATAGCTTAAGATTAAGTTAGTAGAATGTTCAAGCATTGCACTTGATATTAAAATCTTAAATTGTTTGAAGAGTAGGCCTAAATTATTAAAATAACATAGTTGGTTGAAAAATAATTGTATAGAGATCCAATAGCCCATATATTAAAATCAACTTACAACTTTTTAGGCCTAGGTCTAGCATACATCAGGTTTGAGGTTTGTAGCAGGTAGGTCTACAAACACTTTGACTTTGTGTATCACCGACGCCGTATCGGTAATGTTACTGTTAAACAATTGTTGTAGCTTTAGCTATTTAAAAAACAATTTGTACACATTGAATGACATTATACTATACTTCTTAACTAATTTGTTGTTATCACTATTCACTACTACTCCAACTCCACTATCAGCAAAATTTTAGTTTTAGTTTTAGAGGTTAGGAATTTAAATCTAGTCTCTCTCCATATTGTAGTATTCATATTGAAAGAAGGAGAATAAAATGCGTTCCGAAAACAAAGGCAGGCCTTTCAAAGGCTGTTTGTTAAAACTATGCAGCTTCACAGTTAAATAAATTGTGGAAATCTTTTCTGAGCGTTTGGCGATTGGCCATAGATTAAATTAGTAAGTAGCTCGGGAGTATATGTATTGGGTATATACCGGAAATCAGTTATTCAAGAATGTTTTGGATTGGATATACGTACAAATTTGGTACATAGATTTAAAAAATAACATTTTTAACATTGTAAAACTTGGTTGGTAGTAAAGGAAGGACTCGTACAAATACTTAGTTCCTCGTTAGTTTTTGACAGTTTTCTAATACTTTTTTATAGTGTTCCAACAAAAAATATAACAGATGATAAATGGGCATGACATCACAAGGAAATTCCAGCACGAAAATGACATTCATATCCTGATGAAAAATCGAAAAAAAACATCTGTAACAAGATAGTTGCACTTGGTAATCTGGCACATCCACACGCAGTGAAAATGAAAATGAAAGTAATTCTGACTCTAAAGCTAGGAATAATCCTAGTATAAACTAGAACGCTGGCGTCCGGGATGCTGGCGTCCGAGAGGCTAGCGTCCCACTTCGAGCCGAAAATGACATGATTTGTGTTGGGATGCTAGCCTCTCGGACTGCCATTTTATTTCAATGTTTTGTCACTTTTTGTTTATATCTATTTAAATAACATTAGGTTTAACGATTACCTAGATTTAGGGAGGCTGCTTTAGGGAGGCTAATAAAGTGTGTTTTTAGTAAAATATTAATAGCTTAGTATAAAAACAAATTGGCCAAGTTTGATCAAAATATATCCATACACAAGCATATTCCAACAGTTACCAATATTTTCTATAAGAACAACATGGGAATTTTTAATTTACACTTCTTTGAATTTTCTCCGTAACTAATAGGCCTAACCGTACAAAAACACTTAAATATACTTAATTATTTGTTTTAAGCTGATTAAAATTGTCTAGAGAGAAATATGACAAAACCCCTTTGTTACCCCCATAAAACCCCGTTTCGAAGGAGGCACAAAATCGAGCGTCCGGTGGCTTTTTTAGCATCCGACGCTGGCATCCCTAGTCTAATCGTCCCCATTTGATTCAATGCCCCACTAGCGTCCCGGACGCCGGCCTCCTACCAGCGTCCTACTATAATCCTAGCCTAACAACTGACATTAGAATAACAACTAGTGTATCATTGGTATGATCCATTGATCCGGGGACAGCTCACTTACCGTACTCTAAAGATCATATAGCGTACATGTAAGCCTCCTAAATAATACTGAAGGTTCACCTGCACTAACAGGCTTACTGTACCGGTACACTTCAAGCCAATCGAAAATATAAAATACACCCGCATCAAATCTGCAGACTAAGCGAATTTCCATCTGCCTTATTGGTTTCACAACGGTTTCACGTTGTATTAATAGTCAAAAGTTTCACTTAAATACTTTCTTAAACATGTCATTATTATTATTATTATTATTATTATTTTTTGCTGGTACAGGAAGGTTAATCAAGTGTTATTTTTTGTAAAATGTTAATAGCTTTGTATGAAATAAATTAATATGCCATGTTGTATCAAAATATTTCTAAAAGCAAACACACTACAACATTTATCCTCCATATAAAAATAACATGGGAATTTTAAAATTTCAATTTTTTGAATTTTTCTTGCAACCAATAACCATTCAAAAACACTTCAAAGATACTGAATTATTTGTTTTTTAAGCTCTACAAAATAGTTTGGAAATAGGATGGTAAATTCTAATTCTATATGTTTTTATAGGGTCAAATTTGAGAAAAACCAATTTATACTCCATAAAAACCTGTTGTAACGTAAATTCTAGAGGATCGCCAGAAACGTGTGTCTCTGTTCACCTTTCCAAAAATATGATGTCAATTCTGAGGGGCCAATAAAATTGTATTCACTGAACAATCAACCACTAGAATTAGCCTCAATCAAGATTTCTTCCCAGAGTACTCAGAAGAGGGTCTGATAAAAACAACAATAAAACAGTTTACAACAACAATTAAAATTTTAACAACAATCCATAATAACAATTAATTTTAACATGTTAAAAATAAATTCCAAATACCTATTTTGTTTATACAATAAAATTTATTATTTCAATTTGAGAATCAAATGGATTTTAGACTCAAAAATGACTTTCATTGATTAATGTACAAAACTCTTCTATCGCATGAAGCCATAAGGTAGGTAAAAAATGAATTAGTAAATCACTTGATAACATAGATAAGATTAACACTACGAGAATTAGTTAATTGCAACCTAAAATGAAAGGAAACTGTGCTGTTATTCCAGTGCCTGTAAACATCAAAACCAACTTGAAAGGATTTAATATTCGTTTGAGCCACAAACAAACTGTATTATCTAAAAAGAGGTTGAAAGAGTGTCTCATTGTTTTTCTTCTAGGAGTGTATCTATACTGTTTGATCTTTTCTGCTTATTTAATCATGAAGAACAATATTGAAATTTTAATTGTATTCAGAGTGTTGGCAACAGTTGTACACTGCATCATTCAGGCCGAGTAAGTAGTTAGTAGTTAAGTAGTTTAAATCTATTTTACACCTTGTTAAAACCCAATGCGAAGAGAGATTAAAAAATGTATTTTTTGTAAGTTGAATTTTATTATTAATGATGATTATCTGGTGTATCTAAAACATAGTGGGTCCAGTCAACAAACCATACTGGGAAGCACCAAGTCTGACATCGTGAATAAATAATAAATAAAAAAAACACTACAAGTTCAGTCATTGGAGTCTATTAAAACGCAAGCATGTTTCTTTAATTTTTTTTCCTCTGCTCGTGTGCATTGCAGGGAAAATCTACACATACTGTTAGAAAGATACTTTCTTGTAGATGAGCAGAATCCCTTTAAAGACTCAAACATAAGCACAAAACATTAATTAGAAATAAAAAAAAGTTAATATGAACTTTTTTATGGGTTGCCATGCTGGTGACGAAATAACAACGAAATATAAACAGAAAATCAAAATAAATGTAAGAAATAACAATTACATGTTTTATTTACACTGTGGGGTGAAAAGTCACCAGTTTTTAAATTAAATTCATCATAGTTGATGTGAGCCACTAACAGATTGCGCTGATCTAAATGACTAATTTCTGTCGAATACAAAATGTTTTATAACAAGTCAAACTTTTGGAATGACTTATTAATATTATGAGCTATAGCTACTGTTATGACCCATCAACTTTGTCAGCAACAAAAAATAAGGTAGAAAATGGAATTTTAGACACGCATTCTGTGACCCACCCAACCCCCACCCACATCGGCAAACTTTTGGTGAGAAAAGTATAAATTATAGTTCGGCCGCTTAGAAAGCGACCTCCTCCAGCATTGGTTTAGCATTAGCGCGCAGGTCGTTTTCTAAGCGGCCGAACTATAGTTGTTAGTTTTTCTCTTCATTCCAAAGATTTTTGACTAGGATCATCAGTTCTTTCATTGATTGGTTAAGTTAAGCTGAAATAAACAAAACAGAATACAGTAAACAAATAATGACACCTGATTTTAATAAGGTTATGAATTGTAAGAATAACATACAAATAAGTACAGCTGAGGTATTTTTAACATTAGTTATATGGAAAGTTCCCTTCAGAAAGGAATTACAACCTTAAAGGGCAATTGATGAAACAATGGATAGTTTTGCGCAAGGTTTCATCTTCATCCAACATTTTAAGTATATGGTTTATGGGGGTGTGACTTCGGTGTGAAATTCGTATATATCAAGGCAAAAAAATGTGGTTTGGATTCCACTATAAACCGTAGGTTCTTTAGTTGCCATTAGCTGTATGGGCTATTAATAACAGCTGTGTCAAAGGAATGTCGGCATTAGTCACTAACAAGACTACAAGATCGCGCCACTCATTAAACACTCATCTCCATTCATACTTGGCTTAAAATACCTACTTTATAAGGTCGCCATTTCATAAAAAAGTATTTAAGTAATTCTTTTTTTGCACATACAATGGGACTTGGCTACAATGATATTCTCTAATATTCTTGGACGTTATAATTTTCTTCTTGGACATACTGTATTGGAGTTGTTGATGGCCATTATAACACTCCTTATTTCAGTTTGAACAACACGATATTAGAAAATCAACCCCCTGGTAGTGCGGCGGTAGCGCCATAGATTTTGGGCCCATGGCAGCCATGTCGTGGTTTCAGATCTTGGTCAATAAATACATTTTATCAGTACAAATTACCCTTGTACTGTACCAGTTTACCCCTGCTTTACTGGATTAATTCCACGCATAGCCTCCAGGACCATAGCCTACGTGGATGGGCAAATGCATGGTTAATAGGATATCAACCTCTTTTTAATAATACAAAACATTTAGATTGCACTTATTACAGATACTTATCATTTTGTTTTAGGGCTTAGAGAGTTGCGGAGCTAATGTGGTGTCCCATACTACTTTGAAGCTTAGAAACATCGTTCACCAATTTGAAAAACAATCTTTTCATTGTTAGAATTTGTTATCTAAAAAAATGATATTGTTATTAAACAGGTATCAGTTTTTTGTTGATACAGGGTAGTTTTAAGAAGTAAAACATTTTTTTATTCTTTATAGTTTAAATTACTTTCCTTATCTTTAAATATAATGGAATTCAACCAAGGAATTCATGCTAGTCTAGTGATTAAATTACAGGACTCTGTTTCATATTCAAATCTCAATCATAAAGGCTTTAAGCTACGAGTTAATGTCAAGACTCAGAGGAGAATATGCCTCAAGCTGTTATTTTCCCGATGACACAAGAATAGGTGAGTCTGGTGAAGAGAAACTTCTCTGTATTGGACAATTCCATGATGTAAAGCCATAGGACGAGTTCAATTCTCTTAAGGTTTCAGTGGACATGGAGGTAAGGTAAAATTTTTAAAAAGATATGAAAACAAGCTGGAAAGTTTCAATAAGTTGGGAGTCACACAATATTTGTAGTTCACTCGTAGCCAAAAATTAGAGAGAGCACCCGAGTGCTGCAATAGACGGAATTGTTTGATATAGAAGTCTGCACCAATAACATTAAATACTACCTCCATTTAACCTTCACCAAAAACATATAATTTACCATACTTTTAAAAGGAGTAAGGAAGAATCATATCTAGAATAAACCACAGAGTTTAATAACACACAAAGACTTTTCACAGATAAAAATCAGTATCGGTCCTCAAAATAGTAAAATAAACAATATGTTCTGTGTTAACAATGAGTGTGCTATCTTACAAAATGTAAAATAAGATTAGTATTCTCGCCTTTATATGCATCCCCACCATCTTTAAGCGGTGGAAAACAAACTTTAACAGGACCAGCCAAGTAACATAGAACTATTAATAGGAAATCGGACTAAAATAATAACACTAAACATAATATAGATAATGACTGATTTATCATTGAGGAAAAGTACTTAATACTGGTTGAAATTGATCAAAGAATAAACTATTAGTTGTTACTTGTTAGTAGTCAGTAACAAAGCTGCCAAAGACATCTCACTTTATTCCTTCACTTAAATTTGATTTAAAATACACACCTATAAGTGGTGTCCCCATCTCAATTGATAATATAAACCAGTACCAATATTTTATTAATTTATTCAAGTAGTTTAGGGGATTTAGGAAAGAAAATTTCATTTTACAAATTGCCATTATTAAGTACTTTGACTCAATGGGTTTTTACATTAAATAACGAATTACAATTTGTTAGCATAATCGACTAATTTATTAATAAATACGGAATGAGTCGGTTTTAAGTTAACTTAAAAAAATACAATTTTTATCAGGAACTTTATATACAAACCTCTTTCATATGTTTCACAACCATTCTCTAAACTCAATAGCTTTTTAACAATACATTTTTTGGATTTTTAATCCATTCAGAGTTTTAAAGGTAATTTGTATTGTCTATCACTCTACAAATAATTTTGAGTAACGAAGTTAAAAACCAATTACATTTCTTCAAGATCAAATTCAAAGGAAAGATCCTTCTGTTAAAAAATTAATGATATAAAATGTATGAACTCATACTGTACTTTATTTTTAGGAAGTACTTAAAAACACATAGAAATAATTAAAATCTTTAACCATAGCAAGGACATTCATATAGTTAATAGTTATTTGTGCAACTAGTGAGAAAAGTGAGCAATTGACTCACTTGAGAGAAATCCTTACTCACGAGCCGTAGGCGAGTGAGGAATGGTTTCTCGAGTGAGGTAATTGTACTTTGAACTCGAGTTGCACATTATACTTTTCCTACAGTTACCATAAAACAAATAAATTGGTGAAGAAACATAACCAATTTTTACACAGAAGTGAACTTTTAATATAACATTTAATGTGAAGTGACAAATACAACAGTACAACAGCTGAACAGCTGATTTACAGCCAGTGCTGCCAACTTATTACGCATACGACGTTGCCTGCATGTTACGCGCCCACTATTTTGTGCCTTCACGTTGCAAATCTGGAGTGAGACAAAGTAATTAGTAGGCGTAATTAGCGAATTTGCTTTCTCAAATCAGTGAGAGAACATGTACATTGTTAGGTAACTGTAGGAAAAATAATATAAATCATTGATTTTTGTAAAATCACTAAACATGTTTCTTCATCAACTGGTTTTAGAGTCCTTTTAAAAAAGCGACATAGATTTCATTACGGTAGTTGACTGTTTTGTTATATTCATACAATTATTGTTCGACTTGTCCAACTTATTCATATACATCATAAAAAGCTGGGGCCCCTGACATAGCATTCCCTTGACTAAATAAACTGTTAAAAGTAATCAGACAGTGGTAAAAACCTAATTTTACTTTATACACACCATGTGTTCATATTCACTTTACAATATACGACCTAGCGCTCCAATAACTTATTAGGGATTGTTATTAATATAAAAGTTTCTCCAAAATAATAAATATAATATAAAAGTTGTTGAACGATTTCAACATCCACTCAAAACCGACTCATAGTTTACTGATAATAAGGTATAAAATAAAACAATCATGATAAATACTCTAAATAAAATCAACCGCGGCTTATTGCTACTGCCCTTCCCCTTCTTACGCTAGTCTTTATATACACTTAAATTACATATAATACGTGATTGTAGAATAATGTATTGGTGTCGTGAATAAAGTGAACTTTCATACACCAAGGCCTTCCGTTACGTTAAATCCGTGTGGCTGTTTAAAAAACTTTGGATCAATATCAATGTGCAGTTGATGGATCTGATATTTCGCTTGAAACTCAAAACAAATCCTGAAACACTCCATTTACTTATTTTAAATTATTTTAGTAGTATTAAAAGTCAGTATGCAATAAAAAAAATTTTGTATAGACGTGTTCGTTAAGTAGTCTATTTGTGAAATGTTGTAAAACTCAGACCTCACTAATATTATCTCCTGTAATATATTTGCTTATTACAAAAAGTGTATACATCAAACTGCACAAAGATACACAATGGACTCATTCGTTAAAGCACGGACAATAAGTCTCTATGTACACCCGGAAATCATTTTGTTTAGCACCTTACATTGTAGACATTTAAAAGGCAAAAGTGACACTATAATAAATGCATAAAACAATTTGATCTGAAACAATTTATCACATCCGCTCTCCCCACATTGTACAACTTTTTCAAACGTTTACAAATAAAAATACTGAAACAGAATAAAAGTTGGAAAGCAACATTGGAACTGTATAAAAGGTAACAGCCACAATCGGAGTTGTAAAGAGTTACGATAGAAAGGGGTTTGGCTGCGGTAGAAGGGGTGCCTGGACGGCCGGGGGGTACGGAGGCGTCCTGATCGGGGGGCGTACCATCGTGGGGCTGTTGGAAAACGGGTTGGCTAGAGCTGAAACAGACAAGATAATTTTCAAACATAATTAAAAGTACCCTACCGAGCTAAAACTGTAGGCTAACTGAATTTCCATTAGCCTGATTGGACTAGTGTTTTTAGCCACTGGGGACATCGAAATCATAAAGTAAATCAGACCTGGGTATAGGTCTTATGCGTGCTGGTAATAGCTACTTCCCTATAGGAAAATTCCCAAAAACAATTACTAAGGGAGTTAAAAGAGTAAAATCAAGTATAAAACTATTGCATGGAAGAAGGAAATATTGAATAAAAAAAATTGAAAAAAGAAATAGTGAGGAAAAGAAAACAAACAAGCGATAAAAGGAAAGGAAAAATTTTAAAACTAAGAAATAAAAAAAAACTTAAATGTTTTACGATTAGAATGAAAATAAAAGAAGACCAACCTGGAGGAGTAGGCACAGCGGGTGCGGACGTGAGCGAAGTTTTTGTTACTAGATTTTCCAGGTTCACCAGAGCAGAGTTCTCGCCTAGGAAACTTTGCGGCGTTTTCTTGGGCGGTGGAACGTTAGAGGGGGACGGCGTCAGTGAGTTAGTTAGGCCTGTCAGGTCAAAGGGATCTGGGCTGATGGTGCCTACAACACAAATGTGGAAGGTTTGTAGTAGGTTAAATCATAGATAAATCATACTCCCTTAGTAGATTTGTCATCCTTATGGAACAGCTGAAGCCAGTTTTATTGTTAGTTCTGTACGTCCAACTGTAGAGGTTATGTTTTGTTTACGATTTGTTTCTTGTTATTTCAGTAATTTAAAACCTCATTTAACCAAATAAAACCAATAATCATAAACAATAACTGGTCTCCTAGTTATATAACCAAATAGTAAAGCACAAATCATGAAAATAATCCTAAAATAATAGAAACAAAATGTTGTCTACCCCAGCGATCGGTGTGGACGTACATGAACTAGACACGAAAAACAAGCTTCAATATTTACAATGAGATGAGGAGTCTACTTGTGTTGCTTAGTCTATGGTTAAATCAAATAGCCTTTCAAAGTTGTGGAAGCTTGATGCAGTATACCTAATATTACTCTAACAACTACAGTATTGTTAAAAAATCAACACCGGTCCATTATAGAGTGCATTTTTTAAAATTGATACAAGACGTAAAAATGGTATGTTAGTTCTCAAAGAAAAGAAATAATTATGATCATCACATAGCAATTTAAAAAAATATAATAGGTACAAATATGTAATAAGGTAATACAGTGTGTAGGATAACTTTAAAATAATGAAGAGCAGTCTTTACAGTGGTTCAAGTATTCTCTATAGATAGATAACACATAGCTAGAAGACTCTCCCATTGTACATGTAAGCTTTCCTACCCCAAACAAAATCTAACTTATTCCGCTCTAGAGCCTTTCACCCAGAAAACCTTTTAAAATAATCAAAATCTAGAATAGATTCGATTTTTCGAAAAACATCTCTCTGTAATTAATTTATCCTTTTGAAGATTAATTTGTTTTGAATAGTAACAATTGACATAACGATTTTTTAGGGGGATTAAGTTCAGCCAATTTATCTGTGAAGATTGGAACCAAAGTTCTTAATTACTTTCTAAGCCAGCTAAACTCCGCATCCCCTCCAAACCTTCTAAATCATCCCTATTGCTTAAACAAATACAAAACAAAACTTATAACTGTATAATTTATGTTGGTAATGTTTGTTTGAAGCGATTAATCATCAAGTAAATTAACCCATTCGTCCCATTCCAATTAATAATTGCTGAATTACCATTCATTATGGATATAATATCAGCTGGCATAAATAAATGTGCAGCAAGACCAAAAAGACCTCCATAAATGAGAGTACGTAGAAATAAATCAATGATGACACACTTAAGACAGGCCATTACACTACACAGTAACACAACTCATAAACACTAAATACACTTTTTGAATCGCTTCTTACTGTAGCATTTCCAATGACTACTTGCAAACCTATGCGTTATCAGTACCTGATAACACTATTAACAGAAAAAATGGCCTTCCTCGATAAAAGAAACCGCTGAATAGAATACAACTAGTTCTGTGAAATATTATTTCATTAAAAGAACAAAAAGACTTTTTAAAGTTGATATTTATTATTTTTATATTCGTACAAATACGGTTTGTATTGAGGAGTAGTAACTCAAATTATAGAGTTAAGTAGCTTCCAGAAATCTACCAACAGTATCTGCTAACATAATAATTTTGAATTATGCTATAACTCAATATTTTCTACAATAATTAAACCACAATATTGCTAACAAGTAACAAATGATAACAATAACACTTTGACAAATTAAAATTTGACTCTCTGTGCTATCTGACCCCATTGGCAAGTATTCATTGGTTACCACATTGAAAGCAATGTTGTCTTCTATCATAAGGATCAAGTTATAATTTCCCAAAATAAATAATTGGACATTAACTCATGTTCTTTTTGTCCGTTTACTGCACGAAAACAAATAATTCTGAAAAACAACAGGCTTAGCCCGAAATTACCATTTTCCAAAATTTATTTTTAATTTTTTTATCCCAAAATATGAGCCTAAACATTACAAAACTTCCTCTACATTGTAAGCTTCGACTTGATAGAACTACAGTAGACTCCCTCTTATCCGGACACCTTTTAACCGGACATCGGTTTAACCAGACCACACTCAGTGGAAATTACATCTATTTAACCAGACAATTTTTATCAGCACATCAGTTTAACCGGACTAGATCGGCAGGAAGTGGGTGGTACTGAAACGACTGTTCTCAAGGGAAAGCTTTGAGACCAGTGATCTTGTGCCTAAATACAATGCTCTCCTAAATTTAAGTCAACTACTGTATACAGTATGCATTTAAACGGTCCTTTTAACGAGTATTTGGGGACGTCGGTTTAACTGGAAAACCCGTTATCTGGACTGGCCTCAGTCCCGAAGAGTCCGGATAAAAGGGAGTCTATTGTATAAGACTTTCCATTTGTACATAAAACTTGTATCCAGTTGAGCCAATGACTGTATCGTAAATTGCAGATTTCCATGAAATACAACAACTATTCAACCAAGCCAAAATGAAAGGAAAAAATCATTCTAAATACGGCATCTTTTATAAACTACTTACTTTCCGTGTCCGGAAATCAGACTTCGCTTTTCAAAAATTAGCTACCGATATGGCTTTGTCATTCGCATGTAAAAGATCATCTAATGTGCAAGACTGGTCTAGGCGTGGGCAGATGGCCAGGATCCTGAACAGCACCACACGCGCACAAGATGTTTTCATCGTCTGGTAAGAGACCCCATTTCTGCATGTTTGTCTTGCATTTTGGTACCTCGACCCTAATTCGATTTAGGGTCTTCCACACCGTGTAATGAAGGCCTCCACCAGGAGCCAGTTCCTCCCTGACTGGTATGGGAGGGTTAGTCAACGTGGCCTAGGGGTGTTTTATAAACTTAAACTAACACAGTAAAAAAAAACTAAGAGGAAAATAGAACTGTAGACAGTAGCGCTCTTTGAGTAGCCCATTCAACTATGTATTTTTCTTTGGGTACACCTGGTATTTACAGATGGAATGTTTTATATTTACAGGTTACAATGTTTGATGGAATGAAATAATATATCAGATATCCTAAATTAGAGTCATCAACGGACAAAACTCACCAGTAATATTGTTGTTCACACTGTTGATATTTCTATCTCTGTTTAATATTTGATCGAACTCGTCTAAATCACTGAGTGGAGTGCTTGCTATGTTGGTACCACTGTTGTAGGTGAGGTTGGTGCCATTGCTTTGCGGGGGTGGGCTAACACTGAGCGCAGGGCTGGCGGGGGACCAGGGGTCGTTCATGGGGGGCTTGGGTGGCACTGGTGTAGGGGGGTCGACTGCCCGCCATGGATCTGTACAGGAACCATGTTAACCCATTGAAATAATGTTACTTATTCTAATTGGGAGTAAATGTTTTCACACTTAAAAAATTTTGAACTTTTTCTTAAAAGGAAACATAATTTTACAGGGTACAATTTGCCTTTTCAAACTGTATATTGAGTAGCTTCATGCAGAGCCTAGAGCCTATTGATGTTACTCAAAGTATACCTTTTGTGACAAAGTGCCATATGAGAGTAACCAGTAATTTAGCGCGCTCTAGCTGATTTTGCCGATCACTTTCTGTAAACTACTACTTTCTAGTCTACAAAGAGTAGAGAAACTAGTTGCTTACTGTGCAGTGTGGCGTAAATAATTAAGCCGCAGACAGATTGGCAAACGCTGCCTCAGCGGCAACAATGGTTGGTCCACAACCCTTCTGTGGTATATCACGAAAAAGCGTGTGTTATAGATAAGATAAGAAGGCGTAAAAAATTAAACAATTTAAAGAGCTTGTCCACACTCACCAGGTTTGGGAGGCAGTGGTTGAGACGACGTAGACGCAGGTGTCCAGGGGTCGTTGACACTAGGAGTGCTGTTTGTCGTCACGCTCCACGGATCAGTCTGTGCAAGGTTAAGTTAGAACCCTGATATTGTGGATAAAGGAATAGGACCTAAAGGTCTAATTAACTACCACATAATTTGTGTGTTACACAATTGAAGTTTTAGGCTATGTTTCGGTTCTTACCTAACTTAACTCTTAACTTAACCAACAACCCAAAACAGGATTTGTAGATGTAAAACTAATTCAACATGAAAAAATTAAACAAAAACAGAGTGATAGTGAATCAACGCACAAGAACCAAGGAATCTTCCAGCTTTCTTGCTTTATCCAGATTAGTTGGGAAGAAATTGAATATTAAATTAACTTATGAAGTGCTCAAGAGCATAGCCAATATCTATATTAACATTCTCAGACAATGAGCTGAGTCTAAAATTAAGATAAAATATCAAATAAAGTGTAAAGAAACATGGTTATCACAAAAATTATTAGTTTCTGTACCAACTAAAAAAACGTGAGTATATAAATATTTTTAGAGTTTGATAACTTGGGAAGTAAAAATTCATTGGAATGCAGGCTGTATCCTGTTTTTGGGATGAAAAAATCTAACAAACTAAAATTGTAATCCAATTTAATCAAAAATACTATTTTGTCAATACCATCTGAAGAGGTATAATCTTTTTCTATTCACATCTTTGGTTATTTTAAATAGAAGGTTACAGCATGATTTTAGTACTTCTTAATATAGCTAGTATTTATACAGAGTTATTATATATAAAACTCAAACGTGTCACACAAATTAAAAGACTCAGTTTTTTCCAGTTTTGGTTATTTATTTAGAGGGAAGTATTTTAAAATTTGTTAAAGCAATTTATTTACACTATGAAAGGGGTACAAGTTATAATAGGTGATCAAATTCCCTACTTTTACCCTCTTAAGTTACACACAAAACAATTTATAATAGCACATCAATTATTCTTAAAAAAATAACAATACTACTAGCTAACAAAATAAACAAAATCTTTAATAATAAAACAAATGAAACTGAATACCATTAGAAAAAATAGGTGAAATAAAACAGAAAATAATTCTAAAGGAATGAAAAATAAAATAACAACTCAAATACAAATTAAAAAATAATAATGCTAATTTGAATAAATAACATAAGTTAGCTAAATTTACTGAGTTATGAAGCAGTTATAACTATCATGGATATGTTTATTTTATTTTTTACAAGGAAGTAAGCAGGACATCACACAATTATCTTACCAAGTCCCAGTTTGTGTACATGATGTCAAGAGTCTGAACAAAAAAATAAAAAACTATAGATTGTGTTTAGCGAATTTCCCATATGAATAAGCTTTCTTAGGTTAGAGTTATTTCTATTGAAAAAATCAATTCATTATATTTATTTACTAGAGCAGAGTAAATATATACTCATCCATACTATACTTTAAGAAATCAGAACTCAATTTGAAACAAATTGTATGCAATATCATGAAAAATAAGGCCACGGCTTCATCACTAACGATCCACCAGTGGTGATTTAATCACAGGGTTACCCTATGCCACAACCCCTCTGGTAATAATAATACACCCTCTCAGAACCAACCTAAATTGGATAACTATTCGAATATGTGAAATACTGATGAAATTAATGTTTTACTGATATTACATAAAAAAAATACTTGGGTTTCTTATGTCTATTGATACAACTAGACATTCCATCTGCAAAAGTTGTCACAGTTTAAAAAAAAAATAAAAATCCTCGTAGCTGATGTGAACCACCGACTGATCCAAATTACTAATTCCTATCAAATTCACCAACTCTTTACAACACACAACTAGTTGAACACACAAACTAATGAAATGCCTCATTATGAGCTTTCACAACTGGCATAACCAATTAAGTTGGTCAGTGATAAAAAATAAGGTAGAAAATAGAATTATAGACACCAGCGGTGACTGGCTCTAAAACAACTATATTCTTTTTTAATAAAAAATTGATGACAGATGATATAGATGGGATGTCTACTTCAGTATACAATATAGTCAATGACTGCACTTCAATAGAAAAGGGATGCAAAGCGATCCGTGAATTTCTATACCTGTACCATTAACGTACTGAAGGAAGAAGATCATCAGTGCTGCAAATTTTTCTCTTGAATATAGCCATACTTTGTGGTGAAAGACTACTCTTATTCAGCTGGATTTATGAATAAAATGATGTATAATTAAGTTACGACATGTATAAATTAAATTATGTAAACGTTTCAGTAATGTATACAGGGTGAAGCAGACCACTTGTGCACATACTTTTACGGGAGTACGATTTCACCTAGAAAAGCAAAATAAAATGATTCCCCCTAAATCACGTATGAAGAATCCATTAAAAATACTTAGAACATGATCTTAGCCCAAGGTGTTCCAGAAATGAAGGTCACGGGTTCGAATCTCAAAATTGCCTTATACGGTACCTATATCACATTATACATGTTTAGAAATGTCTTGCTTAGAGAAATATTCTGTGGAAAACTAATTTTCAATCAGAACGGTAGAATGTTTAGCCGGTTCAAAAAGACAAGGTATTACGTCAATACGCAAAAAATTCACAACATGGCCGCAATTTTTGAACAAATTGAGATAATTGAGTTCTACTTTCACTAGTTTCTCCAATCATGATCTTTCTAAAATGTGCAATGTGATATAGGTTGATATAAGGAAATTTCGATATTCAAACCCGTGACTTTCATTCCTGGAACACCCTGTGCTTAGATCACGTTCTAAGTATTTTAAATGGATTCTTCGTATACGATTCAGGGGGGAATAGTTCTATTTCGCGCTTCTAGGTGAAACATAATCACGTAAAAGTATGCGCACGGGTGGTCTGCTTCACCCTGTATACTACATTTCTCACCAAAATTTACTTGATAATAGTAATTTTTGTCTAAATTTAATTTACTCGTGTGGTTGATCCAGGGTTGGTTAAGAGAGGGTCAATTGTACCAACTTGTATTTCTTTAACTGTAAGACTTTACCTGTGGTCGAGGTGGTGGGGGTTGCGAGGAAGGCATACCCCAAGGATCCAGTGGTGCGGGGGGTGGACTAGCAGCGCCCAAATTTACGTCTAACAAATCCAACATGTGGCTTGAGGGCATGTCCAGATCTTTCGACGGCACTTTATGTCTGCAAAATACATTTCACAAGTTTCAACTTCAACAAATCTCAAAGTAAAGAAAAATATGGTTTTACTAACAGCGGTGGATTATAATCATGATCATTAAACAGCAGAACAAAATATAAACATTCAGAAGAAAATCAATTAGACCAAACACCAGCAAGATACTATAGTGAGTTCAGATCATGAGAAGCAACAGGAAGATGGCTACAAATTACTGAGCCTCCTAGAGAAGATGTGGTTATGAGACCCAGGAAGTACATGAATTAAATGTAGGATTGTTACAGGAAATGCCAGTCAGCTCTTAAGATTGTTAGAGGAGGAAAGACAAAAATGGACTTTAACAACTTTTGAAAAGATATAACATCCACAGAATTTATTCGAATGAGTTCACAAAGGGTACAGACCTTTTGCTCAACATCTCTTTTAACCGTTTACAACCTAAGCTAACCGTAGAAATGAAGACTAAAAAAAATTTGTTGTGGTAATGTTTTATAATTTTGTATTCAGATTATTGCAGGAAATCCAATACAGCGGTGGTTTTTTAAGGTAATAATAATAAGAATACACCTTTTAGCATAATGTTAAGCAACCTAAACACACACAGGCTACCTACTTAAATTCATTCTCGCTCTGTGATAGAGCCAGTTGCAATCGTACGTCGTCGCTCCGTCTCTTCTGCTCCTCCTGTTGCGCCTCCTCACGTGACATTGCCAACGCCAGCTGTAGTTGTAGTTCTTCTTCTCCAACGGTCTGTGGCCGAGCACACTCAAGTTCCGGGGCTTCCACGGCTGCAACTAACAAATGGGACTAATCGTTGGGACTGAGACAACAAACATGTCTCTTCTACTAGTTACAAGGATTATTTTAACTGGTTATATTAAAAATCTGATGCTAAATCATTATCTGCATCTAGTGTACAACCTTAAAAATATAGCTACTCTTCAGGATAAGCCATACACAACTTTCTATACAAACTTTCTGTAAAAAAGTTGTCTTGAATGTGGGAGAGAAAGGAGTTAATATTTAAAATTGTTTGTAGACACCGTTAAGCCTTTAATTAATTGGTAAATTAATCAAATCATGACAAAATTAAATCAAATTATTTTATGAATTAATTCTTAAGTCTCGCCTTAACAGAAAGCAGTAATGAATGTAATGATTTATAAATATATAACTTAATAATGTGTTGAAGAATATTTCTTTGTACTATGAATATTTATTCTGTTTATCTCACCTCTACTGGTTGGTGTGGATTCTTCGCCGGATCCCCACGCATCTCTGTACTGTGAACAAACAACAACCAATTAACTTTCAGTACTACACTAGCCCCAGCACTATTTATTAACCAACACTGAATCAACCACTGCTGCTTGGATTTAACACCTCTGCCCAAGCTAAAATATAGGTCAAAACTGGATTGTTTATCCGACATTTTAGGAATCTAGAGACTTTCATTCCCTAGAACCACTGTGTACTGTGATGTTCAATTTCTTCTGCATTATATATGATATTTGGTTCAATTAACTGTTCATTTTGATTTGTTTTATAAGTAAAATATTTTTTTTACCAAGCTTTGATTTATTTTGCTCTAGAAAGTTTCCAATGTTTGCCAACTAAACAAAACTTAAGATTTCAACTTGTTGCGCTGACTAAACCGATACTTTGAGATACGTATTGTCTACATAAAACCAAAGATTGTTCTCAGGTAAACATTAAAGTGCACCACCAGCATCATTAATATAACATAAAAACAACAGGGGACCAAGGATTGACCCTTGGGGTACACAACGTTTAACTTTTTCAGTTTCAGAAGAAAATGTTGTAATTCTGTTATCACTATTACTATTATTAGGGATGGACGGGATTGAATTTTTAGTTCGGGACGGGACGGGACGGGATTTTTATTTCCTTCCCGATTTTCGGGACGGGACGGGACGGGATTTTTTTCTGTGCATAAAAAGAAAGTACTGTATTGCAGTTACCAAAAAAAGACATACGAAATCAATTTTTACCATTTGTGGCACTGATCTATAATACTACCCCGCCGCAGCAAACCTGCCGTCTAAGCGAATTTCCATTTGGCTGAATTGATTTTCAATTGATCTATTTAAATACATTAGGTTTAACGAGTACCTAGGTTTGCTGCTACAAGGAAACTAATAAATTGTGTTTTTAGTAAAATATTGATAGCTTACTACAAAATAAATAAATTTGCCAAGTTTGATCAAAATATATCCATAAACAAGCAAACTACAACATTTTACAATATTCTCCATAAGAATAACATGGGAATTTTAAATTTACCATTTTTTAAGTTTTCTCCGTAACCAATAACCGTACAAAAACACTTTGATATACTGAATTGTTTGTTTTTTTAAGCTCTTTAAGAAGGTTTAGAGAAAAATTGGGAAATTTTGTGTTTTGAGGGTCAAAAGTGAGAAAAACCAATTTTTACCCCATAAAACCCCCCATAAAACCCTGTTCCCATGGTCCGATCATGCTGGATCGCGAACTCATTCAAGTTTATCCCGCCTTACACCTTCAAACCAAATTTCATCAAAATCGGATAAAAATTACTCAAGTTATCGTGTTCACGGACACATATATATATATATATAAATCTATATATATATATATATACCTATATATATATATATATACATATATAAAAATTTGAACGAATGGTGTTTTTGGCCTCTGGGGACATCAAAATGAAAAAGTAAATCAGTCCCGGGCCTAAGTCTTACCATGAGACCTACGGTAATAGCTACTTCCCTATAGGGAAATTCGCTAAAAACCAAAAAATGGGTAACAATTTACAGGTACCTATAGTAACTTGTGACTCGCGGGTCACGGGGTGATCGTCTGTATGACTCGCGGTCACGACGCGATCGTCGTCATGACTCGCGGTCACGGCGCGATCGTCGGTAGGACTCCGCGGTCACGGCGCGATCGTCGGTATGACTCTGCGGTCACGGGGTTATCGTCGGTATGACTCGCGGTCACGGCATGATCGTCGGTATGAATCGCGAACACGGCTCGATCGTCAGCATGACTCCGCGGTCACGGCGCGATCGTCGGTATGACTCGCGGTCACGGCGCGATCGTCGGTATGACTCGCGATCACGGCTCGATCGTCAGCATGACTCCGCGGTCACGGCGCGATCGTCGTCATGACTCGCGGTCACGGCATGATCCTCGGTATGACTTGCGGTCACGCCGCGATCGTCGGTATGACTCGCGATCACGGGGTTATCGTCGGTATGACTCGCGGTCACGGCGCGATCGTCGGAAGGACTCCGCGGTCACGGCGCGATCGTCGGTATGACTTCGTCTCCTGCGTTCGCGGACCTATCGCTCGCAATAACGGCGTTATCGGCACTCGCGAAGCGGAAAAATCGCCGACGATCGGACCAAATCCCGTCCCGAAAAATTCCCGAGTCAATTGTAATCCCGTCCCGATAATCGGGAATATTTTTTTCCCGAAAAATTACCGAAATTTCGGGACCCGTCGATCCCTAACTATTATATGTGATTTCTACAAACTGACTAAAGTTATTTTGATATGATTCAATTTTATTGAATTTTTTGAAACCCCTAATATAAGTAATTTATCTATCAATTGGGAGATAACATTTTATCAAATTTTATCAACTATAATAGTTTCAAACATTTCATAAATACTGCAAACTGAGTTTCATGCTTATAAATAACAAAACACTGATACGGTTTAACAGATTCGGAACGGGTAATATTTCATGCACACATTTTTAGGGTTAATTTTAAATTATGAGGTACTTACTGATGGAAATCCTGGACTTGAAGGGGAAACAGAGTCCTAAAAAAGATTATAAAAATCACACTCAAACAAATCATAGCTTTAAGAAGCGCAACAGTTATTAAGTTAGGTATTAAAAAAAGAACGGAGCGTACAATTTGTCAGAAGTTAGATTAATCAGTATATGAGTAATCAATTCGTTAATAGGAAGGTAAATTTAATTTTAAAAACAATAAAATATTAAAATATAGCAGCTTATAAACTATTGTATCCCTTTTGTTAAATTTAACACAACAGAGTTTGCACTGAATTAAAAATGTGCACTCAACCCACACAATATTTCTGACCGGGCCAGGGACTTAAAAATTCACAATTCAGTATTTTAATATCATAAAATCTAAAAATGATTAGAAAAATATTTAATATATGAGCTTCTAAATATGCTTAAGATAATAAAACGTAAAATAAACAGTTGTATCAAAATTGTACACTACAAAGTGTTAATTTTGTATGGAGTGTTCCTACTGTATAAGAAATTATAAAAAAGCATAGGCCTAGTTCAGTTATAAATCCATAAATCCATCAGAGTTCCAAGAGAGTCCTCAAGGGTAAAATTTAAATTCCTTTTAAGTCGCCTCTCTCAGTAAATGGATCATTGAAAAGTTGGCTTAGAAAATACCCTGCAAGCCTCGCTAAACATTTAACATCCTCCTCTCTATGTAGCTCTACCAGTATGTAAACCAGCTATTGCTGGACTATAATGAGAGAGTGAAGGATGGTAAAAAGTAGGTCACGTTGATTCCACGGTACACGATGTGCTTTTACCCATAAGTACCAACGCAGTCGTTTAGACAGCTTTTGCGGGTTAAGAACATTTTTTGGTTAGTAAAATTATTAAATTGAGATACCAAAATGCTTTTAACCAACCAGAAACGAGAACTCACAGATTAGTAAGTGTTTCGATCAGCTGTTGTAAAATGTTAATATGACGCACTCGAAACCAAAACTAAAACTGGTACTTGTCGGAAGAATACGTACATGCACTTTTTATTTAGTATTTCACTGGCAAGTCACTTTATTGCTTTACCGCAAACTGAACAACTAATATTAGACTGAAACAATTTTCAGCTCACCAGTCCAGTGTCGCTTCCAAAGCCCGACGCTGTTTGGGCAAATCGTTCCTTTGCCTTTAACGCTCTCGCTCGCTCGTTCCTTAGTCGTTCTTCGTCCTTCAGCAGCAAGACCAGCTGTTTGGCCTTCTCTCTCACATTGATACCTTGGTCCTTTCCTTCTTCTACGTACTGGAAGTCTCGCAGGGTTTGAATAGCAAAGATGTTTTCTTTGCATTGTTGAGCAACCTGGAAAAACTATAGCGATTAGAATTGGTCATGGGAAATCTTGGTTGGAAAATTAATTTGATCTTATCAAATGATGATGTACTAAATTGTTGATTCAGCTACCATTTTGATATTGATTTTGAACAGGTCAACTGATCAACACTGTTTTATGAAATGAAATGAATGAATGAAATGAAAAAGTGCTTTATTAACAAAAAAATAAACTGCATAAATACATATGAACTTATAACTAAACACCATCTTCTGCATAACAACAACAAAATTACTAAAAACAGCACATTACAGCAATGGTCATAAGACCGTCTGCCGGGTTGACAACATTTTATTTTATACAACTAAAAATGTGAAATATTTGTAATAAGCTGTAATATGTATATTGTTTTGCTGCTAGACATTGAATTCTAAAACCAAATCCCACCTATACTTCCAAGCCTCTTTAAGAAAATTTGCCAGCGAACGCCAATCCTTACCATTAAGAAAATTTAGAAACTCTGAGCGAGTTAAAACAGGTTTCAATAGCCATTTATTTCTAATTTGTGTTAAAATTGGACAACGAGCAACAAAATGATAAGTGTCCTCATTCTCATTTAGATTACACAAAGAACATATAAAATTAGCGTCTGTCATCCAAGGTTTAAAATTTAAGGAAATAGTCTCTGTCCTTACTTTGAATACCCATCGTCTAACAATATCAGGAACGTTATCTAATAGATATCCATTATCTCCAAGGTCAAGATTCAGTGAAGCATAAGTTGTGTGGTATTGTGAGGCCAATGCCGCCTGGACTAACCCCCGCCTGCTCTCCCCCCTACTGATAACAGGTGTCGCTGGGTATCCTCAATGGAATTCACATCAAAGGATAATTCAATTCCATGTTTACTTCCAAGACCCTTCCAATCTCTGCTCCAATAAATATTTTCGCTGATTATTTTCTTTGCTAATTTATTTGGTAGACGGTTCGGCGGCAGTGACAGAGCATGTATGATGTAACGAGCATGCATGCTGAGTGTATAAATGTACTCTTTTTCTAGTCCAGTTTCGAGATACAATGCATAGTTGGGAGTATTTTTTGCCAATCCTAAAATTTTCTTTACAAAATAACAAAGAGTCCCATCTACATAATCACTTTCCCATAAACCCCATATTTGACACCCATAACAAAGAGTTGATCTGACAATTGAAAAATAAACAGTGAATTTTTTACTTAAAGGTACATTTTTGTTATTTAGAAATGTATTCCAAATACTGTTAATTGCTAATTTTGAAGAGCTGCACTTGTGTTTTAAATGCAAACCCCAGGATAGTTTAGAATTTAAGTTTATTCCCAAATATTTATAATCATTAACCACATCGATTCTTTCACCTCGAAAATACCATTTGTCATTTTTCCTCAGTTTCCCTCCTTTCCTAAAAACCATAATCTTTGACTTACTTAGATTCACAGTCAAGTTCCATTGTTGACAATATCTCTCAAGGTCATTTATCATTAACTGCAGACTGGTTCCCGTCGGAGCCATCAACACAATGTCGTCAGCATATAACAAATCCTTAATTTGAACATCTCCAAAAATGCAGCCTCCACTTAATGAATCTATAATGTCATTTACAAATAAGTTAAAACATAAAGGACTCAAAACATCTCCTTGTTTTAGACCGAGGCCTGTTTCAAAGTAGTCTGTTATTCCATCTTTACACCAGACAGCTGACGAAGTACCATTATATAAATCCATTAAAACGCGTAACATATGCGTAGAAATACCAAGACATGATAACTTATAAAACAAAGCATTTCTATCTATTGTATCGAAAGCTGCAGTAAAATCTACAAAAAAAGTATATAATTTACCCTTTTTTTTACTGAGAGACAATTTTGCAGCATTTGAAAGAATAAAAACATTATCAATTGTCGAATAGCCACTCCTGAAACCAGCTTGATATTCACACAGCTTATCATGATCTGTTATCCAAAGATTTAATCTGTTGTGCAGTAAACTTGTGTATAACTTAGCTACGCAATCTATAAATGATAAACCCCTATAATTTTGTGCAATGTTTTTATCACCTTTCTTAAACAGAGGATAGATAATTGATTGTTTAAAACTTTTCGGTACTTTATTAGTTTTGAAAATATTGTTATAAAAATTCAGCAACTTAACTAAAAATGACTCTGAACCATTTTTAAAGAACTCGTAGGGTATTCCGTCAGCTCCTGGTGCCTTACCATTCTTTACTTTCAATAAAACTGTTTTTAATTCGTTCAAATTAAATTCTTTATCTAGAAAGTCGTCTTGAATAAGAGGAAGCGCATAACAGACATTGGTTGACAGCAGGGGCGGGTTCAAGAGACTCTTAAAGTGTTCTAACCATTCGTTTGGGCTGACTTGACCACCTGTATTAGGACTTTGAATCTTAAAACTATTTATAAGTTTCCATAAACATTTACTGTCTTTAGCCTGAGACAAAGATAAATACATATTGTCAAAGTAAGCAGTTTTTTTTTTGCTTTAAGTAAATTTTTTAATGATCTGTTGGCCTCAATATATTCATTTTTTATCTCTATTTCATCGCTTTTTCTGTACTTTCTCAACAGTTTAAACACATTGTGCCTAGCTTTAGCGCACTGTAAGTCAAACCATGGCTGTTTCCTTGCAAACTTGAAAGAGTTATTTGTATTTGACTTTACTTGTTTAACATGAGCTGACTCTGTAATGCATTGAATGAGACTCTTAACATTTCTTTCCTCGTCTATGTCCAATTGCAAATTTAAAGCAGCAGTGTATATTCTTCCCTTAAAATTAAAATCATTAAAATTGGTCCACTTTAATCTTGGAAGTAAAGATAAAACTTGTCCCTCGACTCTGGAATCTAATTCTTTCCTTATCTTAAGAGTTAATTGTATTGGCAAGTGATCTGACCCAATGTACTCTATTATCTTAAAATCACTAACTATTTGTAAACAATGAATTGAAACAAGTGCTAAGTCTATCACTGACGCTCCCAATTTATTTACAAAAGTAAATTCGCCCTTAGAATCACACTTTGTTCTCCCATTCAATACAAGTAATCCAAAATCATCACACATTTCTAAAATTTTTTTCCCATTTACATTTAAAACTGTATCTTTTGACTTTCGATCATAATTTAGGCATGCATTGGTCAGTATATTAGTATCTTCAGTAATGTTTTGCTCACTAGAAATTCGACTGTTTAGATCTCCAATTACGATTAAATTTTTACCATTGTTACCATAGATTATTTCATACAAATTTTCGAAATCATTTTCCCAAGTGCTATAATTCAAATAAATTGGCAAAATAATAAATTCTCTATTATAGTTTTCTTCCAGTAACTTAAAAGCAGTTATATTTCTAAAATATTCAAACTTAATATTATTGAAGAATTTTGACTGTTTATTTATTCCTAAAACTAAACCACCTGACTGTCTACCTAGTGTTGCATTTCTTACTGCAAATTTAAAATCTATCTTAAAGTTAACTAGTCTTTTTAAAACTAAATCATGTTGCTCGTGATTAATAAATGTTTCTTGTAAAAAAATTAAATCATACTCATTGACAAAATCTATAAATAAATTATCCTCTAGCTTATTTTTAAGTCCACAAACATTGTATGCTAATATACTAAGTTCCTTGTTCGCTCTGAAAGTAGTGACACTTACAGGATCGGCGTCCACTCCCTAGACCTTGGCACCTGGAGATGAAGCCATGGACTCCACCGGCGATACTGTCGGTGTCGGTTTGGTCGTACCCGCCGCCGTCGACACGTGCTGCTGCTCCCTCGCCACTTTCGTCGCCTCCGCGTACGTTGTTCTCACACCTGGGTTGCGGTCTGTCCTCTTCCCAGGGCCCTTCTCAGCGAGATTCTTAAGAAAATCCGTGAAGTCCTTGCCGAGGATGTGTAGTAGCTTCTGCCCTCCGTCTTCTCTCCCAGCCATCAATTTATTCTCCTCCCAGGTGAAGCGAGTGTTCTCCACCTTCAGATGGTCGTGGACGATCGGCATTCTGAGCTTCCCGGAGACTTTCTCAATTTCCGTACGGACTTCGGCTAGATAGGCGCGTTTCGTTCTAACCTCCCGAGTCAAGTCTCGATGGACCACGTACCTGGTGCCTTTAAGGTCAACACTGTTTTAGTCTTTAGGGTAAGATCGGGCGGGTTGAATCATTTACAGTGACTCCGTAACTCCCTGGTAAAATCAGTGACATTTTATACCAGTGTAGACACCCTGTTAAATTAGTAAAGCCGCGTTTACATGAGGACTGGCGCCAGCTGAGTGTGTAAACTTATCTACAAATAACTGTTATCGTGGTATTAGGTTACTGCTAGAACCCTGTTATTTAAAAACTGTTTCAGTAGAAGCCACTTCCTAATAACACAATTTGTTAAACAAAAACTATAACTGTGTTATAATTATTAGGGTGAAATGGAAAATGTACGTTCTACAACAAAATCATTACAATAACAGTCAACACTATAACATGCAGGGAAATAACTGCCTGCTCGGAAACGCCAGGGAAATAACAGACAGTTCAGTAACGGCGGAGGAATAACAGTTTAGCTTGGCCACGGTAAGTTGTCGTTTCATTCCAGACTGACCGATATTGTCCTGGAGTTCCCGTATCAGATTATTAAAATAACAGCTTACGATAACCAGTTATCACTCAATAACGTATTGCTGATAACCTAATACCGAAATATAACGATAAATCTCATCTCTAATACCTTCTCAGAGCCAGTTTTGATGAGGTAGTCCAGCAGCACCAACGCCTTATAAACATGTCTCCAGTTGCGACCGTGGTCATTCAGCCGCTTCCACACCATCTGCATGATCTCCGTGAAGGCGACCACGTTGTACGTCAGGTCTGCAATCTCTGACATCAGCGTGGAGCTCGGGCCCCAAGGGTCATTGCTGGTTGCCTCACGTACTTTTACCTACGGTGGCAATTTGAAATTACACTTGGCACTTATTTAAAAGATTACATTTTTACGTAACTATGTTTTCTAATGAGTAAGCTAAATTAAACGACAAATAGTTTTGGCAAATACTTTTACGTAATTTTAGTGAAAATTGATGCCTTTTATGCAAAATACAATTTAGTTTTTTATCTGTCTTTGAGAATCTATTTGAAAATAATATCGATACAACATTAAGAATATTATTTTAGACCTACTTGAATTCACATGAGTTTTTTTTTTAAATATGAGCTTGAGCTAAGTAGTTCTAGTAACCTTTTTTTTGTGTGATCTTGTGTACACTACTAATCTTCAGACTTTTGAGTCCATCGTCAGGGGTGACAAAACATCAGGTCATTTTAAAGTGGTCAGATCTGCAAGTGACGTTGTAGAACACACACGACACAAACACAAGACAAAAATATGAAGAACTAATATAATTCTGAAAAACTCGCTGGTGTTATTACGGGAGACACGCTTGGTGACACTGAAAGACGGGTCAAGACTCATGTCATAGCCGTTGATGATATTATGTCTCTCCTGACCTTCCTTAACCTAGGCTTCTGTTGGGGTGTCTCTCTTATCTCCATCAGCTGATAGCTCCATAGTTTTATTGTAAATTATGTTGGTCTAGAACAATAACTTGTCATTTAACAAACATTGAGTATTTTTTTAGTCGATTTATGTATTTTATACTTTCAATTGTGTTCATGTAATTACCTTTATTGTGTAGGTGGAGAGTTCCTAAATTTCTATTTAAATGTGGTTTATGGTTAAAATAAATTAAACGGTTTGCATAGGGAGATGTGATACGTTGGTAAATGTTCTTTGAAATGTTCTGAAAAGGATCGTGAGTTTTGGCTTAAGTATGGACGGATCTGACCAAATTCGGATAGATGGCCTGATGTTTTTTTCACACCTGATGATGGACTCTGAGGTCTGAAACTATAGTGTGGTATTATAAAGGATCACTCAACAAAGAAAGGTATCTTAAACCATTTAGTGATCCAGAGGCCTAGGAGAGGTCCTAGGGGCCTAGGAGGGCTATTTATTGGAGAGGTTTACCTGGGCTCCTGAGTAGTTGTGAGCCAGGTTCATGATGTTCCGCCGTAAACCTGCGACGTTGACCTGCATCCCTTCTCTTTGTCTTTTCATCTAAAAACAAAATTCACATCTTCAAAGTTAAGAACATCCAAAGTTTAGAATGAACATGGTCACATTAATAACACTTTTAATAACATCCCCAACATGACTTGGCCTCGTTGCTGTTATCTACCATCAGAACTTATACTTTAGTTAAAATGTGAGGTACAAGGTGCAACTTAAGAGTAAGGGGGGGCAAGTTGCACACCATAGTATGATTAAACACACAATAGAGTTACCATTACGGTTTTACTAAAGTTTGATGTCGTCTGCTTATTTCTAATTATTCAAATTACAATACAATTATTATTATCAAAAAGGACGATCTATTTTTAAAGATTTTTTTGAAATTTCTCGTCCTTTGGAATAACTAATGGGTTAGGTCCGGGGGGATCAAATTCACCCTAAAATAGAAGCAGCATAAAATGTTAGTTTTTCACATTACTTCTAGACTACATTGCGGCATTATCACTTGCATCAAATCCATTTTGCAGGATTTTAATTCACAATCTCAGGGACCGAGGTCCCGCGCTCTACCACTAGACCAGCCAACTCACCCCTACAGTTGACATTAATACACACACACAAGTGTTACCAAACATGAAACACTAATCATGAGCTGCAGATTTTATAATAGGATTTGATGTCTACATGTGAGGATAGTCACATAAAATTTAGTTGAGTAATCTTTAGAACCTAATTAATTCAGAGTAAAATTACAATATTGCTTACTTACATACAACTAGGTAGAACTTTGGAATACAATTCGCGCCTTTACAGTTGGAAATATTAACAGTGATAACAAATACAGTGAAGGTCGCACTATCTAATAAATGAATTGTGGCCACAATGAAGGAAACAATGACTAATCATCGATTATAAGTAGGGATGGACGAGATTGGATTTTTAGTTCGAGACGAGACGAGACGAGATTTTTTATTTCTCATAAAATTTCGAGACGAGATCGAGACGAGATTTCTCTTCTCATACACAACGGGAAATGCACGTTCAAAATTTTTACCTGATTTTGTAACATTGTTAGATGACTGTTTAAATACTAAAATAATGATAATAGGCAAGAATATTTACAATCTTTCATTAAATAACATCAGCATAACATTTTTTTATTAATCACGCCTAACTTATTAAAAATGCCTACGATTAGGAAACATGGTGATATCAGTTAGGATAGAGTTCAACTTATCCTAAAATAAAATAAATCATAAAATAAAAGCAATATTAATTTTTATAAAATAGTTACTTGTTTTGACTTTTTTTATAGTAATAAAACATTCCTCACACTGCTTACACTTAACAAAACTTCTCAAATGTTATTAAAGTAATATTATTAAAATAATGAAAGTAATATTTACATTAAAAGAATTAAAGTAATATTTACATTAAAAGAATTAATTAAATAAGAACGCCTTCGAAAAGGAAACGCAACTACAACACGCTCCTGTATTGCGGGTATTGCATTGACTTTCTGCAGGCGTTTTTAATTTTTTTTTTTTTTTTTTTTTTTTTTTTTTTTTTTTTTTTTTTTTTAATTCTCGTCTCGATAAAAATCTCGGCCAAAAAGTAATCTCGTCTCGTGTAACGAGATTGAAAATTTCCCGAAAATTTCCCGAAATTTCGAGACTTGACCATCCCTAATTATAAGGAAATGTTTCTTAGTTTTATAACAATGAACTAGTTATGCTTCATAATAAAACCTGTAGTTAGAACTGATTTTTTAATAAACTTAAAATCTTTACTGTTGTAAGCAAAAGATTTTTTAATACAAACTAACATAGTTATTTTATAAGTTATTATGAGATAAAAAAAGCTATTTTTTTATTAATTCTTTGAGCCGCTTATTTATCTCATCTTTATTACTAAAATTTCAAAATTAATATCTAGGAGGTTTTGGTAAACAAATAAATTACACAAGGGAGAGTAAAAACTAGCAAAATGACTAAATAATTAAGAAGCATGTCACAAATAACCCACCAATCAGTCAGCTTTCATAATGATAGTTGCTGGTTCAATCATTAAATACCCCCGCCGCAGCAAACCTGCAGACTAGGCGAATTTCCATTTGCCTGATTGAATTTACACTAAAATGTCTCCTTAAAAATATCACATTTAATCCATATTTAAATAGTTTAACGAGTACTTGGGTTTGCTGCAACAGGGAGGGTAAAGAAATGTTTTTTTTTGTTTTTTTTTTAATGTCAATAGTTTAATTTGAAATAAATGCATTTTCCAAATTTGATCAAAACATGTACAACCAAACTACAACAGTTTACTTTTCTCTATAAGAATAACATGGAAATTTTTTATATTTATAATATTTTGGAATTTTCTCCCTAACCATTAGGCGCATAGTAACACTTAATACTAAGTTATTTGTTTTTTAAGCTCTACAATATGGTTTGGTAAGAATTTGCAGATTTTTTTTGTTTTTAGGGTCAAAAATGGGAAAAACTCATTTTTACCCCATAAAATCCCCCATAAACACCCGTTCCTGTAGTCCAATCATGCTGGTTTGAATAAATGTAGGTTTACATGTTTATACCAAATTTCATCAAAATCGGATAATTTTTGCTTTAGTTATTGTGCTAACGGACACATATATAAATATATCTACATAAATAAAATTAGAGTTTTGTCTGTACATTGCGTGGAATCATAAATGTTTCGGTTATTTTTCCATTTCATACAATAGGAAAGCCGAAACGCATGTTATCTTAATTTCTGTCTGACTGTCTGTCTGTCATTCTGTCTGTAACACTCAAAATGGCATTTTACACTCTCTTCTCTGGGAAAATGAATGAGATTAAAGAGCCTTTTGAGTTTTCCTGCGTTTTCCGCGTCTAGGAAAACGCAGCTTAAGAAGTCAAAGCCAAGGTCAAGGTGTGAAAGAAAAATAATTCCCTAACACAAAACCTTAACATATTGGGTACAGCTCTAATCGGTTTGTGGAGTTGTAAGTGAAGTGTTTATGTTGCTCTAGAAGGCCGATAAACAGCTGTGGGGCTGAAAGATTTAATTCATATAACAATCGCTAATGCAAGCTATAAAAGCTTTAAAACTCACATCCACAGGGCTGCAAAATAAATAATACATCATTTAAACATATATAAACTACTTTTGCAAAATAAAATTCAAACCACAAAAAAACATTGAGAAACTGTTACCATTTGATATCAGGGAAAAAAGAGGGTCAAGGGAATTACAAGTATTATACACAGCATAGTAAGAAGTCAAAGCCAAGGTCAAGGTGTGAAAGAAAAATAATTCTCTAAGCACAGAGAAGTCATTCAAACTTTAAGCTGGTAAAAGAGAAAAAGTTTTACAAATATAATTTGAGGATTTATCAGTTAAATGTTTATGTAACGGATAAATTTTATTTGCTACAACTTTCATACTTTTCAAAAAGTCACTTGCATAGAGAGATTTTAATCAAATTCCTATTACAGTAGACTCTCGCTCATCAGGATCGGCCTTGTCCGGACTCCCAGTAGTCTGGATCGGCAATCGTGATTTTTTTTAGCTGCACAGTAAAATCAAATCATATCAAATTATCTTTATTCACTTTACAGTACAGTAGAAGTCCGATTATCCGAGCTAAACTGGACCGAGACTACCTCGGATAGTTAAAAAATCAGATAACACGGCGGTAAAAATAATTACCGGCGGAACTGCATATGCCCAGCTATTATTACTGTGGACCTGGAACAAAATTGAAAAAAACAGCTATATACAGTACCTACTGTTTATCTGCTTAACTCTCAATTGTCCGGATTTTTCTTAATCCGGACCGGATGTCCGCCACATTATTCCGGATGAGCGAGAGTCTGTATGAGAAATAATTCTGGTTCATTTACTAGTTATTTTTCACTACTGGAGAAGTAAACTACAACAACGTTGAACAGTCCTTGATGAACCCGATTTCTTTTTAAACTTGGGAATCATAGAACACTTTAAGCTACCTAGTTTTGATAACAATTCAACATCTATTTTAGGTGTGTTATTTTTTAGGAAAGTACCAAAACAATGACTCAAGCACAAAAGAAAGTCTGCATAGTTTAGAAGATGTTTTAGTGTTGAAAAAGCTATTTTTGAAGAGGTGGACTTTAAAAGTGAAGGTATAACGAATATAAATGTTCTATGTATATAATTTAAGTTAATGTTAATAGACTTTAAAGCTTATTCTTAATCAATGTACCGGTAAGTACATTATCAGCTAGGTTACTGTAAAACAAAAATCTTAAGATGAGAAATTCAAATGTCTTTATCTAAAAAAGAAACTATGTTAATCTAAATTACATTAAAAATAAAAACGGTTGCCAACTCAAAGAATATACTTGTTAAGTTTAATTGGAACTTTTAAGTATTGCTTACTGTCAAAAAACTGGGTTTTTGTGGAGTTTAAATATTGATTTTCATGTGTTCTGTAGACACATGAAAATCAATTGTGTTACTATCAAATGGTTAATTAATAAAGCACACGTAAAAAAGAAGATTTGTTGACACAACACATCGTGCAGACCAGCCTGGCAAGAGGCACAACTGTAAAAAAACATATTTTTTTATTATTTAAAATATTTATTTCTACTTTCTCATTTTTTTATCAAATTAATTGTTAGTTTTATTATCTAACCAGGTTCCATTTAAATTTTAGAAAATACTAGTTATTTCAAAATAATATTAAGTCCTGTCTGACAACAAAGACTTTATGGACCAATTTCATATCCATAAATCAAAATTGTTCATTCCGGCTTTGGTTTTGAAATGTATATACTTGTAGCTTCAAGTGAAATTAGTTACACTTTAAAATATGTATTGAATGAATTATTATTATTTTTTATATTGTTTAATATAAATAATTAATTGTTTATGTTTAATAGACCTCAAACCTTTTAGCTATGGACGATGTTCTTTAAACTACATAAATATTTTTGTACATACCAAATTTAAGATTTTATAGTACTTATACAAATTGATTTGACCTTAATGGAGTAAAATTGGACCTTATAAGAACATCAATTTCCAAGTTAATAAATAAAAATGTTGTCTGTGGACCTAGAATAAAAATATTTTAAAACAGATCTTTAGTTGTAAAAAAAAAAAAAAAAAATGGTTGGAAACAGTGTTGTGCCTCCTGCAGCTATTTGTGTTTAAATCAATGTTTTGATACCTTTGGTTTGGCTTTGGCTGTTCTTGGTATGGAAGAAGCAAGGGCAAAATTGAGATTCATTTGCACCCTGGCATCACCTTAAGGGTAGTCTGAAACAAAAATCACGCTTTGTGGTCAAATTTCAGATTTGAAATAAGAAAACTTTAGTGTTTTGTGCCAATAAATACATTAATATTGCAACGCATGTCTTGTCAGAAGCATAATATGATTAAATCTTGATTGGATATCAAAATTAAAATAAGTTCAGCTAGGCCTATTTCAGTAATATTCAGTAAGAAACTTGGAGAAAAAGAGTAAAGTAGGAATGAGAGAGGAAAGGAAGTGGTTAATTTATACTGATAAGTTAAAATCAGCAACTGATATGATAGGCTACATCTCTATTATGACATCTTTAATTATAGTGCTTTAAAGTGTATGTAGAGCTAAAGTATTATTTACTATGTCGACCGAAACTTTGTAAAACTTCGTAAACTTTAGAAGGTTATATTTTAAACTTATATTTTTATCTCCTTTGAGGACAAATTTATTGTTATATGTCGTTTCCTTAAATTACTTTCAATGCCTAATTCATTGCTTTTGCCTTTGCGTGTTTTAAATATCAATTCAATAGGTATAGTCAGTACATTGCATCAGGGCTACACTACACATTGCATACTAACACAATCCTAACAGACATTACAGTAGTGGAAAAATATGTCTTTTATAACCTAGTCAGTTAATGATGCTGTACGACAAAAAATATATTTCAGCACACGCACTTTAAGTATCTTTTTGACCCCTTACCTACAGAATCACGATGAAAATTAAATTTTACAATCCTGACGTTTTAAACATTTAACAAATACTCAAACCCAAATCCTCAACGCAAGTAACGAAACTTAAAGACACCAAAATAAATGTACGGTACAATTGAGAGCTACGATAAAAAACTACCACAACCAAACCATCAAGTTTAAAAAATGAAATACCGTAACCATACCTTTTCAGAGCCGCAAAACGGTTTTAGGTACAACACTTTCTTGTAGGGGACCACCAGGTTGCAACCGATACGAACAACAATAAGTGTCGCACAACGTGAAAGCGCACAGGTACGGCTTCAACAATCCGTTTACAAGAAGCCTTTGCCTCGCTAACCAAATACACAGAACATGGGTGATCGATAAAGGTCGTCATCTGCCCTCTACTACAATTTACGTCAATAGGAATATGATTAGCAACAAATGTTTACAAACCATTATAACAAACAAGAGAATACTTAAATGATTGGTATTTTGGTGTCACACACACAATGACAGACAACATAGAGATTAAGACTCATTTGACTTTCTTAGGCTATGAAACGAAAAAATTACAAAAACTTCATGATTCTACGCAACGTACAGACAAAACTGTAATTTTATTCATACTAGAGGTTGTCCGATAGTCAAAAATTCAACCGATAATATGTAATGTACAGACTTCTCTATTTTCACCCTACGCTGTAAATAAAACGTGTGATTGGAATTTGTTCCATTTGTTTAGATTTTCTGTTTTTATTATGTTGTTATTTTGTCACAAGCATGGCAACCCATAAGGTCCATGTTAATTATTTTTTAATTTATTTTTTGTGTTTATTTTTGAGCCTATTTTAATTTATGGAGGGGTTCTGCAGATCTACAGGAAAATATTTTTCCAACAGTATGCGTAGATTTTCCGTGCACACGAGCTGAGAAAAAAGGTTTTAAAGAAACATGCTTGCTTATAAATGTATACGTAGATAGATAGACGAATTGGAAAATAAATTTGTATTACTTTGTAAAAAGATTTAAATGTAATACAGTTTGTGTAAAAAAAGATTTCTCTTCATTTAATGAGATAGATATTCTAGGAAAAATTTTGATAAAACCTATCAAAAACATAAATCTCTTGGAAATTAACCCAAATTCATAACTTATCATAAAACAAACCTAAGTTTAGACTTCTATTTAATTAGCAGTAATTAAAAAAAACTTACAGCACTAACTACAGAAACCACCTTGCTAGATAGAAAAGTTTCCGTCATGTTTATAGATTCCAGTCTAATTACAAAGTTATAAACAAACCGATCACCAAGAATAACACTTTTTAGATAAAATAATATACTGATAAACTATTTAAACTTAATCACACAGTTTTTCTGCAATTTGAAACAAATTAAGCTCAAACGGAATACCAGAGATGCAACTGGCTTATCTTAATAGACACAACCAAAGCTGTGACAGTCTTGTCTAAAGACCTTGACAAAAATCAGCTGATAACAAGGCCATTCAGTCTTTCATTCGTAACATGTGCCTTAGAAAACAGATAAACAGTTTTGGTTCTACCAGTTCTACTAAAGTTGTTTTTGCTGTTACTAGCTCTTGCTTTGATTGTGAGCATAATTAAAAGCTCATAATTAAATTTATAAGTTGAAATTATAAATATTCTGAGTTTTTGAGATTTTCTGCTGTTACCACCTCAGGGCTTTATATGTTTGTTCCTCAATTAACCTGATTTTATTGGTTGTTTCTTATCTATCTATACTATTATAAAAAAGAGGTGGTTTCTGTATGTGTGTATGGGAAAAGTAAACTCGAAAAATACTGGTCGGATTGGGCTGAAATTTGGCATGATGATAGCTCACATTCCCGATTAACATATAGGCATATTCTTATTTCAAAAATCCTTTCGGGCTCCGTCCCAGTGGCTCTGGAGTTTCCCATGTTAACCTTATGAGAAATGGAATTATTGAATCTTAACAGCTGTTTCAATTAAACAAGTTGGTTCTGTTCTATGATGTTCAATAGCATTAAAGTTACAAGGATTACCAACAGGGTGCAGCACTATTATTTCTTTTACATTTATGACAACAGCTAAGTTTCAACCAAAAGGTGAGTGAGCGTAGCGAACAAACTTCAACCTGGAGGCGAGTTAGCGTAGCGAACGAGCTAACCTGAAGGCAAGTGAGCGCAGCGAACGAGCTCCAACCTAAAGGTGAGTGAGCGTAGCGAACGAGCTCCAACCTAAAGGTGAGTGAGCGTAGCGGAGCTCCAACCTAAAGGTGAGTGAGCGTAGCGAACAAACTTCAACCAGGACGTGATTGAGCCATGCGAACGAGATAATCTTGAAAATTAAGAAGTTAAACGGGGCAAAGCCCGCGGGTTACAGCTAGTTATGTATAAATTGTAGTTTTAGCTTATAACTGTATTTACTAGGTTAGGAATTTGACACTATTCAATGTACAATGTACAGTTATTGAATAAAGATATTGAAATGAAAATGAGCTTGAGATTTTATAGCTTTACAAATTTCTAGTTTTAGAGTTTTTCTTCTGTTAATAAATCATGTTTTAATAAGTTTGCTGAAACTAATTGAGCATAGATTTATACGAGTATTTTTTAGAAATTGCTGGTTTTAGAGCTTTTAATCTGTCATGCTTTAATATGTTTGTTAAAATTATAAATGAGCATGGATTTATATTTTTTACAAATTTCTTGTTTTAGAGTTCTTCTTCTTTTAACAGCTCATTGTGCTAGTGGTTTTGTTAAACATCAAAGATTTATATTTTTACAAATTCCTAGTTTTAGAGCTTAACTCAGTGTTAGTCAATTACTTTAAAATAGATATAATTTAATTTAATTACTTACACCCCTTTATTGCAAGCCAAGATAGTTGGCTAGTCAAGTTGATTCATTAAGAATTAGCTACCGGTACTGAATGAAAATATTTTTTTAAATTTTTATCTCACTAAAAGAATAAAATATAATAATTTAATATCACTACTAGTTTTGAATTGGCTTGAAAGAAATAAACAATATAATTTATCTTTGTATAGAACTGCAAAATCAATACTATGCACAGCAGAGCGATGACATAGGCAATATGGAATGTATGAATCATTGAATGAACAATGCAAGGTAACAAGCAATAAAACTGAATGCAACTTATTATAGTCTTTTAATTGCTATTTAAATCAAGATGTTTTAATATTTAGAATATTTTAGATCTGTATAAGAATACAGTACCTTCATTGAGTACACCTTCAGCCTACAATTTAAAGTTGCTTATTTATTTTTTTTTTATAAAAGAGGTTCATAGTTTAAAAAATCAATACTTTAATCCAGGATTATTATAAAAACAAAGGCTCGACTACAACTAATGTTTGCTATTTTTTCCAACATTTTAAACCCTAGCAAGCATTTTCATAAAACAAACAATCCATTTCAACTATGTTATTATCTAATGTTGTTTTAATGCACATCAAAAATTCTTTTTGGAGTTTGGGTTAAACAAAGATGGCAATAGTATATTTCGTACCTAGGGCCGAAAATTAGGTTTTGCCGGCTCGAGATAGCTTTTAAAAGATCGAGAACTGCAAAACCATTTCAGTCCGTGGTAAGAACGCTATTTTTCACCACACTATATATACCCTATTACTGTACCATTATTCTCCACAATAATAATGCACACTGATAGTCAACACAACTACAACTTTAAGGTTATGGTGTGAAGAAATAATTTTAGGAATCAGCAAAAATAATGATAAATATAAAAAGTAGCTAGGCAGCGTTGACCATAAAACTATTCTATTGCAATGCTATGGATTGTGTACCCATATTTAATATGCATTCATGTTTTAAGAAAGTAAGCAGGCAGCTGATTTTGCGGCCCTAGGGATGTAAAGACCTGCTCGGTCCCCAAACGACAATAACAGCTGGCATGGCCAGCAAAACGTAACTTTCAGCCACCAATTAACGCATGTAAAACAGCTAAAAACATCATAGTGTGGTGAAAACACACTTTTTTTGTAACATCTAATGATTCTTTGCTTTATTTTATTACATGATGAAAACTACAACTTGCTCTGTTAATGGTATCATAGTACCCATATTATTTTTTTTTATTGCACAGATGTTCCAGAAAGAAACGAAACAGTACATCTCACTAATTTCTTGTTGAAAATAAAAATACCAAAATTGTTGAATGAATGTTGATATAGTAGGTCTAAAAGCTTATTCCTCCTACCGTACAGTAGTATAAACATACCGGAATAGTTCTCATAAGCTTTTTAACAAGGTACGGTAACTTTGAAAGCCCAGAGAATGGAGCCCTAAGGAATTTGTCAACAAGCTTCCTCGGCATATAGAACTTAAAGTTTCATGGAGGTAAGATAGATAGCTTATAAATACCTACTAACAGACATACATTTGACTTTGTGAATAAATATCAGAATACCCCCGCCGCACCAAACCTGCCGACTAAGCGAATTTCCATTTGTCTGAATTGATTTTCAGTTAAATATATTTTAATAACATTAGGTTTAACGAGTACCTAGGTTTGCTGCTACAAGGAAACTAATAAAGTGTGTTATTGAGTAAAATATTGATAGCTTAGTACAAAATAAATAAATTTGCCAAGTTTGATCAAAATATATCCATAAACAAGCAAACTACAACATTTGACAATATTCTCCATAAGAATAACATGGGAATTTTAAATTTACAATTTCTTTAATTTTCTCCGTTACCAATAATCGAACAAAAATACTTTTATATACTAAATTGTTTGTTTTTTTAAGCTCTTTAAAAAGGTCTAAAGAGAAATTGGGAAATTTTGGTTTTTGAGGGTCAAAAGTGAGAAAAACCAATTTTTACCCCATAAAACCCCCCGTAAAGCCCCGTTCTAATGGTCCAATCGTGCTGGTTTGCGAACTCATTCAAGTTTATCCCGCTTTGCACCTTTAAACCAAATTTCATCAAAATCGGACAAAAATTACTTAAGTTATCGCGTTCACGGACGTATATATATATATATATATATTCATATATAAAAATTTGAACGAATGGTGTTTTTGGCCTCTAGGGACATCAAAATGAAAAAGTAAATCGGTCCCGGGTCTAGGTCTTACCGTGCCACCTACGGTAATAGCTACTTCCCTATAGGGAAATTCGCTAAAATGAAAAACCTTTTATAAGAAAAATACAAAACATGTATTTTCTAACAGAGATAAAAATCAATCAGTTAAAAATCAATCAGCAAAAATAACATCTGACTTTATTACAGTCAATAACAAGTGAATATTCATGTGTCAGTGCTCCACTCTTATCAAAGATGTTATCAACAAACATGAGTTGCTTATATCACCAAGTCTACCTGCTATTGATCTTGCTACTTATTGATTACAACCATCATTCATGATCATATCAACAAAAAAACATAAGCAGCTAAAGTCTTGATTTGTTGAAGTTGTTTTACAATAGAAGAATAGAAGGACATAGTACAAATTCATTTTCTTTAAAAGCTTTACAAACTCAGACTATCCAAATTGGAAATCAGGCCGATTTGGATAGGCTGGTATATGTATGTACCTGGTGAATTAAGCAAAAAATATCAACATACAAAAAAATATTAATGTAGTGAACAGAAAATAAAGTTTAACTGTTAAGAAAAATTTGTCATAAAATTTAATTATAAGAGTTAAATTAAATACTCAAACTACATGCAAACAGTTAGAGACTTTGACCGCCATCTATAAGTACATGTATAAGTGACATTAAGGAAGTCTTGAACTTAAAACAGTTTAGTATCCTTGGATATTTCCCATTGCTACAAAAAGTGTTAGAAGTATAAGTTGATTGCATTAAGAATACGGAAACTAAAAGAAGTTTATGGTCAAGTAATTTAAAACTTTAATGACACAACTTTTTTTAAGGTTGGAGTATTAATAAATAATTTCTTGATCAGCATTACAAGTAAAAATTTTAAATGGTTTAAGTTGACGGATTAAACAAAACTGTTTAATAACCTAACAGTTCAATAGAGAACTGATCTATTTGCAGAGGTTAAGCGCATCAAGTTGAGTAGATTGGCGCAATAAGATACTTCAATTGATCCCTACAAAGTTTACAGCAAACACAATCCACAAAATAAAACATCAATAATGTACATTGAGGTGGCAAGAAGAGTAGCCAAACAAATCAGATACAAGGTGTTGTCCCAAATGAACATTTTATGGTTCAAAATCAGGAAATATGCCAAAAAATGGCAATAACATAAGCTTTAAAACTGAACATGCCACTGGTGGTTTAAACAATGTATTAGTTGCAACAACAACAATATAATATCAGATGAATATTTGATTGCCATTAATTATAATTTTGTCAAAGAAATTTGATGTTTGTCAATTTTGGTATGATAAAATAATTTGATGACTAAATTTTGAGCATTACAACAAAATTAAATAACAATTCTGTGATTTTAGCCAGTCAACACATTGGTTAGCTGCAAAACTTTTAACATTTGAATCTCTCTCCACCGGAAATCTATATATATAAAAGGCAAAGCCCTCACTGACTGACTGACTCACTCACTCATCACTAATTCTCCCACTTCCCACTTACCTAGGAGGCTGAAATTTGGTACACTGATTCTTTAAGCATTAAATAGGAAAACTAAGTGGTTTTTATTCTGATCGGACTCTCGGGCTCCGCCCCAGTGGCTCTGGAGTTTCCCATGTTAACCTAATGAGTACTCATATTTAAATGGAATTAATGAATCATAACAGCTGTTTCAATTAAACAAGTTGGTTCTGTCCTATGATGTTCAATAGCATTAAAGTTACAAGGATTACCAACAGAGTGCAGCACTATTATTTTTTTTAATATTTGACAACAGCTAATTTGAAACCAAAAGGTGAGTGAGCGTAGCGAACGAACTTCAACCCGGAGGCGAGGTAGCGTAGCGAACGAGCTAACCTGAAGGCAAGTGAGCGCAGCGAACGAGCTCCAACCGTAAAGGTGAGTGAGCGTAGCGAACGAACTTCAACCAGGACGTGTGAGCACAGCGAACGAGCTCCAACCTAAAGGTGAGTGAGCGTAGCGAACGAACTTCAACCAGGACGTGATTGAGCCATGCGAACGAGCTCACATATGAAGTTAAACGGGGCAAAGCCCGCGGGAACAGCTAGTCATGTTATAAATTCTTGATACAGGAAGCCTTGTTTTATAGTAAACAGCTGATTAGTTGATTTAGTACAGATTATTGTATTCCCTTGAATAACAATGGTAATATTCTACAGGGCAGTAGATACCATAGTATATATTTATAGATTTTGATCAAATGTGTATAAAGCTGTGTCCACGGTGAACGTTAGTGACAAATATGATCGCTCGTACACCGAACTAGAAAAAAACGTTCACTGAACATTATTTAAGCTGTTGGGTGGGCAAAATATGGTGTTCGCTCTAAACTCAGTATTTAGGTTTTTCAAGTGAAGATAAGTGCGTAGGCGTTGGCATTTACTTGCTTGCACTGTTGTTTCTGCTGCATAATACATTGTTAGCTATCAAGATTCATCGTCTCTGGTGGCACAGACAGTTATTAAGAAGACAATATGAATAATAGTGGGCAGCAGAGCAGACTTTTTAGCTAGCTGCCTTTTCTCCAACTTTACTTGGATGTCGAAATCTGATTTTGTATTGCTGGTGATAGGTCCTGAAATTTAAAAAAGAATATGTTTTTTCGTGAACCAATTAGTGTAGTTGTAGTAGATTAGCAGCTACCTTGAGATTTTGGCGAGTGGGGACTCTTATCATTCTCTAATGTATTTGTTTAAAATATCCAGGCAAAACATATGAAATATTGTTCTTGAAGTATGGACAGCATTAGTTCGTGCATTATCTGAAGTCGACTGTTGACTGCCGAGTTACTGGGTGTCAAGTTCCAGGCTTTACTGTACAACAATATCAGATATGAGGGTGGCTATGGTATTATTTTTAGATAAAATATCAACGCTGAAAATAGTTACCTCTAGGAACCAACATAGAAAATAAAGTTTTAGGGAAAATGAGTACCTATGAAGAAACATGTTTTGAAGAGATGAAGTAGCAGAAGGGAATCTCACAAGATACGAAACAGGAAGTAGGGAAGACTTCAATGTCACTAGAGTTGTAGTTGACAGGAATGTCAATATAAGATCAATACTCTGAAGACGCCAGTTTGTTGTCAAGTTGTCTCTTCTACTTTTGTATCATCACTGTTTTATTGGCCAAAATAGTTCCAGAGGTATTGATATGTTTGTTATGGCAATTTAATAAATAGTTAAAATTTTAAACTGAAAGTCTACCAAGATTTATAGGAAAACTATTTAAAAATTAATTAAACCATAAAAAAAATATTTTAAAATAATATACAAACTAGAAAACACATACTGCTCTGCAGCGTTGAAATAAATATCATACCCGAGAAATAATTAAAGATTTATGATTTTTTATTAAGTAGGTAATATAGTTTCTTGAAGTAAACTATTTCAAACGATTGACAGCTCAAATTAAAACCTACTGATTATTTTAAGTCCAAAACATAAACAATACTGAGGCTATTAATTTTAATAATTATAGAAAACCTGTGTAAAAAATATATATTTTTTAAACTGAGTGGGACTGTAACTTAAATAGTATTTAAAGTCGATAGGCCTATTTGATGTGAAATCTGTGGGTCATAGGCCCTACTTTTAATTTGTGTAGAAGACCCAAACAAACTCGGAAAAGAAAAACCAAATTTTAAAAATATATAACCTAGGCCTAAGATACAAATTCTGTTATAAAATAACAAAAGAGTCCTATATACCTCAACCGCTGCGGCTAACCTGCAGCCTGAGCGAATTTCCAGCTGTCCGATTAGATTTTAACTGAAATATTTGATTAAACATGTCCAATTCATTTCCTATTTAAATAACATTAGGTTTGACGGGTTCCAAGGTTTGCTGCATAGATTTCCTTTTTTTCATAAGGGAAAGTAATAGAATGTGATTTTAGTCAAATGTTAAATAGGTTTTGGAATATAGAGATTTACCAAATTCGACCAAAATGTATTCATAAACAATTTTTTTCCTTAACCACTAAGTGTACCGGTACAACAATGCTTAAAATTATTTTTTCAAAGTGTGTGTAGAGGTGTGGGAAATTGTGATATTTTACAAACTGGCCTGACGTTATATTTTTAGGGACAAAAATTAAAACCACAATTGTTACCTCATAAAACATTCAACTGTAGTTTGATCAATGATCACGCTAGTTTGTGAACCCGTTAAATGTAGGTTTAAACACATTTGTAGTAAATTTTATTAAAATCAGAAAATTTATAATCAAGTTATTGAACTAAGAGACACATGCACAAATCAATTAAATCATCATAGAAGTTAAAATAAAAAACAACTTAGAGGCAATAAAAAGTGAAGAAATTGAATTGCACATTAGAACTGTATTAAACAAACTGCATTAAACTATTCAATGTAATGTATCACAATGGTAAGATGGGCTACACTCAAGATGATCCTATTGTACTCACCAACATACCAATAGATGTGTACAGGTACTGATTTACGCTAGGTAATACTTTGTTATCGTTTTTGATGATGATAAGATACAGACCAAGGTGATGAGCCATTCATCCATCATGTGAACTCACGGATAAGTAACGACAGTTGACAAAGTAACGTGATGCCAACAATACAGATAGTGAATAAAAACTTATTAATGGTATTTAATTAATGAAATTAAAGAAATAATTGCACTGATAAATAACCTTGACATCACCCACACAACTTTTTTTAACAAGTATGCAATCAAGAGGTTTAGGGAAATAACATTTTTTTTATAAAAAAATGTGAATGTCCTTAAAGACAATTTACCAAAGCTAAACAAGCATTTAAAAGTAAACTGTGTAGGCTTGAGCTTGAGAAAAGCATAAAAATTGGTGTAAATACCTGCTTCTTGTAATCCAAATTGTTGCTGTTTGGACAACAGCCAACAGCAACAATTTGGATTACAAGAAGCAGGTATTTACACCAATTTTTATATTCAACGTAATCCGGAGGCTAACATCAACAATGAAATGAGAAAAGCAGCTGAGAAAGTCTGTAGGCTAAACAAAATGTACTACCAAACATTAATTAAAAACACCGAGAATACTTAAAATACTAGAGTTTTTGAGGTGGAGTAAGTTTTTAGGCCTAACTCAAGTCATAGCTTTTCCTGAAACCATTAAATAAAAGCTGAGGCAGATTAGGTTAGAATGGTTATTTTATCTTTACTAGTACCGGGGGACTGAGCCATGGCTTGGTATAGGTTTCTACGGTTTGAAATGCATTCTAAAGGAATTCATTTTTACCCCATAAAACCCCCGTAAAACCCCGTTTCCATGTTCCGATTATGCTGGTTCGCGAACTCATTTTTAGTGTTTTCTACAAATAGCCTAACTCATAGCCGCATTAGGTTGTCCATAATAACGATTATAAATATTTAAAAAAACATGTTTTCTATTTCCTCTCGTTGGTGGGTTTCTATGACTTTCCTATGTTTCCATAGTTTGCAAATCGGCTCTTTCAATGATTACTAAGAAATGCAGCACAGTCAGTGTTAATTCAGTTTTCTTTTTAGTATATCAATTTATCCAGGCTCTTTTGCTTTTTTATATTGTAATAATTACGCCAACCTAAATTCAAATACAATATTAAATATTTCATTTCAACCAAGTAAGTAAATGTTAGTAGCAAACTGTTAAATTAGCAGACTTATTGACTGTTTACAATATTGACATATGCTCTTCTTCTCACTTTTAATTTCTGACATCAGCTGGAGTTTCATAACAATATTTAATAATCCCATGTTAATCTTATGGAGAAATACGAAACTTTAAAGGACTCCAGGGCCTCACTCTCTAATTATTTCCCTAAAAAGAAAGTTTCCTGCATAACTTCACGTTACGCTCTTTCCAATGACACCAAAAACATGTCAATCGGTTCAGTATTTTCGGAGGAGTAATTGTCACAAAAAACCTGCTTGCGTATTAAATAAGTATAGATTGAAATGAAATTAAATGTCTTTATTTGCTTTTAACATGAAAAACCTGCATTGCACTCGTCAATGTTTATTATAATTTCATTTCTTATTATAATTTCAAAAGATTTTACACTGTATATTTCTTAGTCCTATTAAAAAAAAATACATAATATATAACTAGGCATACCGGTACCTAGATCATCTTAACCTAACATGTCCACCCAACTTGCCTTTTGACGGATTTGGGAGCAGCTAAGGGATCATGATGGTTTAAAACTTTAATGGTTTAAAGTTGACAAAATGTATCAATTGAGTACCAGTAAGTTAGGCCTATAAAATTGTCTATCACGGTACTTTCTTGTTAAAGGGAACATTCATTATTATCGATGGTTTTTTCTCGATGTATCGATACTAACAAATTGAAACATATCAGCTGACAACTACGATATAGTAGTTTACGCAACGATTGCGTTAAGTTAGTCTTTACGACACGAGTAGAAAATTTAAGGCACAAGCCTTGGTGAGTGCCTTAAAAACTTCTACGAGTGTCGTAAAGACTATTAACGCGAGTTGCGTACACTACTTTACCTAACCGTTTTTTAATTACTAAAAATCTGGTTTTTTATTACTAACAATCACTACTCATAACTTCCTAGAGAGGTTATGTTTTCGTTTATTGTCATTGTCACTGACAGTGATGCAACGACTTATTAGTCAGCTGATTTCATGTAATTACGTGTTTGTAAAACTTTGTTAAATAATACGTTACTTTTTCAGGCAATAGGTTCTGCTAGCAGCATTCTTACCATAAATACTGTATCAGGTACAATTAGGGAAATATTGCATATATTTTTGGACAACTGAATAATATAGTGAAACAGTTAATTTACAGTTAGATCTCAGCATCGAATATGTGGTCCACAACGAGTCGGGTGAAAAAGTGTTTAAGAGGTTTTCAAAATAAACCAGAAGAACATTTTCATTTATCAATTTAACCTTATTTTGTTTCGTCCATTTAATGAATTGCTGGTATGTAATTTCATATGGTACCTTTGTTTTGATTTTGGTGGCAAAAGATTAGCACAAACAGTTTGTGCTCTCATTTCTATCTCGTCAACATCACTTTCACTAACTGATATTTTAAAATCAACCTTCATTTAACTTCCACCAACTTAGGTTAAGAATACGTGAGTATCAACAGGAACAAGCCGGATCAACAATTAAAATTGTCAACTGATCAGCTGATTAGTTGACGTTCAAAGTATTATAATTGTACTTCCGTTCTTTTCTCTCAATCCTTGAACCTCATTGGTCCGTTACCCGTGTTGATATGAGAAAAACTATGCTGATATGAAATGAAACTATGCTGATATGAAAGTAAACAGCTGTTAAGTGAAACTTTTCAATTCTAAGTTTAGAACTGAACTGAAATGGCTACTTTAAAAAACGGTCGTAGGTAAAATATTGTTCAAGTTGAGTGTACCTCAAGATTTGACAATTCCCTGGTCTTCAAGCCTACGGAGAAGAGGAACCTGTATGTATGTATGTATGTATAGTACAACAAACAAATGAAATGAAACTGATCTAAAAAAATAACCTAACATAACTAACCAAACTTGCTGTAACATTTATAAATTACGTGTTTAACTTGCCTTTTCTGTTATCAAACGGAATTTTTAAATGGTAGGCCTACAGTAAGTTTGATTGGTTATGTTAGGTTAGCTCAGAACAGTTTCATATCTTAATCCATATAATAGACTATTTTAGCCTAAACAAGATCAGTTGTCAATTTGTAATGGATCGGAAAACAAAAATAGGTATCGATATCGAAAAAATCATCGATAATAATGAATGTTCCCTTTAACAGGAAAGTACCCGATTAAGTTATGTACCAGTAGCTTATCTCATCAAGATTATTAGAAAGATAAAAACTTGCAATAGGTAGTTTACCGTAGGCTACTTAATATTTTTAATAATTTATGATATGTCACCAATGGATTTTATCCAAGTGATAATGCCGCAACCCGTAGGTCTAGCCTGAAGTAATGTGTAAAAGAATCCCAGGCTCGTGCCTATCCTCTTAGGAGAAAAAAAAGGTTTTCCTAATAATGTTCTTTCACAAAAGTCTCTAGGCCTAATTTGTCATTATGAAAGTTATCATTAAGACTCAAATGTATAGACATGGGATTAAAAAAGGCTCAAGTTAAAATGGATCAAAAATGGATTAAAAATAAAACACCCTAATTTAGAGTGGCTTAACTTAATCCTTTAAAATTATTATTAAAAGTTGTCACATTTTCATAATTAATCCCTTTTAAGTTATTTACTCACACCCATTACTTTAAACTTTTATAAAGAACAGGAATATAAAATTCAAACTAAGTTAGAAATTGTAAAGATGTGTGTTTTATTAAAATTACCTGATAATGACATAGGGTAGCCTAGGCATAGGATGGTATCCAACAATGTTGATGGTAAATTATGGAAGTTTTTTGTTTAGGTTAGGCTAATTAGAAGTTTAAAGTCATTTTAGTCGCCATCTTCCACGTTTTCTTCTTCCGGATCAGGATACTCAAAGTCTTTAGTTTTAACATCAGCGTCCTCACCATACTGGATAACATTGTTAATTGTCAACAGCAAGTCCGCCAAATTTTCTTCGTCCTTAATATTCAAAGGATGGAAACGTACCAAACTAAAGTCTTCTATTATCTGTCCAAGTGCTTCTGTTAACTTTCGGTATTTTGAATTCCACGTTGATGTTTTTTCGTTGTCTTGCAACAAGGCATTGGGATCTGGATCAAGGTAACTGTCAAGACGATTACGAGCAGATTTGGTAAGAAGATCCATTTTACTCAACACATTGACATGAGGTAATTCTAAATTCACCATGACTGATAGAGCTGCCATGGTTCCTGATAGAAATTTGGGTCCGTCAACCATGAACTGAGCATCAACCAAAAACACTCCACAAACATTGAAATTCCATTGCTGTAATAGCTCAACCAGGTGTTTAATTGTATTCATGTGAGTATACAGTTCTATCTGTCCTGGACAGTCGAAAATTGTGTAGTCATCATCACCATCTCCTAACTGATCTCTTAACCAATCTACATTTTCTAACAAATACTCCATACAAAAAACCAATCCTCCGTTTGGTCCAAACTGCATGTCTTCATCTTCCATAGCATCATCTACCTGAATTAGTTCTCGCACATCTACAAATGGTTCGTAATCAAAATACTCAGCTGCTGGATCTAAATTCACCACTTGAATCACTTTATTCTCAGCTTCAGCGTGTTTAGCAATTGCAGAACAATAAGTTGATTTTCCACTGCCAGCAGGCCCCATTACAAGCTGAGCATACCTCATAATGAGATGGTTTTATTTCAAGGACAGATCCTGGGAGTACTAGACCTAGGCTAGCACCAATTTAGGTTAGGGCTACTAAATTTCAATTGTAAAAAAGTAAGTTACTTCAATGTAAATTTAGTCTTAGGTTTTAACAGTTGTATATTCTAGGTTAGAATCATATCAGCTAGAGTTACAACACTAATACATGGCAAATGGTAGGAACAAAATATACTTGAAAATGTAAATTTAGCTAGCCTACTCCTCTTCCAACCCAACAGCTTCGAGCGAATAATTATGTCACTTCATAGTCCATAAAATAAATTTTATTCAGATCGACCAATTGTATAAATTAAAAATCGACAAGCGGAACAAGAGTCACTTTGAGCAAAAAACGTTGAAACAAAAGTTTATGACAACAAGAAAAGAATGCACAATATTTACAACTGGAACTGATCAGACACTGCTTGGTTCGGAACTTTTCAATGAACAAACTACTTCCTGGATGTGGATCTATTTTATTGGGAAGTGAGTTGACAAGGACGAAAGCGTCAAACAGAAAGCTATACCAATAAAAACGTTTTACTTGTACTCACCTTTTTCAGGATATCTAACTTGATGGCTACTCTAAAAACAAAATAGAATGACTGGAAACATTAAAATTGGCTTCACTTGTAAACACTGAATTTCGACAAATCATCAAGCTCTGCCGTAATTTGACGGGAAATAATTCTTCTGCTAATGGCGTAGTACTACCACTACGGTCATGAACTGAACAGCTTGTTGGACATCAAAGGCTTGGGAATGAAGTAGGTTATTTATGTAACTAAGGCTGCAATGTTCATACTATCTGTTGGGTATAACCACAGGTTAAAAAAATAGTGTATCATAACATTAAATACAATCCCAATGATATATTCTCATCATCCTTAAATGTCTGCCAAGGAAAACATAGCTCACAAATGGATGACAATGCAATACAGAGTTACAGAGTTCAACATCGCCTTCTGGTAGCAAAACTGGCTGCCTATGGTGTTGGTGGTTCGTTGCTCAGGTGGGTGGAGAGCTATTTGAAGGAGAGATATCTCATCGTTAAGTGTGAAGGAGCTACTTCTAAACCATTCCCTGTAATCTCTGGTGTCCATAACATGTTGTTCTCACATCGGACCCCTACTTTTTGATCTGTTCATCAACGATATTGGAACGGTCTTGACCACCAACTACCTCATGTTTGCTGACGACATAAAGATTTTCTCGGAAATCCACTCCGTGTCTGATCAAGAAAACCTTCAGAGATCCATAGGTAATGTCGTTGGGTGGTGCAAAAACAACTCCATGGACTTAAGTGCCAGGTCATGACTTTCAAGAGAGGACTGAACATTCTCAAGTCGGAATACTACATCAATGGGAGCACTCTTCCATCTATGGATAAAGTGAAGGACCTTGGAATATTCTTAACACCTTCACTCAGCCCCTTTGACCACATTGTCCACATCACATCAAGGGCGCATGCACTTCTGGGGTTTGTCTTCAGGTCTACTATAGGAACTTCCAAGATCCTCGGTCACTTGTGTTGCTGTACAAGACCTTGGTCCGTCCTATACTGGAGTATGGCTCTGTGATATGGTCGCCTCATCAGCTGGGTCACATTGATCTGCTGTCTCGAATCCAAGCTCGCTTCATTCGGATGTTGGGTATCCGGATTGGTTATGCTTATACCGATGTACCAATTGAAGAACTTCAGAGGATCTTTGGTATCCAACCTCTTCACATACGACGTAGACTGGCTGATCTTGTGGTACTGTACAAGCTGGTTAATGGTCTTCTGGACAGCCCCGATCTGCTCTTCAACATTGACCTTATTGTTCCGAGAGGTACTCGCTCCAGAGCAATTTTCCAGCGCAGATTCCATCCCACATCATATGCGTACAACAGCGGCTTGTCTCGGTTACTGCGTGAGGGCGCTGTGGCGGCTGCTCATGTGGACTTCTTCAGCACTTCAGCTCCTGTTTTTAAAAGATGTGCCAGTGCCTTTTTAACCTAGTGGCTGCCTAAGGGCTTCAGTAAAGTTTCAGTTATTTCTTTGGTGGTGCCTTTAAAGGGCCACATTTTGTGTCCAGTTGGAGCTTCCTGTTTGTCTATTAATTAAGTTTCCTGTTGTGTTTGCGTTTGTTAAATTAATTTATGGCTGTTGTTTTGTATATATATTTATTTATTTTTGTTGTTGTTGTTGTTGTTGTATCTTACTTTTTCTTTTGTTAGTCTACCGGTATTGCACTTGTTGTTTCCTTTTTTCTCGTTGTTGTTATGCCTCGGTTGCATATTGTTAAATATTGTTGTTATGTTTTTGCACTTCATATTTTACCTGTTGTTGTTTATCTTTTGCGCCATATTATTATGTCTTTTGCATCTTATGCCTGCTTCTCTTTTTCATTCTTATTAATTGCACGTATTTTAGTAGCCTGTACCAAATTTGCTATGTCTTTGTATGCCTTACACTTCAAATGTTTCAGCCTATGAATGTATTTTTGTTTTCTTTTATACTGGTTATGTATTTTGCATGTCATGTCTGCTTTTTAATTTATTCTATTTTTGCTCATATTTATTACCTAATTATGCTATGTTATAAAGTGATTTAATCCTATTTAATGTATATTCTAATGTAAAAATGGTGTTACCGTTGAATGAATAAATAAAATAAAAATATTATATCATTTAATTTTCATATATTTCCCTTGGGATAGGCCCCATGGGCTTCCACATTTTCCATGTTTACATTTTGAAAGAATGTAAACATATCAATTAATTATTTAAGTCAGCTGTTAATACTTAAATTTGACAGTTCGAAGAGCAGAGGTTAAAAGGTACAAGTTCTGCTCCGGATTTTTTTTTTCACAATTTTATTTACAATCTGTTTATTTTTAGAACATTTAGCAAATACAATAACAACTTTTAATAAAACGTTAGTTAATCTCTATCCATTGACAGAGCTAACTTAAAAATATTTCAATGAACAAATAAATATGTAAATAAACAAGGGAAAATTAAATTGTTCAAACAAAATGTGTGCTTAGATCCAAAACATAAATCCCTTTTACGCCATACTACATTATTTTGACGAACTTCCCACGCAAGGATTTAGTCCAGAAAACAGCTGTTTGCCGCCAGCTTATTCAAATGGGGTTTCATTGCGTAATACTGTTCTGCAATGAGTTTTGCCGGACACCAATCAGCTGATTATACTGTATTTGCGTGGCAATGATTTAGTTATAAACAAAAACATAACCTCTCTTAGAGGTTATGACTAGTGATGTTTAGTCCTTTAGTTGGTGGAAATATATAAGGATTTGTACGAATTAAGTAGTGTGGCGTAAACTATCGTACGTAACTCGTCCAAAATGTGTGTACCGGACTCGTATGGTAATCCCGTACTCGACTTCGTCTCGCACGGGAACGTCCACACTCGTCCGGTAAACACTTATTTTCAGGACTAGTAACGTAATATACTATTAGCCTGTATATACTGGTACTGTTGTCCAAGAGGTTTAGAGCCAGGTGATTAGGGTGATTTTCAAGTTTCTTTAAATATTTTGCACTAAATTTGGTTATTTCCTCTGCTCCGGGTATGTTCTAAAAATATAAAACAAGCATTTTAAAGTCAAGATAAAACATCTGATTAGAGATAATAATCAGGTTTTGGTTATATATTAACAGACCATATAAAATATATTTAACATATTTACACATTAAAGACTAAAAAGTTGAAAATAATTTATAAATAAAAACCTGTTTAAAAACAAAATGTTTTGAAACGCACTAAAAAGTAGAAAATAATTTATAAATATGTTGAGAGTATAAATACTTGTAAGATTTAAAACGAAAAACGTTGGGTGCATGCAATTAATTGATAATAATACATTAGTTCAATAGGTGAAGGTAATTGTAAATTATCAATTGCATGTACCCCACGTTTTTCGTTTTAAATCTTACAAGTATTTATACTCTCAACATATTTATAAATTATTTTCTACTTTTTAGTGCGTTTCAAAACGTTTTGTTTTTAAAAAGGTTTTTATTTATAAATTATTTGTAAACCTTCATTCGAAATGTTCATTATCAGAAAGTTTGGTTAGGTTATTACAGTTAAATTAATTTAAATTTAACCTACAAACGACACGTTTTGACAGCTACAGTGATAGAGCTAACAATTTCCCACGAACAGTTCGGCTATGCACGGTATGATGCGTTCTGCACGGCGCGGTGGTGGTCTGACGGCAAGGTCTCCCACGGTTAGTAGGCCTATCGAAGTGTAAATAGTCCTTGGTATGGTAGCTTTATTTTTGTAAAATTTAAGCTAAGCCCAGTTGGCTAATCAGTAGTTTGTGCACCTTGCTTTGACAAGTAATTACACATACAGACAGACAGACACCAGCTTTAGATTTATACATTATTATTGATTATGTTATAAGCCAATCATCGGTCTCCAAGTAAAAGACACGATTCTCGGCTTCTCAAAGAATAATTTTGGATCAGGCAAAACAACTACTTAAATCGAAACTTCTCCTAATTGAGGTAGTCTTATATTTGCCACGCAAAAATCACTGCGAGTGTCAACAGATACAAAGTCTAATTTGTTTAATACCGCGGGGTTAATTTGAAAAATAGTGCATAATTTTCAATGTATTTTGTTATGTTATCTTTCTAGCTTCAGCCAATATCGCTAATGATGTGCATACAGTATTAAATTAATAGAAACATATAAACAACAGTGGATTAAGTATTCAGTGATACCTGGCGGAGACTGAGCGAACTGTTTCGTACCGTTAGTGACACCTGGCTCCGCTAGGTGAGCTGTTGTGTCCCTTGACGATGACAGTAGTGGCATCTAGCGGTGATACACGAAACACATACACTACTGTTGTTAATACATAAAAAAGACTTATGAAACTATTGTATAAAATGATCATAAATCAACACATCGCATCCAAGAAAATCAATCTTCATCATGGTCCAATATCTTGCCAATCTGGAAAAATTACACTCATAAATTCATTTAATATATTGAAACCCTATGAGATATGGGAATTTGCTTAGTCTGCAAATTTTCGGTGTAATTGATCGTAATCGCAATCTTTGGGCTATAATATTCCGTTAAAATCATTGCCAACCAAATTTACAGTTCTCCTTAACCGATTTTATCAATAAAGGGTCATTGGAAAGCTGTAGATTTACTATGAAAGTTTGTTTTTGTTAGGATAAATGGCGAAAATTAAAAGAAATATGTTTCCTTAAGAAATACATTGAAACGGGGTGTTTCACATATTTTGTTTGGTGGCAACTTTTGGCAGTCTCTACTGAATATTTTCAAGAAATACCTAATAGTGTTTTGTAGATATCTCTTTCCACTTTGGTCAATTTCCCCACTATTTAAACGTAATTTGCAAAAAGCTAAGCTCCAAATTTATAGTGGTGAGACAGTACTGAGTTAGAAATATATTTTTTTAAATCTTAACTTATTTAAATTTTATAAAATCTTATAATCTCAACATAAACCGCTGCCATAATCTTCTAATGTGTCATTGGGGGATGTTAGTAGTCGTTGTGGAGTGGGAGGTGAGGGTTTCAAGATAGCTTTTTGACAACCATTTTAATAATTTACTAACAAATATTTTAACAGAGTTTGCAATTTCTGCAAGACGATAATTTTGGCATATTTTCCGACACATTTATCCAATTCCATACTAAACATTTCCCAGTAGATTTTTCCATTAATTAATCGTTGAGGTGGACAGTTGAATTAAGGTTGCGTGAAGAAGGTTATTAGGACGGGAGAATATTCAGAGTCCAGCTTGGGCAAAAATGTTGAATTATTGGTCCGATTATTTTGATTGGCTATGGCTTATCCTTTTTCTTGCATTCTTATCAATTATTCGACGTATCAATAGTAATGTACACTAACATCATCGTAATATACCGAACTAAATAATCACAAATATCTAAACAGCTGGGCTTTAGCAAAGTTTTGAAAACAAGGAAATCATTTTGAGAGGTAATTGTTGATGAATTTTTGTTTTCAGACTTAGTTTATTATGTTGCAATTAGACAAAAGACATGATTAATCACATGGGCTAAAAGCGTCTTTTCAATCCTAGCCAGTTTACAAAACTTGAGCTTGGGCCGAAAAGAGCCAAACGCCTTAGTAAGGAAAATATATTTTCACCACACTATGATGTTTTTAGCTGTTTTACATACGTTAATTGGTGGCTGAAATAAGTTACGTTTTGCCGACCAAGCCAGCTGTCATCGTCATTTGGGGACCGAGCAGGGTACATCCCTAGGGCCGTAAAATCAGCTGTCCGCTTACTTTCTTCAAACATGAATGCTAAATACACAATCAGTATCACCGTTGCCTAGCAACTATTTATTATTATTTTTGCTGATTCCTCAAGTGATTTCTTCACATAACCTTAAAGTTGTGTTGACTGTTAGCATAGATAAAGATACTCCTTGTTTTATCTATGCTGTTAGTGTACATTCTTATTGTGGCGAATAGTGGTAATAGGGTATAGTGTGGTGAAAAATAGCGTGTTGTTGATATCAGCTGTTGTTTAAAATATTTACACTAGGTCTAATCATTTTGTCGTGCACTTTGGGTCTAACATGGTTTTCGACCAAATGCTGATTTCAAAAGATAACAGAAAATATTACAGTAACAATATTCTTTGATCTGTTGTGGTTTTCTTGTGGATAACGCACTGAAAACCCGATGACAACGTTGAATATGACCATATACATAAATAATTAAATATGGACTGGCATCCATGCTGCGGTTACCATAGGTTCTGGCGCACACCGCTGGGAGCGCCGTGTAGTTACGTAGCGCGTACGCCGTAACTACACGATGCTCCAAGCTGCTCCAGCTCAGCTGACGTTCTTTTTGTCTATGATATGACGTATCGTCAAAAAGTAACAACTTTCTTTTGAATATTCTAAACATTGGTAGTAAACATTCCGAGTCGTGGCTTTAGGATTTACCAAAGCGGGTTGTGTTTCGATTTTCTTGGAGATGTAAATTTTTGGTTATAACTTAAATGATAGTGTGATATTAGATTTACTTAATTGGTAACACTAGAAATAAATGCTATTGACAAAGCTAGAAATATTTAAAAAAAATATATTGTTGAAGAATTAAAAGTATTTGAATAATTTCTTTACCAGATATATAGAGATATTGTGGACTATTATTGGGATTTTGAAAGTACATAATGATCATTCCTCTTTGATCAAACTATAGGTTTGCGTAGATCTCATCGTTACAAATACTTAAGATTACTACAAAGGAGTTATGACGACAAAAATTTAATACAATTCTAGACGCGCAAGGACTCAAGGCGTGACTGGCACCAAACAAGAATGGAAGTTGAAGGTAAACAAAGTAACATCCTTGAGACCTTACCCACCAGTTGAAGCTGCTCATGTTACATCATATTGGAGAAAACTCTTGCCGACTGGTTCAACAACCTTTGTGACCTGGAGATCGGGAAGACAGGAAGTAAAGACCACGTAACATTAACCTCCTCCAGTGAAAGTGCTTTCACTTTTACTCCACAACTCGCCACATCTGTGACAAACTCGAGGTTTGTAGGTTATGTGCGGTGCATATTTTGAAGGTTATGTCCATCCTTGTGAGGTTTGATCTAAGTAAATCAGCTGATTTGTGTTGTGACGTCCGGTTGTGATATCCCCACTTCTTGTTCTTCGCTCCACGCTTTCCTTTGACTTAGCTGTTCATTGCTGGAAGTTCGCGCGGCATCCGTAGTGTCTTACAGTATTCGCTCGAAATATCCCAAAGGTACGTATTAATGATTCGAATGTTAAGATTTTAGTTGGATAAAATAACAGAATAAAGTTGTTAATAATTTCAAAAGTGTTAAGAGTTGGAGTTTAGATAATCTGTTGTTAAATTTAACAGTAAAATATAGTTTTAAACTTTATGGTTATATTTTGAAAATTTTGATAGTAATTTATTTTACATCATTTAGGACTAAAATTTTATTTTAATTATGTTTAATACAAAGAGCTAGTGTACAATATATCTATAAAAAAGATCAGAACTCTTCTTATCGTAAATGTGCTTCATTTATTGATTAGGAGTTTAATTTCCCTATATAGGTAGGCAAACACTATATTAAGGATATCATTTGAATTCGTAGGACCTAAATTGAACGCTTTTGTCGATTTTGCTAGTTATTTACTATACTACGTACGGACCATACGCAAAATTCCATAGGCTTTTGTATCTATAGAAAATCAATGTAAAGATTAAATTTATGCCTTTAAATTTCCTGTTTCTGTTTTGTATATTTATATTGTGTAATATGAATAGTTCAACATATAATTACCTTGAATTGAACATGGCCGTTTTGTTGATCTTTCGGGTTCAAAGTCGATTGAATTACTTAAAGATAAGGTGCAAATTGGAAAATAATTTAATTTGAAATGAAAGCAACAATGTTATTTCATGGCCCTATAAGATTTACAGAATAATTTTGTGAGTAGTATGTATTTTACATCTAAGGATAACCGCGAATTTCGATTGCTTGTTATTCCAACGAAGCGCAGATTGAGTCAAACCCACATTTTACCACGCATTTATTAGGATGATATATATGATAGTTACTGATTCTGTTTAGAATCACAATCACAACTTACAAAAAATCACTCTTCGTGGCATGGATCAGACTAGTCTGTGTCATATTATACAAAATAAAGCTATACAATACAGAATAAAAAAACTTTCAAAAACTAAAACACTGTGATAAATATTTTGAGATTAATATTATAGCTAAACACATTTGCACTGTTAATAATTTTTTGAAGATTTAATTTTCTGTAACGTGTAAAACAATATAAGTGTGAATTCGGAAAAAAGAGGAAAACGTGTAAAAAAGGACTTGAGGTTATTCTTGTACAACGGTTAACTTTATAGTGTATGAGTACGCCCACCCGCTCTTGGTACAAGGATGTTAGGTTCGCTATGGTCTTATATAATAGGATATACCAATTACCCTTATAGATCATAAAAACAAAGCTCCTATGATTTTCTTCGTATTCAAAGTACATTATTTGTTGTCAATGTTATTTTGTTTAGTTTAAGTGGATTTATTTTAAAAATCACAACAAATTTAGAAACTGTTGACAAAACAATGTTTTTTTATAAATTTTAAACTGCTTATTGAACATTCACTCTTATGGATCCTTAATCCTCTTATGGATCCTTAATCTTCTTATGGATCCTTAATCCCAATCAATCCTTAAGAGTTAGCTGGAGACAGTTTAAAAGAGGTGTTTCTATGGGATATATCTAGAGGAAGATTTTTCTTACTATTCTTTCCACTTTCGTGTTGATAATAATAATAAACATCATCTACCCTACATAAATCGAGCGGAACAGCTGATTTATGGCTCATCTATGGCGTAACTCACTGAACTGTTGAATTGTGTTTTTACATAGCAATGCCATTTTACAACTGGTGAATCTAATTTTACAAAAGCTTGCAAACAAGATTGTGTGATAAAAGTGCCAACAAATTCCCTTCCTCAAAATCAACAAAATTTCCGTCATTTATTGTTGAGTGAGATTAAATAGTGTTGTACTCGTCAATAGAAATCCCCTTAAGTGAATGTACTTAATGGCCGTTAATATACAGTGAAACTTCCGCACTCTCTGTTCTAAGAATTTGTTTTGCTGACACCTTCAAAGACAAACATCAAAACACTGTAATAAGGAAATGACTAAGTATCTGGCTTAGGGAAAGATCTTTACTGATCAGCTGGCGAGTCTGATAAGATAAGACTTTGCTAAAACCTCGCGATCAAGTCATCATTGATCTTTAACCGATCAGCTGTAGAGTCTGATAAGATAAGACTTTGCTAAAACCACGCGATCAAGTCATCATTGAAGATCTTTAACCAATCAGCTAGAGTCTGATAAGATAAGACTTGCTGTTCTGTTCTGTTCTTTGTGATGTTCAAATCCAGAGAGCTGAAACCCTACTGGACTGAGGCTGTTTTAGGACTTAGTCCTCTTCAGCCATGGAAAGGATAGCAGCATAGTAGCAGAGACGTGTAAATAAAATCTCGCGATCAAGTCATCATTGATAGTTGATTGGTTTTGATTTCCGACGTGTTGTGGCGCGATTAATACGCTATTTACATTGGCTTCTGCTTCAAAATTACGTTTATGTAATCCCATGTGTTATTACGCGTAATCTAAAGCATTATGCTTTGGGAAAGAGAAGATTGTAGCTAAACTTTTAAATTGACACTAGAGGACCTATGCTGCTCCGCAGCGTTGAAATAAATATCCGAGAAATAATCGAATTTGTGGTTATTAATTGAGTAATGCAGTATCTTGAACTTAACTGATTCAAACGATCAATAGCTCAAATTAAAGCCTATAATTTACTGATTATTTTGAGTCTCAAACATAAAAAAAACATAAACAATACTGGAGCTATTGATTTTTAATCATAGAAAAACCTTATAAAAATAATTGTTACGTCGGTTGTTCACCTTGCGTTTGCTTGAAACTCGTCCGATTTGAATAAGATAAGACCTAGGCCTGGGACCGATTTAATTTTTCATTTCGATGTCCCAAGAGGCCACATAATAATGTCCGTGAACGCGATTACTTGAGTAACTTTTGTCAGATTTTTATGAAATTTGGTTTGTAGCTGTATGACGGGATAAAATGAAATGCGTTTGCGAACCAGCATCATCAGACCATGGGAAGGGGGGTTTATGAGGGATTTTATGAGCTAATTATTGGGTTTCCCAATTTTTTATCCTCAGAACATGGAAGATACTAATTTATCGCTTCCATTGTGAAGAGCTTAAAAACAAATAATTTAGAATATTGTTCTAATAGAAGTTTTTTGTACAGTTATTGATTAAAGAGGGAATTAAAAATTTCTATGTTATTCTTATGAAGAATAAGCAAACTTTGTATTTGGGTAGCTTTTGGATATATTTCGAGCAAATGTATTTATTTTATATTTATACTAAGCGATTTAATATTTTACATAAAACAGCAATTCATTACCATCACTGTAGCAGAGATTCTAGGTATTCATTTAATCAAATGTTATTCAAACAGATTCAAGTGAAACTCTAACCAGGTAAATGGAAAACAATCACTTAGGGTAGTCTGAATATTTGCTGCGGTGGGGATATTATTTCCTGAAATCGGGCATCTATTAGGGACATAATAAAGAGCCTATTTAACTACAAGGAAAACAGCTGAACTTGACCACAGTGAGAAGTAGAAGAAGAATCAGGTCAGAGGATTCGCAAAAACATCATTCAAATGCAAATTGCACTTTAATGGGTCTTGTTTAGACTACATGTTCCTATCACGTCTGTATAGCTGTTGCGTTACATAATCTAACTAATAAAAGGGTTTTTTAGGACGGGAGAGATGATTTATTACTGAGATTATTATGGCATTTAAGATTTCATAAAAAGTAATATGGTTAGAAGATTATAGATTAAAGATAAGGCTGCGTTGTAGGAGGTGGATGATATATAACTGTTATGCTATTATTATATATTTTGTGTAAGAAACAGACAGGTTGAATTCAAAACATAAGACTTCACATAAAGTCAAGATGTGTTTTACATAGTGCAGTGGATAAGAAATCATGATGAAAATGGATTTTCCATCGTAAATCTATATGAATAAAAATGAATACCTTTTTTGATGGTATTCCATGACTCGAGAACGAGTGCACCGAATTGGATGACACTTTTTTTTGTTGTGTTCCTTAGTGCCAGGGGAAGGTTTTTATGTAAGAAAATTTAGAATCCATCCACCATTATTTAGTAATTTGATTTAAAAAATAAAAAAATGGCCTTTACATTAGCTCACTCACTTCAACCTGGAGGCGAGCGAGCGTAGCGAACGAGCTAAACCTGAAGGCGAGTGAGCGAGCTCCAACCATCGATAGCCTATATAACTACAGTATATATATCGATATTATTTATTACATCGTAGTTATATATCGATGGCTCCAACCAAAATGTGAGTGAACTTAGCTAACGAACTTCAACCAGGACGTGATTGAGCGATCCGAACGAGCTCATCTTGAAAATGAACGAGCATTTGACATAAAACCACATTAGGACAGGACGACGTCTGTCGGGCAAGCTAAACAATAATATTCATCCAGATTTTGTAAGTCTAATTTGCATTCATCAGTACAAATTAGACTTAAAAATCTGGATAATTCCTTTAGAGAATTAGCTTTATAACCGTATACCAATAAAACATCCAATAAAATGTCGTATGCATTTCATTTTACATAAGTAAACAGCTACATGCTCCGTCCAAAATGTTTTTCTTTAGCAATTAATATCACGTGATCCATTTATATATTTAACAAATTCCAGTTAAATCCAAAATTATTTAAGTTTGAACACGTTATGTTCTAGGTATGTTATTTCTATCCTGGTTCTGATCATACTCCAGTAGGTAACGGGCCGAGCCCACGCCTCCTAATATCATCAATGATGGCGCATAGTCATACTATGCTATCATTGACTATCCAACTTCACTACTTTTGCCAAATGCTTTTAAAGGGTGGTCAAAATATCGGATAATCCAGTTTGAACAAATCTATACACTACAAATAAATCTAGTATAAAATCCCAAAAATCGTAGCTTTAACCCAACGTCAAGGAGCTATAGCTATCAAGGAACTTTAAATTATTTTGGTATTTCCCACACTTAATTCAATTTTCCGAGAAAGATTGTGAGATAAGATTGCAAGAACATGTTTATTAAATCATTAAACCGGAAGTCGAGACGCGCGTGGAGACGATTATGTTATTCAATAGGCATTTGCAGTCTGTGTATGTAATTATATATCAACGCGCGGTACGACCAATGCTAATGATTTCCTCTAGATAGATTATTGTTTTAATGGATATTTGTAACATCAATGAGTTTTAAAACTACAAGTAGTCACTGATAGTCAACCCAACTACAACTTTAAGGTTACCTATGTGAAGAAATCATTTGAGGAATCAGCAAAAATAATAAGAAATAGTTGCTAGGCAGCGGTGACAATAAAACAATTCTATTGCAATGCTATGGATACTGATTGTGTATTTAATATGCATTCTTTTAAGAAAGTAAGCAGTCAGCTGATTTTGCGGCCTAAAGGATGTAAACCCTGTTCGGTCCCCAAATTACGATGACAGCTGGCATGGCCAGCAAAACGTAACTTTCAGCCACCAATTAACGTATTAAAACAGCTAAAACATCTTAGTGTGGTGAAAAGTGTTTTACAGCACCTGCCGTTACAAAAGCACATTTGATCATTCAAACTTCAGTACACCCTCACAGTTCTTAACATTTGCAACATTTTGATTTTCCTAACAATTTCGTTAATTTTGTGAACTTTTGTTTGGCTGTCTGTCAGTATTCCGGAACCGCCATGACCATGTGAGGTATCGAAAGACAATGAACTACCTAAGTACCCTCAAGATATTGGCTATGTGGTGATTAGAGTGGAGGGCTTTGAATAAACTAGTTGCTTAAGAAAATGCATCTGTCACGTGCCTCACGTGTCCATATCCGGCGGTGTCGCTCATAACGCAAGAGTCACACAAACGTAACGTAATTGACAAGGTCAGTGTCACTATCACAGAAAAAAATTACCTTCGAATGTCAAGGTGAATATAATTTGTTGAGTGCATGAATCAGCAGTCATGAAGTTTAATTGACTACCTACAAGTTTCAAATTACATATTTTTTTGAATGACTGGCTGGACTTTATTTGACTGAAGTAAAAAAATGAAAAGTGACTAAGCAAAGGTTGCTCCATATTGTATTTTTTGGTGTCTTGTGATTTTGATTTAGAATCACGAGATGTATTGATTTATGAAGTTAAATCTTTAGCTTGAATAAAACTGGATACCACCGTAGTCATCATACACATTCTAGGTCCTAGATGAAAGATTTAGTGAAATGGGCGAAGGTTATAGAATATAGATGATTGATTCTGGTCCATTTAATGAGACACTCAAGTTTAGATACTCACCATCATTGTTAAGTGTGTTTGATGTAAAATGAATACTCACTAAACATAACAATTCTAAGCCATATGCTAGGTTAAGAGGTCAATTATAATCGATTCAGTTTATAACTATTTAGTTTTTGAATTGTAATTTGGATAAACGACCTTGTTTTAACATTCTCAGTTGTTACCAACAGGAATTGTCTATATATATACAGGAATTGTAGCAGGATATTGTCTACACTTATGAAGCAAAGAATAAAAAACACTCAATGAGATTCTTGATTGGACAGACAATCAGTCACAGTCAGTGTCCTGTCATTTGTCTTGCGCAGCCATCATACCAATGATGACCCGGATCTTCTTGGCTGACGTAAAAGTTTAATTGATAAATCCGTCTGACCTTTGCGTTCGATAACATTTCGTGGAATTATTCTATGAAATCTCATCCTATCTAAAAAAATCCTCCTCACCTTTCTTTGTCCAGAAACAAATTAAGAAGGTTTGGTGAACACTCGTGGTAATGGTTGATGTATGAAGCTTCATCTTCTTCAGACTGTGACTGGGGTGTTCTGCTGATGAATACAATGGCAATCCCAATGCCTGAAACTTTGAATAGGTAAAAATCTGGCTCCCTTCACCTTTACAGGATAAATATTGGAACGTTGAACCACAGGGACAATGGTTTAAAAGCTGCGCGAATTTGACTCTATCTGCAATCTCATGTTCGAATTTGTAGGACTTGACAATTTTTGGCAAAGAGTAACACACATCAATAGCTGATGATGTTGACTTTTTAACACAATTTAAAAATTATTCCAAGAGAGAAACATGGATATCTACAAGATGTCATGCAGGATAGAAGCAGAATCGTTCTACAGGATTAAACTTACTATGTTAAAATTTAACTATGGCTCTGGACGCCAATACCTCATCGCTTTAAATGATAATTAAAACTTCCATGGAGATTTTGGTCGTAATACTCTTAAAGATTTAATTTTCCGCTGATTCACCATATCCACTTAATGAGGATCTGGATATCTGCTTTATTATTTCCAAACAAAAATTTAGCATTTAGTTGATGTAATTTCGTAGTTCAACCACAGTAAACTGAGCCTTTAAAATGCTTTACTCTCTTCCTACATCACAAAGGTTCAATTCTAAATGAATTGAAAATTCCTTTGAATAATTAGGTCGTTGTCGAAGATCTTCGTTCTTCCTCATTCTTCAACACGTTGATTCTAAATAGTTTGGAATGGCTATAAAAACTAGAAGTTGATTACTGGTGTTGATTGGCGTAATTTTCTCACCAGCCTCACGTGATCTAATTGCAGATCGTCGAACACGACCTTGAATGTCCTTGATCAAGCCATTACTCATGTCTACGTGTTGTCTGTCACATCAGCTCAATCTTTTTGTGAGTTTGGAAGAAGAAATTCTCTTGTGCGTGTTTGCGGAAAACTGTGAACACCAGAGTTGACACCAGTTGCCAGTTGGTGAACACTGGTGACGGAAGAATTATTGTTGCATTAAGCTACACGTATTAGCAAACTTGACTTATCAGGGTATTGCATAAAGAAGCAATAACTGAATGAAATGAATAAACAGGTAAAGATGTTCGTAATTCTAAAATCTAGATCTTCAAATTAAGAATACCAAGAAAATTCTGATAAATTTATTGTCAACCAGGTAACATCTTATTTTATGCCAAGAGAAAATCTTCGGATTTCTATCTTCTTTATTATCAATTATGCTATATTCAGAAGGATTTCAGGTAATAACCCAGTGGAAGGACATTGACAAGGGTGGTTTTCATGGAATATGGTTCTAGGATCTGAGTGCGGTCGTGCATTAATTGCTCCAAAGAGTTCCTTAATTGCGCCAAGCCCTCAAAGGGCCACCAAAAATGCTCCTTAGATGCGCCCAGCCCAGGCCACGTAAGGATGAGTTTCCGGCAGAAGGAATGGCCTTGTTTATGCGTCATCCTAACCTAACATAAACTAACTTAACCTAATCTTCTAAATTATACAGTCAAAACGGCCGCCACTTGGTGTAGTTAATAAACGTATCGGGTGGCTCCCTGAGTAGTTGGCGCAATTAATGCCCGCCCCAGAGTACGTACCTACTCGTAATTCACGTTTGTGGTTTAACTTAGAATGAGTATTTAATATTCCAATTTCAAAATGGAAAGAAAATGGTCAGCATGTTGTTGACAGGAAACGTATGTGCTTTAAAATAAGATTGAACGTCAAACCACTCGTTTTTGGAATAGGATTAAACTTCTCACGACCTTTTTTATGCCTCTGACGAATCTGATGATGATACGTAACTGAATCAAATTAATTTGTTTCAGCAAAAAAATATTACGATGAAGAAATGTATGGATCGTGATATTGGGTTATGTTTTAAGTTGGTGAGACTATTTCTCTGCACATTTCATTAAACTCAAAAATGAATATCACATTCTAATCGTCACGTACCTCAACTAAAACCCTGCAATTTTCTGTTGAAATCTAACCTCACTGTTTTTATTGCAACCACATGCGCATAGTTTAGAAAGCGGCGCGGCAGAAACTACTTTTAGTAACCCTAGTTCCTGGTACTGCGTCTGCAATTACGCATTGCGTATTCATATTCTTCCAGTTTTCACATTTGACTTACAATTCTCGTTGCTCCCATAGACTGTTTCCACACAGACGGAAGACGAGATGATTTTTATTTGAATCTTTGTATGTAAAGAGCAAATACTAGATTTACGGGGTTTCATTAAATCGTAAACAGTACCTAAAAGCACGTTAAGAATAAGCAAAACATGGAATAAATTACCGAAAAAGTTAGGAGAAACTGTTTATATAACTTCTACTGTCCCTTACAGCGCCATATTTCAAGAAAACAGACAAAACTAAAACACAAATAATCCAATTTGGTGCTGTTTTTTTATATTTATTTTCAAAGTTGCTGCAGGTATAGAATAAGGAAGCTTATAACTCTTGTAAAACTTATGAAACGAAGTTGTTGCAAGTTGCAAGTATTAATTAAAACAAACTTATGCTAATAAAGTCATATTGTTAAACTAGAAATTTTCGAGCTCTTCATTGTATTGTAAACAAAAGCAATCTGATAAACCTTTTTTCGACCATGCTGTGATTTTGTTAGCGATGACCTTTGTTCAAAGTCCTTGAGAAATTCTGGTAGCGTGTGAGTTTTATGGAGATAAATTAGTACAAGACCCCATACCTGAGGTTTTTATTACCAAACAAGAGTCACAAACAAGAACAAGATGGCATGATAGCTGAGGATGATTCATCGAAGGTAACATCCTTCAAACCAGGATGTAATGTTGGGTCATATACTCACTTTTTTTCGAGTTATGTCTTTTAGCACGTAAATTTTGAAGGAAATATGTCTTTTGTATGGGTAAACTGTAAATTTTATTTTGTGTCTGAAAGTCACTGTGAAAACTGCATTATTATTTTTTTAAATATTAACAATTTTAATTGGCAATTCAAATTTTTTGATTTAAGACTAATTTGTAAGATATTACCATTTTACTTTGCCTAATTGTTAAGCTGGTGGAGGATAAGTAACATTAAAATAAAGCTAATTTAATATAGTGTTTTTTTTTTCATTTTGTGTTTATTTTTAATACCAAGAGTGAATAATATTTTGTACTAATCTTTGCACACTGCCAACCCAGCATAGGGTCGCTTAAATGTTGTAAATGTACTGCACAATATTGTCAAGTGTACCTCAGCCTCATATGTATCAAATGCATCCAGAAAAACGTTATATCCATCAATCCAATATATTTGATCTATACGCTATTTAAAAAGTATTCACTAAATGCAGGCACTATCTATATACGACGCACTGTAGTGTTCCAACTGTGGGAATTAGTTTTTTCATCCAAACCAAAATAAAATGAAATTATAAATATTTCAAAAGACCCATAGTCTTGATCGCTAAAGGTAATATGTACAACATTCGGACAAAATAAGCCTGTTGCCCCACCTCATCACAGATAAAAGAACCCTACTAGTGCTCTTCTATGACCTCATGCAGCGTCATACAGTAGTGATATAACTATATTCCGAGTCGTGCTACGTGCTGGGTTTATCCCGCACGTTGTCAGGGTCACGTTTGCAGCTCAGAGGCGCCTACGTGCTCTTCTGAGTGGTCCTACAGGATGGGGTTCCAGGAACTGACTGGAACGACTGGAGGCTTCAAGGTCGAGTATAGGACATGGGTCAGGTCAGACCATTGACTTGTAAGTGGTAGGCCAAATAATAGCCCTCTGAATCAAGGAATGACTGGCTAAGCTGAGTGGTACACCGCAGCAAACCTGCAGACTAAGCGAATTACAATTTGTCTAAGTGGATTTTTACTAAAATATTTCCAAAGACATGTTTATTCTCAATTTAAATACTATTAGACAATTTACAATAATGCGTCAATGTTAAAAATTATTTGTTTTTTAAGCTCCACATTGGCGTAATGAAAATTAGGAATTTTCATATTTTAAGTGTAAAAATGTGAAATAATTATTTTTTGAACATTTAAAAACTCCATAACCCTGCGATGCCATGACCCGATCTTACTGGTTGGCGAACTCATTCAAGTTTTTGCCACATGCGGTAATAGCTAATTTCCTATAGGGAAATTCGCTAAAAGGTTGCCCCATCGATCCTGATAAAAGTCAATACCATAGTCAGTAACTAGCTTTTTAATGACTCGACTCTGATCATTGGGCATTGGGCTTTAAATCAATCATCCTGACTGATGAAACAGCTGATCTTAGTCAGTAACAAAGCTACATAGATCATATCTCACTCCGTTCTTGTCTACTCCTTTGGATCTACCGATGTGGTTTTACACTCATTCTTCACTGGTATTTAGATTAAAATACGCACCTAGTATATAGTCTGGCGTCCCCATCTCTATTAAATTGAATAAAATGATTATTCAGGGAGAAACATACTTTATTAAAATTATTTTGAACTAAAAAGGTTTATTCAATATCAAAAATACCTATTGCAACAATACATTACAAAATATATTAAAATTTAATCTCCTTCAGGGCATATTTTTTCCACTTCACCTTAGGTAGGTAGGAACTAACAGCAAATATATAGTATTTGACCAAGAGCTTATCTCCAAATTCAATGCTGTAGTTACAGTGTTCCTTTTTATTTGACATAACCATTGATTTATTTATCTTGTATATTTATTTTAGACCCACTCAATCAATCAATCAATGACATTTGTCATAGTTAAACTCACAAACCTGTTGAACTTTGAACTTGAGGGATTCTAATTCTGGTCGGTAACTAATTAGTAGTTTCTTACTTAACATACCATTTTTTATTTCTGTCTTTAAACATTTTTTGCTTCAGATATAAAATAGATTGTAGGCAAAAAGAGATCAAAAACCTAAACAAAATAAAACCACGGAAAAGGCAAAACTTTTAACTATTGGCGTCAATTCCTATCAAGATGTACATTCAGATTTTTAGGTTAGGAACTAGTTTTGATAAAATTAGGACTAGATTCGTAAATAAGAACCGGTCCAAAACATTACCCAACGCATCTTCCAATATCCCAATTAGTTCCAAAAGTTCTGTTATATTATTTCATATTGTTAAGAATTATTTTTCTTGATGAGTTTCTTAAAGTTGTGTCTTCATACTCGTGTAACAGCGGTAACAGTAACAGCTGGATTGACGTTGCACGTTAATTATCTTTGGCTACCACTGTGTGTGAAATGGAGATTAATTTTGAAACCTCATAATTCTAGTGTGTGGTTGCTATGTTGATAATTAAGTACAGTAATCTATTTTTCACTCTTCATGCAATGTGTATTCAAGTTCCCCCTCTTGCAGTGGGCAATTTATTTGACGTTACGACCGCGAACCGCCAGTAGCGCCAGTGTTTCCCGCCGTGCCGCGACGTGTTGACCACTCTGCGTTCATAACAGCTGATCCTACGACAGTAGACAAGGTATTAAATAAATAAACATAGGTACTTTATATGTATATAAATACTGTTACCGGAGTTTAACGCACTAAGTATGGTTTTACAAATAATTTTACTTTACCTATCCTTGAATATTGTGTGTGACAAATAATTGTAATTGTTTTCAACAATCAGTAAAATGATCTAACGTCAACATATTAAATTTGAGCAATTTAAGCTTTCAAAAAATAACTAATATCGGTATATAACTGTATTTTTTTAGATGTTTGACAACCAGCTTAAATGTAGGGAGTTTTAAGTTTCAAAGAAATATTGTAAGTTTTGTTTAACTTTTCACAGTGATTTAATCGCATATTAAAATTTAAAGCAGTTTATAATAGAACATCTCGTTAACATAAACTAAACGTTACTAACGATGAAACTGTAAACCTAATTAGGTTATAATAGACTTTATACAAATATTTATATTTTTTATTCATTTTTCAGATGGACAAAGGGTGGATCTCCAAGCTTCGTCCAGAAGATGTCTCTCACATTAGAGAATGGATCCAAAAACAACCGCATCTTCCAACAGGGATTTCAGGTAGGGTTAGAATTATCTGAGGAAAGATTTTCTATATTTGAGAAACAGTGCACTAAAATATACTACATGAAAGTCCTTAATTTTGCTTAGCCTTTGGAACAGAACCAAACATTACATTAATTTCCATCAAAAACAACAAATATATTAGATTATTTTGAAATTATCTTTATATTGCTGATAGAGTTTATTTAAATCATATTCTATAGTAGTTCAGCAAATAATAAAATTTAAAAAATGTTTTTACCATAACGCCGTGCATTACAAAAACTCTTCATTTAAGCATTGTGGTTTGCCTTAAAGTTTAATGAAGGTTCTCATTTTGGAATTTTATGATGATATTTTCAAAAGATGTATGAAAAACTCATTTTATATATTCAAATGCAGCTTAATTTATTTAAAACAACTCATTAATGAGATATCCACAATTTGTTTGCATAATTTAAATGTATATCTTAAAGGTATACAATTGAAAATTGGTGTTGTTTGATAGGAAATTAAAATGGCAAATAGAATTGTTCTTGACTTTTTTTACATAAATATAGCCATTCAAAACAAATGAGCTATAGAAATTGAAATGGCTGTCATTTTGAAACAAAAAAATTTAACAGTTTTTTTTTCAAATAACTTCTCATAAATTTTTAGGGCCTATCCAATATTTCATAAAATTAGCTTCATGATATAAATTTTAAAACACAAAAGTATGGCAGACATCTTAATCATTTGTTGTTTTTGGGTAAAAATTTATTCTTGATTTTTAGTTTGATTTTAAACCTATATCTTTAAATTGTAACATTACCCTACCTATTATTATCTGCTCATGGTAGTCTAAAGATCACTTTCAAACTAGTTTTAGCACAAAAGTGGCACCATGTTGATCATTGCGCAACCTGTATTTTGGATGTTAAGTTAAGTGTATAACACCTTCTGTTTTTACTATATGAAAATCTTTCAACAATAATATTAACATAGTCAACATATAATACTGTATTAATTATTGCTATTCACAATAATTTTATATTTTGTTCTAATTAATTTAATATTTATTTTGCTGATTTAAAAAAATGAAATGTTAAAACTAAATTTATCTTTTTCAGATGATCAGATAAAGTTATTTATTCACAGTTGCTACTACAGACTGGAAAACGCCAAAAAGGCTATAGAGACTTTCTACACAATGCGAAGTAGTACTCCAGAATTCTTTGACAACAGATCTTTGGGAAATCCTGGATTGAAGCATATGCTTAATGTTTGGTAAGTTCTTATACTTTATACTTTCTGGGATTTTATATGCCTAAGGGATCTTTTTGATAAAATTCTAGGCAAGCAGGGTATTATGGGTCCTTACAGCCTAGACGATATACTAATAAAACAATTAACATACCCTGGCCGTAGCAAACCTGCAGACTAAGCGAATTTCCATTTGCCTGAATTGATTTTAAATTAAATCTATATTTATATAACATTAGGTTTAAAGGTGACCTAGGTTTGCTGCTACAGGGAGGCTAATAAAGTGTTTTTTTATTAACATAATAAGGTCTTGGTATAAAATAAATAAGTTTGATCAAAATATATCCATAAACAAGCAAACTACATTTTACAATATTCTCCATAAGAATAACATGGGAATTTTAAATCTGGTTCGTTCAAATCCAAGATGGCCGTTGGCTTCCATGGACTCTCTTGGAAAACCATTCAAAACTACAAAGAAAATTTCTAATCCCTCAGTGCACTAGATTTAAATTACAATCACTTTGGTGTTTGAAAAAATATCTTTGTATAATTAACTCTTAAGCAGCTGTTTGAAATTACCCAAGTTACCCGCAATACTCTAAAGGCTCTTAAACACAGTCTGTGGTCTCTCACTCATATTAAAACATGGTTCTTTCTACAAAAATGTATTAACTTGTAAAGTCCGGTTTACACGCTACGATAAAACATAAGATTGTTGGGTCGTGCCGTTGAGTCTTTAAAAAAACTCCTATGGAACTATCTTTATCACAACTCAAAACAAAAAGAAACATAACCAAAACATAAAAAATAGAATCAAAATTAAAGAAAGAATGACCATCACCAGCAGTTTCAGAAATAATATCTGCTTATTCCATCATACTGGAATTTTTATATTTCATCTTAATTATTCACAACCAACTATGAAATTATTAACCAGTTTATGATAAATTCAATTTTTCACAGCCGTATCTGCATCCTGCCGAAACCCACTCTGAAAGGTTACCACGTACTCTTCGGTCGCCTCAGCATAACAGAGCCCTCGCAGTTCAATTTGGACGACGCCATCAAACTCCTCTTCACCACGATTGACTCTCACCTGAAAGACCATGGAATGTCTGCAGGGATGATCTTCCTGTTTGATATGCAGGGAGTCTCCCTCGGTCATTTGACCAGGATAAACCTCACATCAGTGCGGAAGTACTTCATATACGTTCAGGTTGGTTCCAAGTGAGGATTGGGAAGGATTTGGAATGCAAATTAGACAGATTTTGAAAGAAATTAATACCATAGACGAAAAAAAACTAAATATAGAACGACAGCTGTGCTGCGGTTAGCATATGTTCTGGCGTCCACCGCTGGGAGCGCTGTGCAGTTACTTTGGTGTAGCACGGATATCGGTCTTTAATTCTTTTTGTCTATAATACTGTACAAAATTTATAAATTCACTAAGAATAATGTAGTCTTAGCAATGGTCCGTAATAGTTTGTAAACAAATACTACATTGGGACACAAACAGATGAATAAAATATGATGGTTCTTCTTTCTCTGTTCACAGGAGGCTATGCCAGTAAGGCTCAAGTCGATACACATCATCAATGTAAATCCAGTGATGACACACATCATGAACATCATTAAACCATTCATTCACAAACAACATTTACAGTTTGTAAGTATTACCATATAGTGTGTTTAAACAACAATGAGACGGAATGATAGTAGGTGGATTTAAACTCAAATATATGGATGAATCTTTGGGTTGTATAAGATTCCTGGTGTAGCTTTACAGACTAATATCAGCTCTCTCAGCCAGGACAGGACCGCTCTGGGCCAAGTTTGGAACAGTTATAAAAGTAAAACATTACTTTTCTCCTTAGTGGGTCCCTCAGGGTTCTGTTATCTAGCTCTGGTTTATTTCAGTAGGAACTGCATAAACTTAATTATATCATTTGTGAAGTAGTCATCCTGCTATTACGGTACTCAGTTGTGATTCTAAGGGGAGGGGCTAAAGCCCCCCTTGGGCTCTAAAATATAAATTTTCATACATTCCAAAATACTCCCTCTTATCCTGACTCCTCTGGACTGAATGTTTTTTATTGATGTTGTAGTGAATTAAAGTAAAATATTGTAATGTTATTTGTTTATAATCTAAAGAAGAAAATGACTTAAGTTAGATGTTGAGTTTTCATAGTATGTTTCATTGGCATTTTAAGATGCCTGGAAGAGATTGGGCATGCAATGAAAATAATAGGGCACACAATGCAAATAATAGGGATATGATGAGAAATAATCGTTCCCACCCTTATCAACTACACTTAGCCATTGAAAATTCAGTACAGGTAAATCTCCCTCTTTTTGAACTTGAACTAATGAATGAAGTATGAAGTTCTTAAAGATTTTGAAGTGACGCTGGCTGCTAGTTTTGATTTCTTAAATCAAACTGTAATTGAAACAAAAATATTAAGTAATTACCTAGTATTATCAACATAATACAGTTTGTGAGTCAATAAAAAGTTGAAAGAGCGAAGAGAAAGAATGAAGGAGGAAAATGGGAGATTCAAAACTCGCCCATCTCCTTATAATCAAGCACTTCTGTAAAATATAACACTTTTGTGATGAGTTTTATTTATGTTTATCAGATTCACCTTCACAGTCCTGAACAAACTGAGCAACTTTATGAACATGTTCCAAAGGAAATCCTACCTAAAGATTACCAAGGAGAAGAAGCTTCCATGGAGACATTGACAAGTAAGCTGGTACCCAACATTAGTTGTGTTTCTGCAATACAAATCAGATGGGATTTGGTCCTAGATTTGTCACACATTTCAACAATAGATAATGGTCTTGCAAATTTTTTCTATTACAAGTAAAAACCAGCTGCGGACCCATTATAGTATAAAATGTTACTAGTCCTGAAAATATGTGTTTACCGGACGAGTGTGGTCGTGTTTACTGGACGAGTGTGGTCGTGTTTACCGAACGAGTGTGGTCGTGTTTACCGAACGAGTGTGGTCGTGTTTACCGAACGAGTGTGGTCGTGTTTACCGGACGAGTGTGGCCGTGTTTACCGGACGAGTGTGGTCGTGTTTACCGGACGAGTGTGGTCGTGTTTACCATACGACTGTGGTCGTTCCCGTGCGAGACGAAGTAGAGTGAGGGATTACCATAGCCCGGTTAACACATTTTGGATGAGTGACGTACGATATTTTACGCCACTACTCTAAGTTGACTTAACAATAAAAATTCTGCACAAATCCATATACCACCGACTAAAGGACTAATAATCACTACTCATAACCTCGTTTTTGTTTATAACACTAATTGCCAATTTTAATCAGCTGGTTGCGGTGTCCGGTAAAAGCTCATTACAGTACACTAGTACATAAATGAAACTCCATTTGATTAAGCGGCGGCAAACAGCTGTTTTCTGGACTAAATCCTTGCGTGGGAAGTTCGTTAAAACATTGTAGTGTGGCGTAAAATAAATTAAATACAAATATTATAGTAAATTTTGTTTATGCATAAGGAAATTAATATAAGAGGTGGTTCTTGTTTTAAAATAACTGTGGATAGTAGTAAACTAATTTAAATACCTGTTTGCAAAAGGAAATATATTATTGAAACATAAAAGTTTTTAGACAATGTTATTTATTAGGACAATTTATACAGTTTACAACAATTTTGCAAGGACAAGCCTACCCGCACCAGTATTTATTATCACTATTATCATTTATTGGGGATTCGTCATAGTTTATCTATTCTGGATCGTCTTACCCAAGAATGAGCTAAGCAGGACAAAATTATATTTTATAAAGTTCGACAATTTCACTTACTTTTAATACATGGTCTTCTAATCATTCCTTGTTATAGCATCGATGAACTAATATAATATCTATGGTAAAATATCCTATATTTAAACAAATTAAACAGGGTTTTATTATTAATTTGTCAATGGTTTTGACAGGAGAAACAACGGACCGAATAAGAGCAAAGTCTGACTGGTTCAGACAAGAAGAAAAGATGAGAACTGACGAATCAAAACGTCAAGGAAGATCGCAAGACATCTGCAGCATTCAAGGATCATTCAAAAAGCTAGATATTGATTAAATCTTCCTGTATTATAATGAACTCAAAAGTAAGAAAAGTAATATCAGTTGATTCTTTGGATCTGCTCTGTTGACATAACAAATGTTGTAATTATTTAAATTATTTTATATCTTTGTATAGCTCTTAGGTTTAAACCGTTCAAACTATTTGGATTAATTTTTTATTTTCTGAGTAGATAGAACCCTTAAACACTTCCATAGCATTGTTTGTGGCACCTGTATTCTGTATAAATTTGGCAACATTGTGTCAAATCTCTTAGGGATAATGGATATTCACTAAAGCTCTCAGAGACGACAGCCAACTTACTGAATTTAACATATTGAAAGGTGGCAATATCCCTTTTTTACTATTGAGAATTATATTATTTATTATTGTTATATTGCGTAATAAAAGGAAGAAGTGGTCTTACAAACACCAGACATTTCAACAAATATTGCATAGTAAGCTTTTAGGTACGGTACTTAAAAGTTGTCGATTGAAATGCAAACATGTAAAAATATTGTTATGTTTCATCCCACCTTTATGCTTTGTACTGAGATTCTTACTCTCTTAGTGAGTTTGTAATTCCATATTAGATCACATGAATTCCTGACAAGTACCTGTTTTTGTAGGCCATTTAACTGAAACAATCTGGGGCATCTGTTATTTTACTGGGTAAAAGCATAGACTAACCAACACAAGTAGACTTCTCATCCCATTGTAAATTTTGAAGCTCGTTTTTCATGTCTAGTTCATGTACGCCACACTGGGCGTAAAATAATAGAAATGTTGTTTCTATTATTTTAGGGTTAATTTCTCGATTTGTGCTTTAATGTTTGGTTAAATAACTAGGGGACAATTTATTGTTTATGGTTAGATCGTATTATTTGGTTAAACGAGGTTTTAAATGACTGTATTAACGGAAAACAAATTGTAAACAAAACACGACCTCTACATAAGCCGTACAGAACTAACAAAAAAATTGTCTTCAGCTGTTCCATTAGGATGAGAAATCTACTAAGGGAGTATGTTTTATCTATGGTAAAAGTAAGGTTAGGGATTTTAAAGGTGTTTTGAAAACACTGTTAGATCTTTGTTAATTCACACCCATCCACTATTAATAAAATCATTATTAAAATCCAACACAATTGTAATAGATAGTAGCCTAAGTTGTTAAGAACTTAATAACCAAGCCACTTCCGTAGCACACTGTATGGCAGAGGCAGGCCACTATGTTCCCCTTAGAATAATAAACTGGCTATAGCTGGTCAAAACAGATGGGAAAATTTATATGAGCAATCAAAGGCAATGGTACCACCGAAATTAATAATATAAATTACTCTACTGTTAATGAAGAACTTATTCTAGGGGGAAAAATGGATAAACTATTTACAGTTGTAATGTAGAACACAATTTATCTTTGAAAATATATGTTGTTATTTAATAACAATTGTGTTATTTAATATCCATAACCACCTACATTACGCAGCCTATATAGTTACCAGTCATGAGTTCTACAGTGTATATGGTTCTGTAATTCTCAAATTATTTCTTTCCCGCTGCATTTAGATACTAAATCCTAACCTACCTGACATTAAGGCATAGGTTAGAAATTTAGTTTACATCACCAGTAATGTGAAATTACCAGATTTCCTTCATCATTGTGACTGAAGCTCTTAGTAAACGACTTATTGAACTTTTCATCTAGTATTGGACCAAACAAAACTATTTCTTGAAGTGTATTGGCTGAAGGTTCATACACTGTTTTTTCTGACCTAACTAAGTGAGTAATTGTTTCAAACACAACCACAAATCTGTCGTTGACAATATCTAACCAACAATGATTATAATGTGGTAGACGTGACTGTTCGCAAACAATAGTCGTGGTTAGGTTTTTTAGCGAAACTAACTCTAATGTATAGTTCCAATTTCTGTGTTTCAAAAAGACAAAGCCACTTTTATAAGCCAACAAGGGTAATATTTCATTATACCCGCTTTTATTCTCTTCACTCTTTGAGAAAACAACATTTGATGTTAAATAGTCAATAATTTTCAATCCACCAAGTGAATCAGCAAGTGCAATGTAATGTCTGTTGATTGCACATTGATCAATATTTCCTCGCAGAAATGGGCCCGATATGTAACATAGTTTTTCAGAACTATAAACATAAGCGGTTTTGGTTTCATTATTTCGAAATAAGACAAGTATATCATCACTTAGCGTTGAAGTTAATATTGCCTCAATTCTTGCGGTTTCATTTCCCACAGGGCCGTTATCTTCTTTCAGTTCCTTCCCGGTCATCAAATCAAACACCTTTAATTTTCTCTCAAACCCACATACAGTTACACCAATATGAATGCTTAGACCATTAGCATTGTGCTGTTTCACAATCAATTTGGAAGGTTCCTTAAGTAATATTATATTTTTTAATTTTATACATTTGTTAGTTAAGTCCACATGAAAAACTTCAACAGATGATTTTTGTTTGACTATCAATGTGTCATTCCCCACCAAATCAATAGATTCCCACATTTTTACATCAACAGATGAATCGGTTTTCATGAGATACACCGCTGGAATTGAACTGACATCCCAAATCCTTATGCTATTTGAATACCAACCAACAAGAAGAATATCCGTTAAGAACCAGCATGCACGGACCCTTCTAACTTTGTCTTTTTGTAAATTCGATCCAGACACATCCTTCACAAATATAGATCTCACCTTCCTACAAACTTCAGACGATTTGGGAGTTGGTATGGAAATTTTTTCCTTTACAATTTTATTCTTCCTCCAATTTTTCCAAAGATGCTTCTCCTTTATGAAAGCTAACCTCGATTGACCAATTGGAGCTAAGGTAGACTCCTCAGAAATGAGAAAAGCAGGCTCGACAACACACGGAATGTTGCTGAGTTGCTGTTCTAGCCGCAGATCGCAAAGTGGCTTCCACAGAAGTTCGTGATTGAATATCTCTCTCCAACTATGAGACACTGAGATACAACTAGCAAGGTCCTTTGCTGTCAAGAAGCTCGTGATTTCTACTACCATTTCAACAGGCAGTGTTTCCATTTTCAGACCTGAAAATAAAAGTTAGAAATTGTTTGAGAACATAATCGTTGCAGTTTGTAGATTCTTTAATTAATAATAGTTGTAATAACTCTTTAGGTAGTTAGATCTTTTGTTTTGAAACCAAAATAAGCCTGCTGTAAGCCTTCAGTTGGATATAATCCTTGGAGAAATTCTACCGCTAGATATTCGGATTGTGCTTTTGCATTCAGGGCTACAGCTACACAGTTTTCTAGGGGGGGGGGGGGGGCAAGCTCTAAATTTGCCACCCTTTCACCTTGCAACTGTGGAATTTTCCAAGTGCCAATGGCATTTTACTGTTAGTCTCATCACGAGGCCCCCATCTTTTTTTTAGAAAATGGCCCAAAGGTTTAGTGATAACTTTATATGACGTTAAAATTGGTATATTATTATTAGTTCTCAAACCTGTAAGTAGAATTTGTATAAGAACAAATAAAACAAATTCTTTAATATATGGTTATTAAATTACCGTGAACATAAAGCCATAGATTAAGCATAGACTACTCCCTTAGTGAGAATACTTAATCTATGATACAGCCCTTAATACCTAAAGTTCCTCAATAAGTATAAAAAATTAATTATATTTACTGATTTTTACTTGATATTTAGCAGCAAATGTCTTGATTATATGTCAGAAAATGGAACTTTTGTCGCTGAAACACATTTAATTGAGATGATACTTGCTGAGTCTTTGATTGTCATGTCTGGTAGAAGTACACTATCACCGAATATAGGTGAGCTATGGCGAGCACGATAGTGTCCCCAGTCTGTTCGATTACACTCGGGATAGTTCGCCTCGCCATGATTTGTGCTTGCCTGTGTTCCAATTTTTGGTGGTTTTTGGGACGAGTCAAAGGAGACAAGCAAAGGCGAGGCGAGTGCCAGAAGTTAAAATATGTCAAACCACCAACAAGTGGTAAGTCCCGCATCACCGCAAACACCAAAACTGGTCAGCCGCTAGCCTACCACGGCAAAATTAATGCATGTTAAAATGTTAAACAATAAACAAAAATTGTTTATTCGCATAAAGCATAAAGCACAGCCAACCACCCAGACATGCCTAGTTGTTTGGGCTATTAACTTTATAAACAGCTGTGTCTATGGAATAACTTATGTCGTCTTAGCACTAACAAGACTACAAGATCGCGCCACTTATCACCATTAATACTTGGCTTAAAATACCTACTTTGTATGGTCGCTATTTCATTGAAAATGCCTTAACCCTCCAAGTGTCTCTATTTTTGGTCTTAATGTTCGCCAATTTATTGCGCGATCGCAGGGTTTTATTAAAATGTATCTTTAGAAACTTAAAAACAATGTAAAGTATGTACCTACTGTTTTATATATCATTTTGTTTGGAAAATTATGGGCTTCAATGTAACATATAAAACATTACAAAAAAAAACAATTTTTGTGGGGTCAACATTTCTGAAAAATTATAAAATATTTTAAATGAAAAAAGTTTTTGTTTTCGCTCAATAAATTGTTATAATTTATAGGTCTACAAATATTTTAAAATAGCCACTTTGTTCAGAATTTTATGAGGATTCCAAAAATATAATAATATAAGGAAGTAGGTTTGCAAATAAATAAGTTATAGGCAAAAAACAGATTTCGGTACATAGCGTTTAGCTAAGAATGCCTAGCCTAACCATAGCTGGGAATCTGGCTGATAACTTAATTTACATCAATATCACTACCTACTTCTTCAGGATCATCAACCAGCCCTTCAAAATCACTTAAATCTTCTTATAATGCACCACCGCCCACGTATATCACTACTTTTGATTTTTAACACTAAATCAATGACGTAATAAAACATAACTTATCCAGTCATCGGTGTGAGGTTAACCAAGCTGTTTACAAATACGCACGTCAGCTGTCTGCTACAATATTATCGGAACTAAAATGAAAAGCGTATAGAAACAGACATCAGGAGAAAGCTCTGAATCTGCTAAAAAAACGATAGGCCTACCTAACTCGATCCAGTCAGTCCCAGAGCCGTCGCTGTAAACAGTGTTTGTGAGTCGCAAAAGCAACACATAACACTACAGCGGATGTGTTATGAGTCGCTTTTACGACACATAACACTCAGAGGGTTAAAAAGTATTAAGTATTTCTGACATCAAAAGGAGTCTGCTAACATTACAGAGGTTTGGTTTGGTTAGGTTATTTTAGAACAGCACAATTTTATTAAATTTAATTTCTAAGTGGCGAAATATAAATCACTTACAACTGTTCTGTTGGCACAAACAACTGAATGAAACTATCGATCGGTAAGGTTAACCTAACCAAACGATGGGATACCTAATCAATATTACCCATTCCGTTGTTTGTGCCAACAGATGGAAGTGTACCCCCGTTAAGAACTCATCTCCTCTCAAGGTGCACGAATAACTTATGCTCTACCTACTCTTAAAGTCTTAGGTCTAAAGCCAAGGTGGTACAAAGTAAAAAGCTTCCTTAATAAGCACAGGTATCCATGCAGGCAAGCTGCACTTTATTAAGTTTCGGAATCCCCATCATGCTATCATAATTGCGGTTTATAGGGGTTATAATGGCTTAGATGTAAAAGCTACGTACCTTTATTCCTTTCCTTATCAAATGATCTATACCTCTATCAGACCTAGGGCCTACTTCTGAACCGCTGAACAGTGAACAAGTATATTTAGTTTGATTTGGTCAAGACTAAGAGTTATTGCTTGTGTTCACATAAGTTAGTGGTGTAGGCCTATGGTCAGGTCAGATTACTATTAAATTAAATTAAACCAAGATTCAAAACTGCAGTTTAATGGATGTTAAAAACCTGAACGTGTATGTAAACATGCCGAAGACAAGACAAGTTACCCGCAGTTTCCTTCCTTCATAAGGGAATTCATAATTCAGGGAAGGAAGGATGAAGAGTGGAAATTGTAACAAAATCGACTCCGCTTGTTTTTGTTTTTATTTTCTATTTCTTTCTGCTAACAGACAGTAGAGCAGAATGCAGAACATCTGTGACTACATTATCATATGTCCATGTTTTTTTCACAGCTGACTAGGTAGCTTTTAAACCATGTAGCATTGACTATATATACCTATAGGTATATAGTATATAGTAGTATATAGTACCTATATCTGTAGGTATATAGTCAATGCCATGTAGTTTCAGGAAAAAGCATACTTGCTTTGTTTGTTATATAAGGTATAATATATTTATGTGGAAAAATTGAAAATGGAGATTAATTACACGGAAACAAATAAGGTATATCTGTTAATAGGTTAACTCGAGTTCTTAGTTAATAGTTGTATTTTAACGTTAGTTTGATTTAGACATTTTAAATATAAATAAGTATATAAACTAACCTCTCCACACTCGTATAATTGAGGCAATCCATTCCAAAACTCACTTTATCCATTTTTTTTCGAAATTAAGTTATTGGTATCACTGCATTCAGCAGAAAAAGGCGCATTTATTCGCTATAAAATGCCGTGTCAAAACTTGAGTAATCATACTAATATTTAATGTTAAAAAGTGTGTGTCATTTTCAAAACTCGCTTTATTTTGGTTGTATCAATCGAAAACTCGCATAATCCACCATAGCCAATAGGAGGCTGTATTTTTTGTTTTTCCAAAACCATCTTTATCCTCTTACCCAATCGGTGGCCTGAATTCGGTTATGTGACTTTGTTGTCGTCTGACTAGGAGCTGAGATCGGGGTAGCGGATTTTTATCCCCCTGGAATTTTACCCCCTGGGCAAACGTGACGTCACAAACCAGGGGGTAAAATTCCGGCCGCGAACTTTTGAGTTTCACTACATCAGCTCGATGGATTAAACGCGGAATTAAATATATATTTTCACGGTTGTCAATTTAATCAGAACACATCAAATTATAAAAACCTAGAGTGTACGGCCCGGATTTTTACCCCCGGAATTTTACCCCCGGAATTTTACCCCCCGGATGTTTACCCCCGGATTTTTACCCCTGGAATTTTACCCCCTGGCCAGATATATAAATTAGTAAAAATGATTAATTATCTTCATTCTGTTTTAATTTTATAATAAACATGTTATTATTAAGTAGCCTATCTTAATTTATTTGTAACATCAAGTAATCGAACAGGTTTTTGATTTTATTTTTGAGATTCGAGTATCAGGATTCCAACTTTGAAGCTAACTGTTGATTAATATGACGTATAAACAAACATCAGAATGGTAATTGATTCGAAGATTTTTTTCACGATTTACTATACAACCGTGGTAAAACAATGTTTTTAGTTTGTATCGTAACAATAACAAAATATGCCTTATTGTTTCTTTACGAAGAAATGTTCGCCCAATCATCATTTAAATGAGCTACTCAGTTTATTTTACATACTTATTGACCAACAGTTGGCCCCAAACGCAAATCCCGAACATCAAAATTAAACAGAAAATTCTGTTTACTTAGTTGAGATTAAAAAATAAATAAAGAAAGATAGGAGACTAAATAATGAAATGTTTACAATTAATTAAAAACAGAAATAAGAAAATCGATCATTTAATTTCTAAAATCGGCCAGGGGGTAAAATTCCGGGGGTAAAAATCCGGGGGTAAAAATCCGGCCCGTACATCTTCAGTTGTCTAAACGCTAGTTATATGGATAGGGGGTAAAATTCCGGTTTTTATCGCTAATCTAATTAATCACGCTCTGGCTATTTTCATTAGGCTTCCAAATCCGCGGGGGTAAAATTCCGGCCGCGAACAAACTTTTGGCCACTCAGGTTACTACGTCATAGTGACGTCAGCTTTGCCCAGGGGGTAAAATTCCAGGAGGATAAAATTCTGGCGATCTCCAAAGAGGACATTATAAGCTTTCTTTTGATACCAAAATCCTTTCTTTAATACGAAAAAAACCCTGTTTTTATGCGTAATTGAAACTTTCAAAATGGTTTTTTAATGGCCCTTTTCTATAACAAAACTTCAAAGTCATAAACGTAGAGAACGTCCTATAGCAAAGAAAAAAATCGTAGATGCATGGGACTTGCACCAAGTGATTCGGATTTAATAAGGAATTCATTTGAAGGTTGAATATTTCAAAAAGTTATAATAGCTTCAAAACTTGGTAGGCCCTACGTAGTTCCTCAGTTCCTGATGATTAAAATAATTTTAACACATTCCTCAGGGGGACACCCACAAGGTGTCAGAAGAAAATCTTAAAAGTAAGCATAGGTTGGCACATCAATTGAAATGCCTTTACTAGTAGAATACAATGCCGCCAATTTCAACTCAAACAGTCAACTGAGTCAAAAATGGCAGCAGTTGAAAGATTTCTTAAATCTGCGATGTATAATCTTTGAGCGGCTGCCATTTCTTACTCTGTAGTTATTTTGAGCTCAAATTTGCGGCATTGTATTCTACTAATAAAGACCTTTAATTTAATGTGTATATTGACCTATGCATACGTTTTAGCGAATTTCCCATATAGGGAATCTATTATATTATTAAAGTGATACAATCAAATTTTATGTAAACGGTTAAGGCCATTTATCAAGTAAAAATATAGGCATATGGCATATCAAAATTAAGCTCAGAGTGTGTAGATTTGCCGAAAAGTATTGATATGGACGAACTCCCTAAGGGCTCTGCCCCACAGGCTGATTTCCAAAGGGCTACGCCTTGCATGTTTTGGAAGTTAAAGTTATTCGATTAATTTAGTGAACAACAGCTGTCAAGATTTTTGTTTACTTATTTATTACTAGCTGTGTGCCCGTTCTACGCACGGGGATCTTATCATAGTCAGTTAAAACCACGAATACTAGAAAAATACCGGTATGGATCATAAACATAAACAAATGACCTTGTTGGCCCGAATCCTATACTAATAGCATTGAACATATGTTTTGGCAGTTCCATTTAAGCAATGTTAAATAATGGTTATTTTCGGGCCAAAAACGTCATTTGTTTATGTTTATGATCCATACCGGTATTTTTCTAGTATTCGTGGTTAAAACCTTCTTATATAAAGCACAGCAGTTGGTTTGCATACTTTCAGATATGCTGACAAAACTATTCCTTCGCAAATACAGTATCTGACAGTTTCAAGCCAAAACTAATGCTTCGCAATTAAATGTCACCCGGATCTTGTTGGTCCATATGTTATATCCAATGATTAAACTAAATAAACGGTATCAGCATTCTGACACATACTTTCTCCCATAAGTTTGTCAACAACCTTTATCATGTGTAAGCGGTGAGAGTAAATATACGGAAATGGGATTTGTACAATTTTTCAGAATTTAAAGGACTATAACATAATGGTTAAAAGTATTTAAGGTACTACCTCAACCTCTTAATTTAACACTTTATTCGGGTTGACATTTTCATTATCAAGGCGCTCTTGTCCTTTCCGTGAAACATTGAGAAACAAGGACATTAATGCGTTACCATCATACATACACACAAAAATACCAAACTTAATGAGGGAATCTGCTACGCTTTAAGCATAAAAAGGTACATATAAAATTAGTACTTGAAATCTTTGTTAATGCCATAAAATTTGATCATAACAATTTATATTTGCTTGGACCGGAGATGACTCGAAATTCTGTCGAAATGCTATCTGAATCGGTTTGCTATATGAAATGAAGTACAGTAGGCCTACTATAGACGTTTTAGATTGGTAATTTGTAATAAAAATTACCAAAATATGCCACGAACTATTGATACATAAACAACGTTCAAAGTGTTTGAACAATTCATGATGGTTTGCTGAATAAATGTTTTACTAAAATGCGTTATAGTTTTCTTAGCATAACATTTTGGAATCCAGACAGAAAAAGCAAAAATTATACAGTTAAGACATCAATTAAATTGAATAGGCCTACGCCTGTAATAAATAAGGTGCAACACCAACGATAACTAATTTGTAAATTACTGTGATGTGTTGGTACGTACAAATGAATCTTGCTGCTACTAAAGGTTAAAAGGAAAAGAACCAGTACCGTACCAAAAACCAACGTTTACAGTTAAGAACTGTAGTACAGCCGACCAATTATATGCGTTAATCAAGGTTATTGATCTCTTGGTTTTGGATTTTCTCGTAACAAGTTATCGGCAATCAAAGTTATTTCCCATTAATTGCTTTATTTGTACACAACCTTAATGTAAACTTATCGGTGTCAGTTTGAAAAAAAACCTTATACAACATAACTTTCTGTTATTTAATAGATTACGTATTCTCTAAACAATGTTTGCTGGTATACAAACATTATAAGGAAATGTGACAAAAATCACACAACGTTGGGTTTTTGGACGTTTATAATTTTATTTCTTAAGTACCTAGGTAGGCCGTGTATTCTGGAAAAGTACCGGTATCAAGAATCGTTGTCGAAAGGGTTGTTATAAATAATTGGGTAAGCATACGTACCACACGTACCCAAGAGAAGGGCTATGGGCCTATTGGCTGTATGGTCCAGCGATTGCATCACACGGTGAGTAGATATAGTCAATGGTAGGAACAGAAAGTGACACATTGGAAAATCGAGTTCAGCATCATCCGTAAACCTCTGTTACAATCACCCACTGCAGTTGTAATTTTTTGCTTTACACTTTACACAACCGCCATTGAAGAGCCGTCAATGAGTGGAACATGGGGTTTTATGGGGTGAAAATGTGGTTTGTCCCATTTTTGACCCTTAAAACAAAAAAAATAGCAATTTCTTTTCAAACCGTATTGTAGAGCTTAAAAAAAATAAATAATTTAGTATATTGAAGTGCTGTTGTATGCCTAACGGTCACGGAGAAAATTCAAAAATAGTGTAATTTAAAATTCCCATGTTATTCTTATGGAGAAAATGAAAGTTGTTGTAGTTTACTTGTTTATGGATATATATCGATACAATTTTGCAAATTTATTTATTTCATCTTATACTATTGACGTATGGTCAAAAACACTTTTTACCTTCCCCGTAGCAGCAAACCAAAGAACTCGTTACATATAATGTTATTGAAATCCTACTAATATTATAAATGAGAAAGTTTGGATGTATGGATGTATGGATGGATGTATGGATGTATGTTTGTGACAAGTGAACGCGAAAAATACTGGTCGGATTGGGCTGAAATTTGGCATGATGATAGCTCACATTCCCGATTAACATATAGGCATATTCTTATTTCAAAAATCCTTTCGGGCTCCGCGCCAGTGGCTCTGGAGTTTCCCATGTTAACCTTATGAGAAATGGAATTATTGAATCTTAACAGCTGTTTCAATTAAACAAGTTGGTTCTGTTCTATGATGTTCAATAGCATTAAAGTTACAAGGATTACCAACAGGGTGCAGCACTATTATTTCTTTTACATTTATGACAACAGCTAATTTGCAACCAAAAGGTGAGTGAGCGTAGCGAACGAACTTCAACCTGGAGGCGAGTTAGCGTAGCGAACGAGCTAACCTGAAGGCAAGTGAGCGCAGCGAACGAGCTCCAACCTAAAGGTGAGTGAGCGTAGCGAACGAGCTCCAACCTAAAGGTGAGTGAGCGTAGCGAACAAACTTCAACCAGGACGTGATTGAGCCATGCAAACGAGATAATCTTGAAAATTAAGAAGTTAAACGGGGCAAAGCCCGCGGGTTACAGCTAGTAGGGAATAAATATGTCTTATTTATGGAAATATTTTAGTAAAAATGTAATCAGACAAGTTGAAATTCGCTTAGTCTGCAGGTTTGCTGTGGCGGGGGTATTTTCATTTTCTTCCGACTTCTAGCGGGCGTTCCCTGCGTATAACAGCAATGCAAATTCAATTCAATACATCTTTAAATAGCTGTCATTTTTGACTCGATTGTCCGTTTGAGTTCGGGTTTGTGGCATTGTAATACCTTTGATTTGATACGCATATCAACCTATGTTTTTTTTTAGATTTTCTTCTGACTTCTGGCAGGCTGTCCCTCTGAGGAGGTAGCGCATCACTGAAAAATGTTTTAAAACGATTTTAATTCCCAGGAATTGTTTACCAAGTTTTGAAGCTCTATCTTTATTACTTAATGAAATATTTAACCGTCCCGGGACCATCGATCTTTATTACTAGCAATAGAGATCGATGCCCGGGACTTTTCCTGCACTGTATAAAATAGGCAAACATGATTTTGTCGTCACAACTCCTCGTGCTTTCACATCCGATTTTGTTAGTTTATGGCTCATTAGAGAGATCTCATTTAGTAGAAGTCATATAAGGTCTTAGCTGTTTAAAAAGTCACCTGGACTCTGCCCCATTGGCTTTTAAAGTTTTCATGTCTACTTGTCTACATATAATGATCGACTGGATAATTTATTTGCTGTTAATATTTTAAATTACAATATTCAAGGAAACACGCCTGTGTACATACATTTCCTGACTTAGTTAAAATTAAATATTTACTTATTTGAATGTAGGTTTGCGTTTGTATTATAATGGAAACAGCCAAGAAAGCCTAGGCAATTTGAGACATTATTTCACCAAATAAGAAAACTGAAATGACGTAGTTGTATTTCTTGAGCAATAAAGAACCAAATTGCAAATTATGGTAAAATAGAAAAGTAATAGAACGCTACCAAGTAGAAAGAACAGAGAGATGTTTTATTGAGAATTTTCTATGGTTAGTAGTGAAGCAAATAAAACTGTTAAACAATAAAATATAATTTGAAGCAGATAATGCAGGAAATCGGGTAGTAATTTGAACAATGTTAATCGCTATTTAAAAAGTCTGCATTTTGTAAACAAATACTGGTGACAATAGTGGTGCCATAGATGACGTACAACATGTACAACTTTATGCAGCTATAGGTGAGTCGGAAAATATTTGTAGAAAACGCTAAAAACAAGGTCGGCTTCTGAAAAATTATAAAACATTTACAAGAAATGTTGATTATATCGAACTGTTACGAAAAGCGCGATTATTTTCATTAAATAAGATTTTAGTTGAGTCTTTTAAACACATTGAAAATTATGACTGTTATTAGTTTTAAAATAACTCCTGGTAATACAGGTACTTGACAATTGCTCGATTTCGAGCAACAGGTACACTAGTCCCTTTTAAATATGAATACTCATAAGAATAACATGGAAACTTTGAAACCCCGTGGGATATGCATGTGTTTCTCAAGACTGTATTTCATGACTCATGACTCTATTTCATGTAACTATATGTTTGCATATTATGAAATAAAGATATTTTGATTGATTGATTGATTGATTGACTTTAAAGTACATTTCTGCAAAATGTCAGCTCATTCGGTCCAGGAGTTTTCACGTAAATGGAACTTCAGAGTTATACACAAACACCCATACTTTCTCATTTATAGACTAATATATAATAGGATTATTTTGGAGCGTTCGAGTACTTAATAATCCAATCATCAATTTCTTTAAATCATTCTAAAATGTCAACAAGGTCCTACGTCATATTTCCTCTATTACCCAACTAGTTTTTCCAAAGATTAGGCCAGCCCTACATCAATTTGATAGTTTTAGGTCGAATTATTAGTTCATGCATTTTTGCTCCAAATACCATAGCTACATCTGGCAAAATCATTGCTTGAGATCATCCCAAGTTTTTCACGTAGTTCCCTGTATCGCCGCTGCGGCGCTAGTGTCTACTTTGGACCATTTGTTTCAGTGATGCCCGCGCGCTTGCCGCCTCGATTTTGGAAATCATGTAAGTAAAGAGTTTGTAGTCTGTTTCACTTTATCATATTTTAAAATACGTACATTAATTAAGCCATTAAAGATAACTTTTGTATTTATAGTATCTTCAAATTGTACCATTTTCTTCAGACTTTGAAATGTTTTTTCTTATTGGAGATAAATTGTGATCTCCATACAAACAGTGATAGCAAGGAATATTGGTTTATTTATTCTTTTATATTAAGAATAGACAAAATCGTAAAAATTAATATTTCTCTTTCGTAAATAATGTCCTAATGTAGTTACTATGCAATTTTAGTACGTATTTCAATAATAGGCTTATGTTGATTGGATGGATAGCTAGTGTGATTATAGTGCTCACCTTTGTGTCTGATGCTCTCTAGGTATAACAAACAAACAAAAATCTATACGTTATAGTGTAGGGAGAAATTGATTAAACAAAATATTTCTTGCAGATGCCAACATTCGTTGTAATTCACCAAATTTTGATCAAAACAATATACTAATATCTATGAAATTGGCTTCGCAAACAAGCTAAACCAAACAACAGAAAGTCCAAAAACATTTGTATACTCAAATTAGCATTGTCTAACAAGTAAAACGTGTAAGTATGTACGTTAGTAGTCCGACTGAAATTTGCTACCGAGATAGCCTTTTGAAAATGTTGTTTAAAATGTTATTAATCAATTCAGAGAATAAATCAACAGCAAATGCTTAATGTTTACTCGAAAAGTAAATAAATCGATTAAAGCATTCCATAGAGTAATTAATTAAAAATGTAACAACAATGATGATTATGCCATTCGTAACAGCAAATTTATGTAATCGTCTACCAATCGATTATTTATGTTGACCAATTGCTGAAACATAAATTTTAATTTATTAACATTCCGTTTGATGGAGAATTCAAGAAAGTTATTTAAATCTTTTTCAGTATGCAGATTTGTCGCTACAGAGTTTCCCATCGCAGTTTTTAATATTTTAAGTACAGGAAAGATCCTCAGTACATCTAAGATGTTTGTATTTCAACTATGTATGCAGTTTTGGTTGTCAAACAATTTTAACAAATTTACAAGAAGTTTGTCAATTTTTATTTGACAGTAAAGGCGATTTAGTAGATTTGTTTAGGTTTCTCAACCAATAAATATTAAAATAATTTTTTTTTAATTATTTAAAATTCAAAAAGACATTTGAAATTCTTAGAGATTTTAACATATAGAAAGCAGATTAATGTTTACGTCCATATTAAAACGAACACCGCTGTTAAACATAGTTTATAATATTTTGTAGTCTGTGACGTATCCTTGGGTTGATCGTGACTATAAAAGTAAAATCTCTATAATTATACCTAGACAACGTCTGTCTAGTGGTCTTGTTGACCCGTAAAAATATGCCGAAACTTCACTGTGCTGAACAATTTGGATTTTTTTTATTTTCTAAAAAGTGAAAACAATTTATACCGGTACGTCAGTTTTTATTATTAATTATTTATTTTTTTCCGTAACTGGTGTTCTTGATCACGCAAACTGTAATGGTGGTGTAAAATATGAAATTTTTCGTTTATGTTTAAAACGATGTTGTAGAAACTAATTAATCGTTGAGATGCATAGCACCGTATATGTTTTATTATAAAATTATATACAAAAATGTGTGGATAAACATGTACTTGAACAATTCATGATTAACTATTAGTTTTATTTAGAGAAGTTAGAGGAGAAAGCTTTCAAACTCGATTGGTTGTGCGTTGTAAGCTTTCGGGGTCTGTGATTTTTAAAATTTTTTTTATAAGAAACACACCATTTTATTTTGACAATTAAATGATAAGTTGTTCAATGATTTTATGTAATTTAACTTTAGGTACGTTATTGTCTCCAAACTGTTCTAACAAAATTTTCCGTAAAATCTATTCAGTAACAAAGATTAGAACCACAAAAGATGGTCTTTTTGCTTTCTAAAGTGTGGTTTTTGCTAGAAAGCAGCATACATTGGTGGCTAAATTACGATTGGCATCTTGGTCAAGATTTAACCCGCTCTGTATCTAGCTTTCTCTCCACGGCTACACAGTCAATATTATTTATCTTAACTATAAAATACATAAATGCACATTTAAATTCTCATTCAATAAATAGACCAAATCTAATCCTACCAAATCCCATAACTACCGTAACATCTTCAAAGAAATATAAAAAAGAAAAAGATATTAAAAAAGAAAGTAAGAACACCTTCAAGTATTTTTATTAATCATGTAATTTTTGCTAGTTCAGAAATCCACGAATTTCCCGCAATCTAAGGGAGTTGCTACTAAAAATTACCAATTTTGTAGCATTTTTTTTCTTTTATTGAAATTTTAACCACACATTGTTTATACTATAAAGCTGCTTTTGTGCATGGATATTGTAATAGATTAAATAAAAAAAAAATACTTAGGAATTAAAATAAAAAAAATATGAAGCCATAACTCATAAAATAATTGAGAAAAAAATATGAGTATGTACAAAAAGTTAGTGCTTTTCTTGTTCTTTAAAATGGGATATCAAATAATAAAATAGGTTCAGTAGTTAAAAAGTTATAAGAGGTTTAGAAAAATCCACATTTTCCCGAAAAAAGCTTAAAAAAACGTATAAAAAGTTTTTAAAAATATTTTTTTTACTTTACCATAGCTAAACATTTTTCTACGACTAAATAAACACAAAAAAGTATATATGATCATTTTCAAAAGGATTAAAAACACTAGTTTCAGTAGCGACCCCCCCCCCCCCCCTAAGACGAACACACCTGGGAAGATTAAGTGTACAACAATCCTTAGCTGGATTACTCAATTTTCCGGTAAATGGGGGTTATTAACATAATATAAACCCAGGATTTGAACGTACTCAAATCGGAATGAAACGTGAACGGTCAAAGAACAAGGGAACCGAACAAGCAAGTGATAAATCTAAATAAAGGACGAGACAATGTCCTTGTCTTCTTGAACGACTAGATGAACAATCACTTGGAATTCCTAAGGGATTTATGACATTCTTCGTACCAAGGACTGTACGCTTGCATTGTACTCATAACAAGACAATTGGTAGTTGTGTGTATTCAAATTGATAACTAAATTTACCTATCGTAATGTTTACATACACAAACACCATTTTCCATTAGTTTCTGAAGCTCCGGTAGCTAAAATAATGTTGAAGGACTGAATATGTGGGAAAGTATGATGAATAGAAATAACCCTGCCGCAGCAAACCTGTAGACTAAGCGAATTTCTTTTTACCTCTCTGGATTTCTACTAAAATATTCCCTGAAAATTGTCAGACTTATTTTAATGAGTACCTAGGTGCTACAGGGAAGGTATTGAGGTGTGTTTTTTATTAATGTTGATAGCTTAGTATTAAATAAACAAAATTGCCAAATTTTATTAAAATACATCCATAAACAAGCAAATTACAACAGTTTATTTATTCTCCAGAAGAATACCATGGGGGTGTTAAATTTGAAGTTTTTTAATTACCTACGTAACCGTTAGGCATTCAACAACGCTTCAATATACCAAATTATTTTTTTAAGCTCTGCAAAATGGTCTGGGTGAAGTTTTATGTTTTTAGAGTCAAAAATAGGAAAACCCAGTTTTTAACCCATAAAACCCACTATAAACTCCTGTTCCATCATCATGCTGGTTCGCGAACTCGTTCGAATAAATGTAGGTTTACACGGTTAGTCATCCTTATATGGCTATGTAAAATTTAGAGTCAACATTGGATAGTTGAACCCCAAAATTGATTGAACTATGTGTTTGTAGAACAAAGAAAGATTAGCTTCTTCACTGACGTAGTTCTGTTTAGGACGAGTTGTTTCCGTAGCCATGGGCATTTATTAAAGCTTAATGATAAAAGACAGCTGAGTTCATGTTTCAAACCAACAATAAGCTACTGGCTTTTTTAGCTTTTTAAGGCTTTTTGCTGGATCGAACCGGCAACCTTAGTATTTTTCATAGTGCGCCACAAAACTAAAAGTGCTTCCATCGTGATCGCTGGGTTAACAATATACAGGTTAACTTTCCTAGACTACTACGCTGTTGCCGAGAAAAGTCAAATGTTCTTTGAGTTTCAAGTCTAGCAGGACATTGGTCGAAAATTGAACGTTTATATGCAAAGACCGCAGTCTGACGTCATTCGATGTGATTAAATTAGTTATTCATTTTCGGTTCATTATTACAAGATGGTGTTAATCTAATAATCAATGGCTCTATTTTAGAGTTAATGGGCTGAAGCCATTCAAGCATATTACTAAATTCCAAAAACCGGATGAACTCCATAATATTTTAAGTGCTAAGTTATTAGTTTTTTAAGGGAATTTTAATTTATAGTTTTAATTATTTTGCATTCATTAATGCTATTCATTAATGCCGATTAATATAAACTTTAAAGTATATACAACTATTTACTATATCGTAGTACTACGGCATCGAAAAACCAGGGTGCGAGTAAAGGATACGTGTTGAATAAATTGTATGATTTCCTCATAACCGACGGAATTAAGATCGGATGTATCTAGTGTTGAACCATGGGGGAGCGAGCTGGCGTAGTGGTTAGAGCACGGGACTTCAGTCTCTGAGGTCCCGGGTTCGATCCCCGCCAAGTCACCAATGGAATTTATCTAAGTGATAATGCCGCAACCCCTAGGTCTAGCCTGAAGTAATGTGAAAAACAATCCCAGGCTCGTGCCTAGCGTCCTTAGGACAAAAAAAAAGTGTTGAACCATGAAAAAGCTTCTGGTTATTTTTCAGGATCGAGTTGACGACCTTTTACTCATTAGGAGACGTTGTAGCCTCCACCTAACATACCTAATCTATAGAGAGAGTTGGCGGAATTAAGCAAATTTTCCTTAAGCAAATACAAAATAAAATACTGTAATTTGTTAACCCTAGATAATGAAGAAATGGAATTGTGAAAAGTCTTTATGTTTGAGATCAGTATTCATATTGCAGGTTGAAAAGATGTAAGTACTAGGTATGGTTGATCAAAGTATAGTTCTGCCATAAATTAATGAAAAAGCGTTAAAATTTTATTTTTGGCCACCATAGGTAACATTACCACATCTCCATAGGTTTAGCTTAACAAAAGCATATTGGAAATATAATATTATCCTTGTCTAACAGTCTGAACGGGAACCAAACTAATGGCAAACCAATGAACAAATTAGCTACTAAATACATGCTCACTCCATCCGTGGTAACGAACACAACCAACGGAATTTCTTGCGAGTGTAATTGGTTTATTATTGATGTGATATTGGTTTTGATATGGTTGTAATGAACTAATTATCACAGCGTGGCGGGTTGAGGTTTGCATATGTGAGAAACCGGTTCACCTCAGTCTATTGGTGGCCGAGCTTTGCTTTAGGAAGGGCCTCAACCTATGAATAATTTCCAAACGCTGCCACATATACGTAGCAGATGCGAAATATATTTTAAAAATATATGTTTTGGGCCTACGTATCATATGTAATACTAGGTGTACAATGCAGTTATCTGCTTGCAATATTGAGCGGAGCAAGCATATTCATCCAATACTTTTGAAAAAATTTAACTAATCCCTGATCGTTCCAAATGGGCTTGGGTTCACATAAGTGGGATGTCTACCTGCAGTATCCAAAGTCAATGCTAAGTCTGGCTCAAGTAAATGAAATGTCTTTTTGCAGTACCATCGATATAGTACTCAAAATCAATGGTACTTCTGGTTTACGCCAATGTGCTTGCAGTATCCTAACACAATGGTATCTTTGGTTCACATTGATGGAATTCCTATTTGCAGTACCTGTTCAAAGTCTGCTTTAATGGTACGTCTAACCACGAAAATGGAAAGTCTACTTGCAGTATCCAAACTCAATGGTAGGCCTTTATTTGGTTTACATAAATGGAATGACTATTTGAAAGTCAATTGTGCATCAGTCTAGTTCCTGCAACCCTGATGATTTATTATTGGTTTTTCATTTTGTAGTAAATTATGCCCAATGATATTAATCCGATTGTTCTTCCCATTTTCTCTGTAGGGCCTACGGCATTTTTGTAATGTGTTATTTTAGATGTTTCGAATAACATATGTTGCGTTTCTTGTTTACCTTTTTATTGTTACATCGCAAATAATGGCGACATCTTAACCCACAATGTTCATCTTACTAATATTATAAATCTGAAAGTTTGTGAGTTTGTGTGTGTGTGTTTGTGTGTGTTTGTGTATTGCTCAATCACGCACAAACTACTGGACGGATTGGGCTGAAATTTGGCACGATGATAGCTCACATTCCCGATTAACATTTAGGCATATTCTTATCTCAAAAATCCTTTCGGGCTCCGCCCCAGTGGCTCTGTAGTTCCCCATGTTAACCTTATGAGTATTCATATTTAAAGGCAATTAAAGAATTTAGTCAGCTGTTTCAACTTTACAAGTTGGTTCTTAGGTTCCCCAACAGGGTAAAAACAGGGTGCAGCACTATTATTATTTTGTTTTTGAATATATGACAACAGCAAATTTGATCTAAGCAGCAACAAAAAACTGTGATACACTATGAGAACTGTCAAAGTAGGATTTTTTAACAGTTAGGTTTGAGTTTTTAATTTAATGAATAATTTGTGATAGTTTGCGAATGTTTGATAATTAATTTTTTTCTATTGTTTAGGTTCAGTGGTAGAACATTATGGCAATAGTAGATGTGTTGTACTATATCATACCGTAAATTTATGAACCAAATTTTATCAAACTGTGTCCTACTCCCATTGCAAACGCAAAGCTTGAGTATAACTGCAATAAGCATTTTATCCTTAAAGTATTAATATGCAAACCCCGTAAGAAGGACGGGTGCTCTGCTAGTATTTTTATAAGTTTCAATTCACGTAGGGCACTTAGCAGACGGTGGCTAAAGGCATCACTTCCACCTCTACTTTGTTTTTTTCACCAGACAACCGGTTGGATTGTTTCTAGAACTACTTGTTCTTATTGTTGACAGTTTACATTTACTTAGCCCGGTAGCTAAATTCGGAATACGGTAAGCTATTGTAGCAGCTTTCGTAGCTACGGGGTTACCCGATTTCACGTTATGAAATTTGAATCTATTTCTATTTCTGCCAGCCCAAGGCGTTGTAATTTGTTTGTTTGATAATAGATTTTTTACTGTAGAATCACGTGTAGAGTCGGATCAACTTCAAGCGAACGCATTGTAATTTGCTGAGTCAAATTAAGTTAAATATTTTAAACTTAATTAGTTTAATTTTATTTTTAATAATACGAACTGTAAATTTGTTAGTAGTTGAATTTTTTTACTAGAGCTAACATTTTAGTTTACACACCTAAGTAGATATTCCCTGTGCATAGTCCACCAGTAGCAAGTTTTTAAATTAAAAAGCAAAATATCATAAAATAAAAATAAAAATATTAAATATAATAAAAACTATATTGGCGAGTCGGAGGCTCAGTCGGGCCCAAGGCAGCGATTTCGTGGGTCCTGATCCTGGTCATTGCCGCTAAAGTCGATATAGTTCACCTTTGTACTGTACCGGCTCACTCCTTGCTTTGCTGGATACGTTCCATGCACGGGAAGTCTATGGGAAAATGCAAGGTTAAAAGAGGCCACAAACCTCTAAAAAAGAAAAAAATAATAATAATTCATAATAATTCGGATATATTCACACAAAACTCAAACTCGAAAATTTTTACGAAAACAATACTTTCTCCATATACTATGTATAGGGGGAGAAAGTAAAAAAGAGTCTTATTACAAAAATATTGACAAATTCATCGCCAGTAAATTGCATACACTTCTAGTAACATCTTGCAACTTTAATTTTACTCAATATTCTCTAGGCTACAAATTAACACTGACAAGCCAATTATTCCCTGTCAAAACTCACGATTTATTCTGTATACTGTTGTCATCCTAAGGGAAATTTCGTTCTGACGGTGGGAATTTTCGTGTTTTAGGAGCCCGGAGGTGGCAGCACTGTGCATCCTGCTCACGACTTGTTCCGGTCTCTCTGGTAAGTCGGCATGTTTGAGCATGACTCAATTTAAATATCTAATGATGTATTGTTTGGGAACAAGCACCTGACTGACTTTGGTGGTATATTGTTCCAATTTGTTTAAAGTGAAAGTAAACAAGGTTTCAATTTGAATTCAATAACACACTTCAGAGTTCATTTTTTTGTAACGTCCCTAATTTGTATCCCCATCAGAATAGTTTGTTTATTTATCGTATTCACAGAAGATTCTTACACTGCAATAAGCAGTCAATTAAGACAAACTTAACTTTACAGGGAAATTCCACTCCCCACCATTTGAGTGCGGGTTTCATGTAACGTAAAACGATTGGCCACATATGTAGTTGGTTTTAAACAACGATCTTAAACAATTTTATCGCCCCTGTAAATGATTTTTGTTTGTCCTGATCTTACTACAGGATTGTTTCACGAATCCCAAATTACAGAGATTCACTGTTCAGATGGGATTTGTCAAGGGACAAACAAGCTTTATGTTGGTAGTGCTGCTTTATTTACTTCTCTGGTGATCAGCTGATTTTCATTTTTGCATTGTTTGTCAATATGGCTTTGTTATATTGGCAATAATTGTGCTACTTTTGTTTCGTTATATACTAAAAAGCATTAAGATTTATATGGGCATTTTTTATATTACCAATAAGTTGTGAATGCTGTTGTATCCAATTTAAGATTATTATTTGACATTCTTTTTCCTAAGATATCTAATTAATATGTACTTGTCTATGGCACTTTCACGTTTTTATAAAAAACAAAAAAAAACAATTGAAGTTACCATTCTAACCAACATTCGCAATGTTTGCTACTTCTAGGTTCGGTTCGTTATCCAATTATATACGATCTATAAATATAGAAATTTGGACCTATGTTTGCTATTTTTATCTTTATTTTTTTAGGTAAAAATATTTAGCAAACAGATTTTTCAGATAAGAACAAAATGGAAACGTAAAAAAATATATGTTTAAATTGGACACTTTTGTCTTGGAAATTTGAGGACACCATTGAGCTATCATGAAACAAACATTTTGGGGCTACTTTACGCGTAACGCATTTGAGAACAGTTTTCGATATATCGATTGTTGAATATCGACGTTCTAAAAAACTTTTGTAAGATACTCAAAATTTTCAATTTTGTATAGCATAACTGAATAGCCCTCCTTGTATTAACCTATGCACTCCCAATAGCCAACACTGCCCGCTCAGCTTACTGACATGTAACCAATTAACATTCTAAACCGGACTTGTATTTATTCAATATTGATGATTGGGAACAAGCAAAACCGGTGAATAAACCATTGAGAAGATAGCATCGAGGAACTAGATCGTAAACAAATTGACTCTGGGTTCGGGCTGACCTTAGACAATAATTCCAGACCAAGATTTGTAATAAAAAAACTATAAGGTCTTAAAACTATGTAGGAACTTAAAGAAATCTTAATGTAGTTAAACTATACATTGTTTACGTGACTAGACGACATCGTTGTAACTTGTAAGTAAATATTAATTCTTCGTAGTTAAAAAAAAAGAAAAAAAAACAAGACAAGAATATCCACTTTGTGATTGCTGACATATAAATAAACAAAATTAGAGTTTTGTCTGTACATTGCTCAGAATTATATATTTTGGCTATGTTTACGTTTTATACATTAAAGAAGCCGAAACAAGTCTTATCTAAATTTCTGTCTGTCTGTCGGCCTGTCACGGCCCAGAAGGACTTTTACGCGGCCTTCTGAAAAACGAGAGCATCGAGAGGGATTCAAACAGTCTTTTTGTATTCACTGGATTGGCGAGAGTGTCTTTATCCATTAAAATATGACCTCACTATTTGAAATAAAATATTGGACGTTCAAAAACCCAATTTTGTGCGATTTTTGTCAAGTTTTCTATTAAAGTTTACCATATAATACGCCATTTATGAAATACTCATCTGTTTGAAGAATACGACATCTATAAAGTAACGAACAGCTGTTTGGATAAAGATTATTTTTCTAGCTGTCACTGGATATGTTTACATAAAATGTTGATTACAAATACTGCAACCGTTTCCAATCACGTTTTGTAAGAAAATCCAAAACCAAGTGAAATTAAAAACGTTGCCTTACACAATAGACTTTATTAATCGCAAGTACAATGACGTGTAACTGTAAATTAAATTAAATTTCTAGACATCATTCAGGTCGTTAACCAAAGATTCTATGTGTGCGTATAAAATTCAACTTGAGTTTTGATAACCTGGGAAAAGACCCTGAAACAGTGATGTATATGAAGTTTTGCCTGCATGTCTGGGAAAATGCACACTGCCATCCAACTGCTGTTCTTATTACAAGAAGGTTTCAACTGTCTAAAAGATCCCTCCGTAGAACGGGTACACAGCTAGTGTATAATAAGGTTTAACGACACAAACATGCTAAGAGTGCACAGAATTAACAATATGCAATATCACAGAAAATATACTACTAAAACCGGCAGTATCGAGCTTCTTCAGCATATTTACATAACGTAGTCATACGCTTCCAATAATGAGAATCACAAGGAAAGAAAACTAACCAAACTTTGTACAGATTACTGAGATTTTAAAATTATAAAATTGTTTAGTGACTGTGGATGAGAAAGTCCAAGATATCATCGAAATCGAGCGAAACGACACTGAAGAATACGACTACACCCAGGACGATGGTAATTTTTTTTTAATTCTGTCTATCCAGAAAGGCTATTTTTAATACATGCGTTATAATCTATGATTAAGGTGCTTACAATACTAGAGTTCTAATTTTTATAATTTAAAGGTAATTTCATATAAGGAAACATCATAACACATTATCACATTTAAGTGTCAGACACAACATTTGCAAAGGAGTATGTTTAATGTTTATGGAAATATCACGAATACTATAACAGAAACAGTATGGATCACAAACATAAACAAATAATGTAATGTCGGAATATAAACTTTATTTAACATTGCTTAGATAGATCTGTCCAACCCATAAATGCTATTAGTAGACCCTGTAGAATTCGGGCCAGCAACTCATTTTTAGCGAATTTCCCCTATAGGGAATAAGCTATTACCGTAGTACTCATGGTAAGACCTGGACCCGGGACCGATTTAAATTTTCGTTTTGAGGTCCCTAGAGACCAAAAATACCATCCGTTCAAATTCATATATATTTATATATGTGTCCGTTTGCACGAAAACTCAAGCAAAAATCATCCGATTTTGATGAAATTTGGTAGAAACGTGTAAACTTACGTTTATTCGAATGAGTTTGCGAACCAGCATGATCGGACTATGGGAACAGGGGTTTATGGGGGTTTTATGGGGTAAAAATTGGTTTTTCCCATTTTTTACCCTAAAAACTTAAAATTTAGCAATTCCTTTCCAAACCATTTTGTAAAGCTTAAAAAAAAACAAATAATTTAGTATACTAAAGCGTTAATATGCGCCTTACGGAGAAAATTCCAAAAACCTGTACATTTAAAATTCCCATGTTATTCTTATGGAGGATAAGTAAACTGTTGTAGTTTGCTTGTTTATGAAGATATTTTGATCAAATTTGGAAAATACATTAATGCATTGATTTCATACTAAACTATTACATTTTACAAAAAACACCTTTTTACCCTCCCTGTTGCAGCAAACCTAAGTACTCGTTATACTAATGCTATATAAATAGGGAATAAATGTGATATTTCTAAGGATACATTTTAGTGTGAATCCAATCAGGCAAATGGAAATTCGCTTAGTCTGGGGGTTTGCTGCGGCGGGGGTATTTTATGTTTACGGTCCTTACCGGTTCTCTTCAAGTGTTCGTGGGTAATATCAAAAATAATATATGGAATCGGAAAGGCTCAGTCAATAACACAATATTTATAATTTGTATTATTATATTACTGTTTTAGGTAGAAATGAGAAAGCAAGCGCTGACATATCGTATCTCAGCTTCTATATAGGCCACCGACACATTCCGAGTCCGTCCGGTCGTTTTTCGTCTAATAAAAGCACCATTTGCATCAATTATACAATCTTGCTTTGATTTAAACCGTTTGCTCCACTTATTGTGTCATACGTTCTATAGATTCAACCATTAGATTGTTTGCAATCACGAAATTAATACATACTAGTGTACATGTTGCTCGAATTCGAGCAATTGGAAAGTATTACAGGAGTTATTTCAAAACGAATAATAGTCATATTTACAATGAGTTTAAAAGAGTCTACTCAAAGATTACCGGTGTGTAACTCAGACCATGTTTAACTTCGTTATTGATAAACCTAAAGCATTCCGGCCGGCTTTCTCCTTCTCAAAATGTCTTTGTAAATATAGTTAAGTTATAGTATATTTCATCACTGGGCCCAAAGTGACTCTTTTCGACCCGAGCTCAAGTTTTTTTTAGTCTAAGGAAAATGAGTGAGGGTTGAAATTACACCTTTTTTCCGTGTGATGAACTATATTTTTCGTCATATTGTGCCATTATCCATGTTTATCTCTATAACAAGTTATGTTACAAAACTAAAAAAGTTTTCATTTAAATCCTCTCAAAACTACTTCCAACTATTTTCAAATTAATTTTCTAATGGAAACAAGCAGCTGTTTAGTGATTGAGTGATTGAATCGTTACGTCTAATACGATTAGTGTACATTATAGGCTACTATCGATATGTCGATTTATAATAAGATAACAAATAAATACAATTAATTGATTAAACAATCGATACATGCAATTTTGTTTACAAGCGAAATTTACAACTGAGTTGACAACAGCTGATTTTTACTCCAGGGGCTAAACCAAGGCCCCACTAGAAAAAGCGCTAAAAACGATTTTTACTCCCTAGAAAGTAAACATGCTACTATATGACGAAAAAATAGTTAAAGCATTGTCTATTTGAGGGAACCAGTAAATGTTAAATGGAGTATAAAAACCATGGAATCACAATCAAGATCTTTGATGTTTGAAGGCGAAATGACGAGACGTCCAGAAACGTCTGTGTACTCCGTGTGACGTCACTTACATAAATAAATCTCTTAGGTAATCCAATTTTACACACTCCCTCACCCGCCACAATAGGTCATTATGGAAATTGGAGAGGAAAAAGAATAAAGAACGGCCAGGAATCGCAAGCATGCGCCCACACCCTTGCATACAACCACAGACTATAAACCCAATACAACTTGTATGGTAGAATTTAAGAGAGTACGTCCAATCTATGGTAAACTTCATTTTGTTTGAGTTAAGCCTCCGAATCACTGATCAATACACGTGTACTGGTGAAATTACCTGCTGTCAAGTGATCCTTGTGATCACTATGGTCAACGTCTGGAAGTCGAACGCTACGTTGCTAGGTTAGGCTTCGTAAAACAAATAACTTTGATATTTTTAACGATGGAATACTATTTTACCATATGCAAAATTCAACTACTTTCGTATTCCTGAAAACAACTACCAAATACCATTGAACCCCAAAAGGAATAATAAATTGATATGAAATAGTTGGGGAGAGAGCTGGTCTAGGGTAGAGCGCGGGGCTTCGGTGCCCGAGGTAACGGGTTCAAATCCAGCCAATCACCAATGGATTTTATCCATATGATAATGTCGCAACCCTCTAGAACTAGCCTGATGTGATGTGCAAAACAGTTCCAGGCTAGAACTGTCGTCATAGGATGTGAAGACCCTAATGTGATTTAATACTAGGCAAAAAGTAGTTAACTAATATTTTTATTTGGACGTAATTGTAAAATTACCATGTATATTTAAAATAGGCCAAATAAATACAATACATCGGCGTACTTTACTAGATATACCACCTTAAAGCATATTCCTTCTTCTCCCATGTTTACTATTTACTTCTCCCTTTATGCCCCTCTTGTTCATCCATCTACTACAACCTTCCTTTCTCCACCCATATTCGTAATAGTACCACATTCATCATTCTTTTGCTCCTCATTACTCTCTATATCAGTTTTAACCACTTTGCTTGAAAACGTTAAACAATAACAATTAAATCCCATGTTTACAACCACGCTATTCCTTAATCTTCTTCCATGTAACATCTGTGTTTGCCACTCGCCTTTATTTTCCTACCTTTTCCAGTCTCCCTTCATTTTCCTCACTTCTCTGTAAATGTTTACTTCTCTCCTTTCTCCTCCTATTTTCACTAGCACACTCCAATTTCGCCTGGCTTCTCATCTTCTCTATGTATATTTTCAACTCTCGTGTCTTCTCCCATGTTTATGATTGCACTCTCCGTACATCTTCCTTCTTACCACACTCTTATTTCTCCAATGTTTACAACCATATACTTACTTTGATCTTTACCTGTTTTTTTCACCACTCTCAATGTTTAAAATACACAATTCCATAATCTAGCTCCTTGTCACCTCTCTCTATATATTTACGAATCTCCTTTCTTCCCCATGTGTAGGCTACTCTCTCCTTCCATCTTCTTCCTCGTCACCTGTCCTGTTATTCTCTCTTCTTTCTTTTTCAATTATTACTACCACTCTCCATTCATCTTTGTCCTTCTCACATTGCCCCTAGATTACGGCGGAGTCCTGGGGGAGGAGATGGTCGGGCCTTGTGCAGACTTCAAACTCGGCGAGGACGACCTGATGGCCTACGACTTCATCCGCAAGTTCCATCTGGACACCCCGGTTCTGCAGATGCCTGGAGTGACCAGAGTACGAGGATCCAACAGAGTCCAAGTGGCTTACAGATTAGATAGGGACTCTGATCTCGTACTACCTACGAGGTAAATAGTCTGACCTTGAATTATGTGAACTGTTGAACCATGTGTGGTGAAATATATTGGAGGAAACTTCAAAAATCTTGAAAGAGCAAAGGCTAGCAAACAAGGTAACGAATAATTCAATTCTCTAGTTCTTGTCACTGGGAAAATAACTAAAATCACATCTTATAACTCCGTAATTTAATTATAAAAGATAAACCAATTTAAATGTGAAGGAAAGTGAAGGAAACCCCAAATTACTTGATAGCCTACTGATGTTTCATAAAAAAAATATTTTTGCCCTTAAGTGTTAGTTCATGTTTTTACTAATAATCTTCGGAAAATCTATTAACTCTGAACTTCATTTTGATGTGCCATACTTATAATTCTATTCCATTAATGACCTTAAACGATGAACACGGATTTCAATATGTTACACTATTCAGTATTGAATGTATTTTTATTTTTTTTTACATTGAACCCTATTGATGTTGGCACTTCGCAGTGTAAGCCGTACTAACAGGCTCACCAATCGGATCCATCCGATTTCGAAGAGATATATCTTACAACATTGCACAAAGCATATGCCATACAGTACATTGTAAACACTTTTACAAGATAATATACTAATTTCACAGGAAAATGGACCCAGACCCAGAAATTGTACAAACCAAAATGCGTGGATTACAAGGCTACTTAGTTTTTTTTTTAATATCTAGTTGATGTATTTGGGTATCATCAGAGTCAAAAGGCATTATAACAGCAAGTTAGATTCTATCAATTTAGTTACTTCATTGTGGTTTTGTTTGATTGATTGCAGGTTTACTCTCAATTCATATTGCTACATGAGTTTCAGTTAATGTATTCATATTATAATTCAATGCAAATTTAAACGGAATCGATCAAAATAAATCACCGATGAATATCTGATAGATCTGTGTGGGGGGTCTGAAATGGCTTGGAAACGTTTTGCGAATACAACGAAATATATTTAAAATAAGAAAATCAATACATTTGAAACGTTCTCCTTATTCTAAACGTTGAAATTCCCCTAGTACCATACGTATACTGTACCTTATAGACATTTGATTTTCATAAATATCTCCCCATTGGGATTGCACCAGTAGTTTTCCTTTTCCGCACTTTGAAAACCCCCTGGCACCATACAGATACCTTTCAAACGTGTGATTTTTCATAAAAATTTCTCTTCCTCTATTTTTTTCTCCTCCTCTATTGGGCCTTCAGTGGTAGTTCTCCAAGATGTATGGAGTAAAAGTACGTCCATGTATGGAGTAAAACCTTTACTCCATACATCTTGGTAGTTCTCTTTCTTTTGCACTTTTGAGAGCTCCTGGTACCATAGTTATATTTTTCAAACATGCGATTTTCAGAGAAATCTTCCCGTTTGGCCTCCCACGGCAGTTTTCCTTCATATGCACCTTCAGGGCTCGCAAGGTGGCCAAGAGCTCCTGGCACATCCTGCGAGTCACCGACCTTCTTCAGCGACCGCAGTTCCTGGTCACCCTCAACCCTCGCAGGGAGGCGGTGGAATTCTCCATCGTAGACTTCAATGGAGACTTGCAGACCTTGGTGTTCACCAAGACTCAGGTATTTGGTGACAAACTTTTGTGTGTATATTTTAAAATACAAACTTATTGCAGCAAGAGTGTTAAATACTTTTATCTTAGTCATTTTCAAAACTTAATAGCCTAATCGAATTATAAAGTTGATATTAGCTCTCCAACTAATAACAAATGGGGCTTAGAAGTAACGTTGTTCTCTTAATTTTAGAACAAAAGTCATAAGAAAAAATAAAGTTTTTAAAATATTTAACGTAACTCGATCTTTCACTTGGTACAGTATGCACATGACTAGCATGACGTAATAGAAAAGGCAGTGGCTACGTCACTGTTCGCAACGGCTGTCTAAATCATTACGGCAAAGGTCACGGCCTCTTGAATGGACTTGAGATTTATGCGGCAGTGGTAATGAGTCAATAACAATATATCTGACAGGCGGTGGCAGTGCTGTCATCTGATTCGCCGCTAATATAGAGAGCAGCTGACAGGGAATAACAGCTGATTTACAGGATTGCCAACTTACAAACCGACAGGCGTGAAATTTCCCACCAGCGGTGGCGATAAGTCGGTCCAGTGCGTTTCGGTAGCTAATCTGCCAAGATCCGATTGGGTTTTTTAGTACCTGTCAACACTTTGGTCTTTTTAGAGGTTGGATTACCGCTTGCCAAAATACCGCTTGGTCAAAATAACCACGTCATTTGCAAATTTACTTCAGAAAACATTCTTAGCTGCCGTGCCGTGTGCGGCCTTCCTGCTTGAATTTGAGAGGGGAGTGCGCAAAATAGTCCGTGATCTATGAAACTGGGAGCTAGCCATTAGAAATTCTTATTGCAAGTCATTTGCGATTAGGAAACAATAATTATACAGTACTTGGAGTGGAATAAAATCGTGTAATCCGCCAATCTAATGAAGGACTTGCAAAAGCGTCTACATGTAATTGAGGTGTTCAAAGAAATACCTCAACATCTATTTAAGCCCTAAATAAAATTTGAGAAATATTATTTGCCTGTACACTCTTAAAAATGTAATTTTCTGTAAAATCTTAACTCGAGATACCTACACATAAGATATACACGATTTTAAATCAGCTATGAAATGTTTAACTTTTACACTGAAACTTTCAGTCTTTAAATGACTGTGGATCCTGGTAATGGCAGAGAATACAGTTATGTTCTAGCTAGACTAACACATACACGAACATTTTCGCTACTGTGAGATGCCGACTAACCAATTTTTTAGGACAATTTATAGTGATGTTAATTCAACGCTCGAAATCCTAAACGAATCCAATGATATTTAAATTTGCCTAACGCGTATAAAGTAGTTCCGTTCGCAGCTCTATTGTCAAGCAAATTCGAGGCTGCAGAATAAACTTGTCACAAATTTTACGAGATTTTATAGGTGTTTTGGCCTTTGACCTTTCTAACTGTGCTGATGCTCCTAATCCACACTAAGCCTGCGTCCACGTTACACTCCTATCCTGAACATATTTAAATATAATGCAAATTGGTTTAGCTGGTTGAAAATGAACTTATTCTGTTTCCTTGATTTAAATTATGAATCTCTGGCCGCCTGATAAAGATGTTATTGTTTGGAGATACATCCGCTTGGTACAAACTCAGTATAGGCTAACCTCTTTATCTGCTTTATGCAGCGTTAGACAAAAGTATATGGACACCCATTATCAATATTTTAGTGGGTTACACCAGGAAAACCAAACTCTGTACACTTCTATATGGCATAAAAGTGCACTTTTTTGGTATCCAAATTTCGCTCGAAACCTCAAAATGGATAATTTTGGAGTAGAGGTAACTCAAAAATTTAAATAGGAAGCCCTATCAAGTGACCCATAATTTTAAAGGCCATTAGTTAAAAAATATCGGTTTTGGTTGTGTTGCTAGCCTAGTGGTTAACGTCTCGGACTTCGGTGCGGGAGGGACGGGTTCAATCCACGGCACATCCACTAAACTTTAATGGGTTTGGACTGCTTTCCCTTAAAAGTGTTTGACTTCTTTACATAAATGCCACTGGCGTAGATACAAGCAAAAAAAAGAGAGGTTATGTTTTCGTTTATAACCTCTCATTGCCACTGACACTGACAGTGATGCAACGAAACATTGTACCAATCACTAATTGCACCACTCAACAATTAAATTGGCCTGAACAGCTGAAGTTCGGATCATTTGAGTTTTACTTCTTCTCTCTCAATCCTTGAACCTCAACCTCATAACAACTAACACAGGTAACGGACCAATGAGGTTCAAGGATTGATTGAGAGAGAAGAAGTAAAATTGTATGCTTGCTTAATTAATTATGACAACTGACAACTAATCAGCTGTTTGTTTAGACCAATTTAATTGTCGATGAGTGGTAAGTGGTGCAGGTGCAATTCGGGAGCCCTGGCTGCAAAATTAGTGCAATTAATGCCTGCTGCAATTAATTAGTGTTTGTGACGATTCGTTTCATCATTGTCAGTAGTGGCATTGAGGATATAAACGAAAACATAACCTCTCTTTTAGAAGCCATGAGTAGTGATTCAGTGATTGTTAGTAATAAAAAAACTGTCATAGGTACCTAAAAGAGGTACACGCAGCTCGCGTCGCGTTAATAGTCTATAACGACACTCGTAGAAGTTTTTAAAGCACTCGCCAAGGCTCGTTAAATTTTCTACTCGTGTCGTAAAGATCGTAGCGCAAACTACTATCTTACTATTGAAACTTCTTTATTGATTCAATGGCAGATGTCCTTCCGTTCAATAGTCTAACAACATTTCTAGGTCAAAACTGAATTGCAATGTAGTTTGCTGTGTTATGAGGGGAACCGGTAAAAATAAGAGCATTCCGTAGGCCTACTTGATGACTTTTCCTAATTAGTTTTATTTTTGAATTGGTATGATGGTTGTTGGTGTTATGGTATAGCCATGGAAGAATCAACACAAAAATAAGTAGTTCAAGATTCAAGCAGATTTATTGAGCCGTTCGGTTTATAACAATTGGCCAAGTCACTAACACTAAACTAAAATACAAAACAGAGATGCATTCCTCTTGATTTACAAAACAAAATGTCCAAAGAGCACATACAAATGTCCAAAGAGCACACCATGCATAATAGATAAATAATAAAAAACTGTTAAAAAAAAGTTCCCAAAACATTAGAATACAAACCTAATAATTTTTATTTGTATTAGGTAGCCTATACTTTTATTCTAATTTGTTTACTTTTTAATCTTGAGGCAGTGCTTAAAAATATGTACACACCCCCTTCTCATCAAATGCCTGCAGACTAAGAAAAGTTCCATTTGGATCTGACTAATGTATTTTCACTAAAATATCTCCTTGACGCTTGACTGTTTGAACATTGGAGACATTTTGTTTTTACTAATCAAAAACCTTGTAAAGCTATGTTGAAGTATACATTTTATCCTATGCCTCTTTCTCTCAGATCTTTGACAAGAACTGGCACAAGATCCACTTCGGCGTGTTCGCAGACAGAGTTGTTCTCTACATAGACTGTGGTCTGCTTAGCACCGAGACGTTGTTACCTAGAGGGCCTATCGACGTCAACGGCAACATCAGCGTGGCCAAACAGGCCAACTCTAGGCATACGGTGCCGGTAAGTAGCAGTGCTGGTCAGTGGTTGAACAGGCCAACTCTAGGAATACATTGCCAGTAAATATTAAGTTAGTGGCCAGTGGCCAAACAGGCCAACTCTAAGCATAAGGTGCCGGTAAGTAGTAGTGGCCAAGTGCCCAACAGGCCAACTCTAGGCATACAGTGCTGGTAAGTAGCAGTGACCAGTGGTCAAACAGGCCAACTCTAGGCATACGGTGCCGGTAAGTAGCAGTGGCTGGTGGCCGAACAGGCCAACTCTAAGCATACGGGGCCGGTATGTCAAATAAATTATTTCCCCAAATTTTAGGGTAATTTTAAAATTTCCAATTAATTATTTAGATGTTTTAGAGTACCGGTACAAGTAAGTTAGTTGTTGCGAACAGATAGCTTTGTTTATTTCAATTGGCTAATCAAACAATAAATGCAGTAATAAAAAAAAAAACGCCCCGACATAGTTCTGAGGTTTAGCTGATTTTCTTTGTTTTGTTTCTAGGTGGATCTTCAATGGATGCTGCTCAGTTGTGACCCAACGCGGCCCACCCGAGAAACTTGCGATGAGCTTCCGGTAAAACAGAATAACAGCAATCGAACACTTTAACTTAACATTTTACTAGAAAATCCTGATACTTAATAGAGTGTACTATAGCAGTTTTACACAAAACCTAGATGTAATGAAACTTCTTTCTTTTGGGCAATTTGATATATGTTTTCTGTACTATAAGCTACTCTAAAATAGAGAATATTTTTGTGAACAGCGTTGGAAATCAACATGGCACATTAGTTTCATAAATACCTGTTTGGACATTTACTTTGTTTTACAGATTTTTAAAACCTTCCGATGGATCCGAAGTGACAGAAAATTATAATAATAACTGTACACTAGCTGCCAGGTGTCACCAATTTAATTTCCAATTAAATTCATACTAGATGTCCCCAACAATAATCAAAAGTCAAATTTTGTCAGACTTTCAGTGCATACTCAACCCGTTTAGCGCCTGGACTATATATCAATTTCACTGCATCAATTGCTAAATAAATAAGTGTAAACAAAGAAAAGTAAAAACAACAACATATAGTTTGTTTTGTAAACAGCTGAGTCAAAAATAAAATAATATAAAAAAAGAACTGATCACATGTTGAAGGAATTTAAAACGTAAACATGCTAGTAAAGCTAGTGACGTAATTAATTGTCTATGTTTATTATCCATACCGTTATCAGTTCTAATATCCTTGATAATTAAACCACCCTCATTGAATCAATGTACATCGTAATTCCCCATATTCATTTATTTGAACTATAAAATATTCAGCTCCTCCAAACGTAACCACAACTAAACACACGCCAAACAACTTTTTAAAACGTGTAAAAAATGGATTTTCCTACCCTTTCCTAAAAAAGTTGAGCAGTATAATAATTTGCATATCCTTTTTTTAAGACTCGTGTACAGAGCCTCGACTTGTATACATCCATGGTGTTACTTTTCTCGGTGGTCTACTAATCTTACTTATTTCCTAAAAATCAATGACAAATCAGAGTAAATAAAATAACCTCATAACTGGTACTACAGAGCATTTTCTATCTAACCAGCTGTTAGTTAAAAGAAAATTAGATTGCACTAAAACAAACCGAAGATTACAAAGATTTATTTAAAAAATCCTTTAAACATCCTAGTATGTTACCTATGTATATTTAAATAATCTGTCATCCTCTTATCGAAGGATTGAATGTATCAATGATTAGCATTACACACAGTATAAATAAGTGAACCCTTAGTATGTCTTTTAATTTTATCCAAATGCTGAATTTGTGTTACAAACGCTGAATGTTTACAGCTGTTATGTTAAACAAATTATATTACACCAAAAGCTAGTTTAGAATCTTAGCGTCGGCTGCTAGACTTTTCAAAAATTAAAACTTAATTTATAAATTACTGGGACCCTAAACTAAAATTATGGCTTCGACATTCCCTAGTTCTCAAAATTATCTTTCTTTCAACACAAAAATCATGAAAATCCGTCGAGTGGTTGATTCAGAATCGTGAAATAAAAAAACCCTGTTTCGTTTTAATATTATAGATGATTAAAATAATAGTTTTTATCTACATGTGATGCATGTTTAACTATTTTAAGACAAATTGGTGTAATCATATTCAGGGCTTAGGCTATTGCCATGTATTTAAGACTTATTATGAAAAGATATTACCATTGAACGATAGTTATATCATATCTCTTAACAGTACTACAATATCCTATTGCTGTTTGGTGACGAATGATGAAGCTAAATAGTAAAAACACACCCTGCACAGTAACATGTTTTAATTCCAATTTGAATGTATCCCTTGTGAGATACGAGATACAACAAAATAAAGTAATTGATAATTAAATTATTTTCTTAGCAATTCCAAGTTCGGCCATCGACAACTATCGTTACCGGCACCGCTCGTCCTTGCGATACGGTGTGCCCAGCGGGACCTCCGGGGCTTAATGGTACAGAGGTGAGAACCTGGATATGCTAGGAGGTAGTTTTTTTTTGCTAAACAGAATGTTTTAAAGTTTTAATATTTCTTTTCAAATTATTTCATACTTCAAACACAAGGTTTATAAAAATACATTACATTCTATGTTTACATTTTGTATGAGAATGTAATTTTTTCTGTTTCATTAGTTGTGAGGTACTTGTTTATGATGTATTAAATAAATACATGCATTTTAACAAGTCAAAAATAAAGAAGATAACACTCTTCAAATAAAATGTATATATATATCTTATTTAAAATATAGTATCAGGGGACTGAGCCATGGCTCGGTATAGTTTATTTTGATTTTAATCAAAATAAAAGAACCTGATGTTTCATTTACAACTAATTTTGGCTTTTATTATTTAAGTTTTGTTAAAATTTCAATTTATAATAATGGAAATTTTAACCTATTATTTTAACAACAAATTAGTTTATTTTACAGTCGATGGTAAAAATCACAAATATATTCCCCTGGTCTTTGGATCCTAAACGTAAAATTTTCACAAATGTTTAACTGTTAGTATTGTAGGTTTGAGATTTAAAGGCGTTTAAAGTCATTGATTGACCTAATGCAACATTTTTTTACTAATTCTAGGGCAAGAGAGGTCCCCAAGGACCAAGAGGAGAGATGGGACTACCAGGATTTCCCGGAAGAGATGGATCACCAGGAATCAGAGTAAGTCACAAAAAAAGAAATTTCAAATAAAAATGTAAGCCTGGAATCCAAGCTAACTTATTATCAATTGATTTTATTTTGAGCATGGAATTTCTTTGTATGATGGTGTCAAATTTTAAATCTGTAATAAATTTACAAAATAGATTAGATCCTTCCCTTCAGATATTTATATTTTATAAGATATCAATCATCTTTCATTAAAATTTTGAAACACTACTGAAAAGGCACATCCAATATATTGCTGAAGTTTATATCAGCACTGATGTTTGTTAATGATTTATTGTGAGTGGAATTTTTAAAGATACTGATGTAGGTACTTAATAAAATTTGTTTGGATTTATTGTTAAGTTAAATAATTAGTAGTTTGAACATCAAGGTTGAAATCCAAAATATCAAAAATAAAGGAAACAAGGGAGACAAAGGCAAATGAAATATTTGGAAATGTTTTTTTTTTTAAATATGGTAAGATTGTCTTAAATATTTAAGCATTTTATACAAGATTTTAAATTAATTAAAATCAAAATGGCAGTTTCCATTAATTACTACTTGAATTAAAAGCCACAAACCTTGAACAAATAAAGTATGGGTAGGGTACGGTTGAATTTTGTTTCTAAAACGGTGGGCCAGTTTCTTAAACGACAAGTTTCATATGAAAAGCATTTACACAGAGGTACAGCAAGTACAGGCAGCAAAATATACTTCCTTCTGAGCTTTCTACCTTTAATTTAAGGAGACCAACTTCTGCATGATAAAACTGAACGTAAGTTTTGTAAAATGGGTAGGTAACTTAAATTGTTCATGACCTTTGTTTAAAAAATCGCCAAATAACCAATTATATTTACATTGTTTAGATATTTAGATTCCAACAGAGTGAGGCTTTCTTCCTCAGGAGTTTAATGAAGACCATCAACAATTTATTTTATAATGATATTCTCTTTATAACTTTCTCCTTTTGCCCAGGGACCTACTGGAGTTCCGGGTTATCCTGGTCCTTCTGGACCTCCCGGACCTCCTGGAATATCTGGGATACCGGGATTGCCTGGACCCAAAGGTAACATTGTAAGTATTTGTATGAATTGGTTGGAGGTTTTTTATCAAAAAACTGTTTCTATGTGTTCTATGTAACTGTGTCTACTAGTAGTCATCATATTGATTGTAGGGTTCGCTTAAAATGAGTGAAAAAGGTAGACATCTACTGTTTCTGTCAACTAGCTGGTTGTTTTGTCATCGCCTTAATTAGGTTCAAAATTCCTTTTAAATAACAACTATTTCATATTTCATGTGTTTTAGTAACTGCTTTATGTATTAAAACTTGTATTCATTTAAGACATAACAAAAGATTAAAACTGTTCGACAAACAAGTTTTCTCAGCCTGCAAGAACTCTACAGGACTATATGTATTATTTTGCCATTGGCTATAGTTTACACATTCAAACTCAATTTTAGTTTTAACAATCTGTTTTACTGTATGTTAATGTAGTGCAACAATATGATCAATGATATACTTGTCCAGGGCGAGCCAGGATATCCGGGATTGAAGGGAGATAGAGGAGAGCCTGGATTGTCAGGAGCTCTTTTGGGTGGAGGAGCAGCACTCTCTGGACCACCGGTAATGATAGCTTTTATTCATGTCCCCATTACCAGGGCCGGATGTAAGTACAGGCAAACTAGGTGCCTAGGGGGCCATACCCCAAAAACATTATGTGAATTTAAAAGAACTGCGTACTAAAATTAAATAGCCACATAAACTGTGTAACATGTCTACATTGTGTGATGAAAAAATCATATCTTAATAGACACTGCTGCGTTGTCAGAAAGAGGCGACGTGGGCTAGATGTCAGGTGACTAGAGCCGCTACATCAGAATGATGAGAATCGTATTGCAGGGCTGCCGGTGGGATTCGGGCTGGCATGATGACTGTGAGTCAGAGCAGATGGTAACCATTTGTTCAGCACAAAGATCGTTCTCCAAATTGAAACTATAGTATTGACTCAGTACATCTATGAGATACTGCACTTTTATCCTTGTTAAGTATCGAAAACCTTGAAGTAGGTTAAATATGATGATGTTGGTAGGCCTACCTTTATTGATTTAAAATTAAGAAATCCTAACCTCTGTACCAAATTAGTTTTACATATATCAAAATGTTATGCAAAAATATAGATTATCTTATTTTATATGAAAAGTTAAGCACAAAAAGGACTTTAAAAATTTGAGATTTTTTACAACATTTTCCTCCGGACCCCACCCCCGTTATGGGGTTACCTCGATGGGGTTATTCCATATCCCCATGCCCCCTAGAGGGCCGGGGCCACAAACTCAGTCTAGGGGCCCACAGACCCTAAATCCAGCCCTACCTATTACAAAACGGGAATTTTAAAAAACGATTTACATAATAGAAATCAGTGTTTTAACTGGAGCACTCTAAGAATGTCTATGTGTAAAATAACAAATTTCTTCGGTGGACAAAATTTGTTTGGTCTCGTCAAATTAGATGAAAAAGTATTTAAAAATAAATAGGCCTGCAATATAAATGAAGCTAGGATTTAGTCATTGTAAAGTTCTATCTAATGAAATAATATTTTTTTCTCAATCTTTCAAGGGATCTCCTGGACTTCCGGGTGCTAAAGGGGAACCTGGACCAACAGGGATTCCTGGACTTCGGGGAGAAAAGGGGGAAAGAGGAGAAGAAGGACCACAGGTATGTTGATTTGAGATTATGGAAAAACCTAACTGTGTACCTATTTTGCAAGATTTGTTTGCAGTTAAGCCGCGTTTACTTGAAGGCAGTTTGGCAGGCAAGCCACCTGCCTCAGGTAAACTTGAAATACACTGAGGTAAGTAACCTGCCTGCTCTACTGGCATTATGTAAATGCAACTTTTGTGAAGTAAATCTAATATACTTAATGCGAGGAGAGTTTTATCTGTAATATATCCCATTTTCAGCCTTGACCAATTTTTTACAATGGAGGACGAGGTGTTATTTTACATCCTAATCTGGCAGAGGGGCGAATGGTAACTGAAAATGTCGCTTTGCCAATATACAAAATAGTAGACCTTTTTCTCAGAGTAAACAATTATTTCAGGGGCCGCCTGGTTTGCCAGAGACAGTTTCAAGTATAGAGGGCAACTTTACTGGATTCCCAGGACAAATGGGACTACCCGGACCCAGGGGTGCTCAAGGGGAACCGGGAGAAATAGGGGAACCTGGTCTTCCTGGTGTAAAAGGTACAAGCTATCCCAATCCATATGGAGTATTACCATCAGTGCCTAAATTAAACTGCTAATGTGTCTTTATTCTTTTAGATATTTACAGTGTGTAGCAAAAAATCTGACGGTTGTAAAATGTAAATAACTCTAACGTTTTAAGTGATACAACATGTTTTATTTCTATATTACAGATTGGTATTTACGAACATTTATAACAGTAACTATAAAAGGGTGATTTCGTTCCATTTAAGATTTGAAAATTATGTCTTGCATTCTACTTGCACTGGAATTGTCAAACACTTTCCCTAACATTGAAGAAGAAATGTTGGCTATTTCTTGGCCGGTCATCCAATGTGCGGGCATCGTTTGTGTAAAATCTTGATTTCAGTAGATCCCACAAAAAAATCACAAACTCTGAGACCTGGAGATCGAGCTGGTCACCTAATGTCCCCGAAACGCAAGACAACTCGTCCATGGGACTTGCTTCTTAAGAAGTTCATTACCGTACCTCACCAGCTGTGTGGGCAGTTGCTTCATCCTGCTGGCACCAAATGCTTCTGCAGTTTAAGTGATTTCTGTGTAGTTTGGGAATCAGGAACATAAGTGTTCTGGGACTTGTTTTCCACCTTGTATAGATGTAATAGAATCAATGTTTTCAAGTGTATGATGATTTTGCTCTAACAGCATAATAGTATCTTCTTTTCACCATGTATAAAAAGTAGATACTGATGCATTTTGAAACTGATAAAAATAATATTTTTAGGAGAAAGAGGAGAAACAGGACCTCGAGGGGAACCTGAGGAAAGAGGCATTCCTGGTGAAAGAGGTTTGGATGGTACTCCAGGAGAGAAGGGAGAGATGGGATATCCCGGACCTACAGGTCCTGTAGGACCCACAGGGGCAACAGGACTTGCGGTAAGTCACATAGTAAAAGAATACCCCGTCTTAAGCGAACCTGCATAAGCAAATTGCCATTTGCCTGATTATATTTTCACTTCAATATCTCCTTAAAATGTCAGATTTATTCCCTATTTAAATAGACTTAGTTTAACCTGTTAGATTTGCTGCTACAGGGAAGGTAATAGTTTTTTTTTTTACTTAAGTGAAATATTATTGTTCCGTTTTATATAAATTATTTTTCCAAATTTTATCTAAATGTGCTCATAAACTTGAATATTGTTAATAATTGAACCTGGAAAGAATAATTATTAAAATTTAGATTGACTTACCATACCTCACATGGGGCCTTACCCCATGTCCCCGTAGTTAGCCCGCCATGACGTCTTCTTTCTCCGCACACACACACACACATGACAACAAGATGGTCGCTCGGCTCACCTGATCTGCCGCCGCGCATGCACGATTGATAGACACATGGGGTTTTGACATGGCTTGACCCAAGGACTATTTTACCTTATTTGGCGGGCTATTTAAATGGTTGTGGAGATTGGGCTCCACAAAATCTCCCCCCCCCCTCCCCCCTGCAGCCAAAGAGAAGAGAGTGATCCCCGTCAATAGGTCTACATTAGCAGTTTGATTCTTTATATTACTAATAATGGTTTACCTTAGTGGAAAATCTTATAAAGATATGGTGTTGCTGAAGAGTTCAATCTATAGAGTTTTGCAATGTCAAAATAGCATGTAAAATTTAAAATAATTCATCATCTAGGGTCCTTCAGGGCCTCCAGGAGTTCCTGGAGCTCAAGGCGAACCTGGACCACCAGGAATAGATGGAACTCCTGGAATTCCCGGATCGGCTGCTGCAGCGGGAGATCCTGGACCACCTGGAGTAGCAGGGCCTCCTGGGAAACAAGGACTTGAGGGGCCTCCTGGATTGAGAGGGGAGAGAGGGGAGCCGGGAACACCAGGAATACCAGGAAGTGACGGACTGCCTGGGCTTGTAGGAGAGATGGTGAGTATGAGGACTTCATGGTTGGATAACAGATTGGGAATTATTGCAGGGCGAATATTAGTAACCCAAAGCTGCTCAAAACACACTTGCTTTAATCTTTACAATCTACATTACCCAAGAATCTGGTGAACAAATCAATGGTCCCTGAAACACTAAATTTAAACATTTTTTTAAACTAATAATACATTGTTTAATTTAATTTGGTTCTGATACATTTTTTATGTGTGATTTAGGTACCGGTACATGTTCAACTGATTTTTTGCTCCCCACACTGTCCGCCTAGTTAGATGTTAAAACTTTGAAATAATGTTTTAAGGCTGAATAAAAATTTCTTCTTGAAACCAAACTCTTTTTTATAAAAAAATATATTATTCACATATATGATGTTCCAGGGCCCAGCAGGCGAAAGAGGTGATCCTGGACTTCGAGGAGCTGTGGGACCTATGGTGAGTAAAAAGGAGTTGGATTTGTGAAAAATCTTCTATTTTAGTCAAAAAATTTCATTTGAGAGAGAATTTAAAAAAAGGTCAGCAAACATAACAAAAACACTGGGAAATAGTGTTTGCACAATAGCGATTAAAATTGTAACTTGCAGTTTTGTATGTAATTTACTGTACATATTGTTACATGAGACATGTACCATTGACTGGAGTAGACATAGTGATAGTGGAGTAAACATACCATCTACATGAACCAGTGCTGTAGCCTGTGTTGAAAGTTCGTTGTGGATGGGGCTAGGTTTTGGAGTAAGAACTTACTGCAAAATATAAACAGGCTTTAATCTGTCTAATCACTTTCACATTTTTACCATGGTGAAAAAAAAACATTATTGTCATAGTTTTCTCATCACAAGTTATGACTAGGTCCAGTGTATGGTGGTGGTAGTAAATGGCTTACAGTGTCATCTTGCAAAAATATGTAGGTTCACCGTTTTAACTCTTGAAAATCTAAGGTCTTTGATAAATCATGCCAAGATGTAGGTACAGGTCTTAATTTGAAATGTGACGTCGTAAGTGACTGAATGACTATTTATGGGTCTTCTTCAAGAGCTGTCGCTTGAGGTAGACCTAGAAGCTCACCAGGTAGATGGAGTTGGTACCCAAAAGCTAATTCAGCATTAGATGTCTGAAAGTCTTTACGATAGTCGCTGTGAATGGCGTGGCAGGTTGAATCGGTGTGGCACGAGAGCTGCTTTAAGCTGACGATGGAATCTCTCGACTAACCATTAGCACAAGGGTGATAGCTGCACGTTCTGATTCACTCTGCACCAAAGGTCTTTCCAAGGACATGAAATAATGCTGACTCGAGTTGGCGTCCTTGATCAGTACTGATGCCCAAGGTGAGCCGTAACGGGAAAACCAGCACACTACTAGAGCCTCAGCTACTTCTTCGTCAGTGATGATTTTCGATGGATGAATTTCTGGCTATCTGGTATAGCGGTCGATAGCTGTCAGGCAATAGGGTTTCTGTATGGTCCCGGATGGTGGAAGTGGTCATGATTCAAATGTGAACATTGTAAAATTTTAATGACTGAAGTAAAAAGCGATCCATGGTGTGTATGAAGGCCTACATGATGGGTGATCTTAGCACGTGGACATTTCTCACAGGCTAGAGCCCAGTTTCTACAGTTTTGATGAATTCTGGGCCAAACAAAGCGATTTGACAAGTGTTGCGAAATCTTTAATGCATGTCTCAGAGTGTGTATTGAATTAAACACTGAGCGTCTAAGGGACTCAGGGACAAAAGGTCGTTGTAGAAATTGTATTGTCACAGTATACATCTAGAAATCTTACAGGAATATTGATGAGCTAGAGTAATAATACAACTATAGACTAACCAACACAAGTAGACTTCCCATACCATTGTAAATTTTGAAGCTCGTTTTACGTGTCTAGTTCGTGTACGGTGACACTGGGCGCTAGTGTTGACGAATTTTTGTTTCTATTATTTTAGGGTTAATTTCTTGATTTGTGCTTTACCATTTGATTATATAACTAGGGGAAAAGATATTGTTTATGATTAGATCGTATTATTTGGTTAAATGAGGTTTTAAATGACTGTAATAACGGGAAACAAATTGTAAACAAAACACGACCTCTACATAAACCGTACAGAACTAACAATAAAATTGTCTTCAGCTGTTCCATAAGGATGAGAAATGTACTAAGGGAGTATGTTTTATCTATGATACACTATAGCCTACTAAAAAAATAAACAAACAACTAATATTCATCGAACAAAACATATGTTTGGAAAAATTTGGTCTCCTGCAGGATAATGCACCACAAGACAATCTGTTTGGCTTTACAAATAATTATACTTTCCCTAGTTTTTATTGGTCACTATTCCCATTAATTGGCAATATCTATCAGTGCCCTCTGTGTTAGCATCAGAAGATTTGATCAAAAAATCAAAAATCCTTTTTCAGGGTCCCCAAGGACTACCTGGACCTGAAGGACCTCCTGGTCCTGAAGGAGGGAAAGGAGAGACAGGACTTACAGGAGACCAGGGACCTGTAGGACCTAGAGGACTGCCTGGGGTAATGGTGAGTTACTGGGTGCTTAACTGTACCATTGACATATTACACTTCATTCTACATTTTGTGATGCGAGTATGCTAAAAACTATTAAGAACCTCTTAGTACAACATATATACGTTTCACCATTGACAAGAACAATTAAATATAGACCGACAGCCGTGCTGCGGTTAGCATAGGTTCTGGTATCCACCACTGGGAGCGCCGTGTAGTTACATAGCGCGTACACCGTACTATTTGTCGCTCCGAGCAATGGACGCCAGAACCTATGCTAACTGCAGCACAGCTGTCGGTCTATTAAGGACAGCTGGGCTCCACTTCCAGCCATCTAACAGTTTCTGACTTTTCACAATATGAAAACAGCAACCTTTTGGTTGTCAGGTGAGCAATATAACCATTAAGCTACTCAGCTGCATTCCAAGTTTTTATTAATATTTAAAAAGTGTTTTTGAGTATCAAAAACTTTCTTGGATGTTCTCTGGGTCACTGAATAAACTCAATGCAAGGTAAAAAAATTATGAGTTTACCTAGCCCAGTGATGGATAGGAAAACACCCTGTAATTTTTATCAATAAAGTGTTGAATAAACTCACTACCTCATCAGTAGCTGTCTTAGACTCTTTCACCTTAGTATAACACTTACCCAGGAATTATATGTGTAGTCCCACCTAAAAGAAAAATACCCCCGCCGCAGCAGACCTGCAGACTAAGCGAATTTCCATTTGACTGATTGGATTTACACTGAAATGTCTACTAAAAAATATAACATTAATTACCTATTTAAATAGAATTAGTTTAACAAGTACTTAGGTTTGCTGCATCAGGGAGGGTAAAACTGTTTTTTTTTTTTTTTTTTTTTTGTAAAATGTTAATAGTTAGTAAGAAATAAAAACATTTTCCAAATTTGATCAAAATAGCTTCATAAACAAGCAAACTACAACAGTTTACTTATCCTCCATAAGAATAACATAGGAATTTTAAATTTACAATTTTTTGGAATTTTCTCCGTAACCATTAGGCGCATAATAACGCTTCAATATACTAAATTATTTGTTTTTTTAAGCTCTACAAAATGGTTTGGAAAGAAATTGCTAAATTTTATGTTTTTTGGGTCAAAAATGGGAAAAACCTATTTTTACCCCATAAAACGCCCCGTAAACCCCCGTTCCCCTGGTCCGATCAAGCTGGATCGCGAACTCGTTCGAATAAACGTAGGTTTACACGTTTGTACCAAATTTCATCAAAATCGGATCATTTTTGCTCGAGTTATCGTGCTAACGGACACATATATATATATATATATATATATACACGGCCGCGCCCGGGAAGCCAGTCACATAAAATATACACTGGAAGTCAGTCAGTTGCACCCCCCAATATATTTCAAGACTATGATATATATATAATATATATTGGTAAATATCTTAAGCCTAGACATATCTGAACGTATATATCTCTTTTTTTCCTAAAAATACTAAAATATAATTACGTAAAAAATGCTATGCTAATGCAGTCACCACCGCATTTGCATGGGAAAGCCAGTCACGTAAAATTTGTGCTGCTAAGCCAGTCACTATATATTTTACCGCATACCACTGGAATCCAGTCACTGAAAATCCACCCGGGTATCCTGTCACTTCAGTCACTTTCACCCCTGCCCTTCTACTTTGTGATATTTATTTGTTCTACAAGCTTGAAAATTCGCACCTCAAACAAACGGATTATGCTTCAGGCATTGAGCACTCTCATAACCCATCTTTCGCACTTCATTTTAATTAGTTGTCTTCCAGATTACTTAACAATTACTATACTACAGATTAAATACCTAAATTGCAATGTAATCTTTGGTCGTCTTAATAGTCGTCCTGGCAACTGTGGATACAAATATGTACCGAACTAATTCGCAAGCGCATAGTGGGAAGTTATTGCTTTATAGTCGCACAATTAGGCCTATTATTGAGTCCTTGGAGACAAGCGGCCATCTTGGATGATTTCAAATAGAAATTCTTGTCTCTTTTGTGGCGAGAGGTCGGGGCGGGCCTAACGGGTTCCATTGATGGGCTACCCGGCTACCGACCGACCTGGGGTAGCGACTAGCGAGCCAGTGGATGGTTAAAGGTTCTGCCGGTTATTTCCATCTTATTGCTGGTTCTCGAGCTTTTTGAGCTCGTTGTACAGTGAAATCTTACTTCCCTATTTTATATAGCCACAATCAAAGCGATTTTTACAAGAAAGAATGAAGATATAGACTCAGTGATGTGTGGTTACTTAATTAAATCATGTTCCTTGTAAGAGCCAATAATCAATCAACTTATATTTATTTATTTTTTGATTTATTATCTATATCAATTCAAGAGGTAGCCCTGTACCTGGTTAACAAATATACCGTTTACATTTAACGTGTTTTCTTTGAGTTACGCCCCATGGGATTCCAATCCAAAGTTTCACAATGTTTACATTTTTGAAGAATGTAGATAACAGAATGTTTAACGTAGTCAGCTGTAAATGCTGTCAATGCAGTGCTTTGATTTTGCGGTCCAAAAGGTAGAAACGATTCGATTTGTGAAACTTTTAACTCTTGCTACGGGCCTGTTAATTGGAGATTGTGACTTTCTTAATTTAAGGAAGTAAACGTATTAACATGACGTGTTTGGAGTGGGATTTGAAATATGTGACGTGTATCAAACTTTTTCTCTTCAAAATCCTCTCCGATGTAAAACACAGGTACGGCAGCTAGGTTTATTAGAATTCAAAAGTTTTTTAATTGTCCTCCAATGTTTAGAAATTATTTTTCGATCAAGTTGTTTAATGAATAAATAATTGTTTTGCCAAATTATGTTTCGAAACCAGGAACTAAAAATAAATCAGGAAATAGATATTTTAGTTCAGAATCAAAGCCAATCAAATAGGCCTACGTACTTTTTAAATAAAAACACTGGTCGGATAGTTTTTAACTTTGCTGTTTATTTACTTCAATAAATTTCTAATAAAAATCACCACAGGTACTAATCTATATAAATAAAATTAGAGTTTTGTCTGTACATTGCTCAGAATCATCAATTTTTAGATTATTTTTACGTTTTAAACATTCAAGAATCCGAAAAAAGTTTCATCTCAATTCCGTTATTATCTCAATCATCAATTATTATCTCAATTCCGTTGTTATTTATCTTCCGTCTGTCACGGTCCAAAGGCCATTTTACGCGGCCTTCTCCTGAAAAACGAGAGTACCTATCAAGATCCTCGAATCATTTTAATGCATTCACTGGATTGGCAAAAGTGTCTTTAGCTATTAAAATATGGCCTCACTACTTTGTAAAAAAACTTACGGACGTTTAAAACCCAATTTTGTGCAATTTTTGTCAAGTTTTCTCACAATGTTTATCACATAACCATCATATGAAATAGCGAACAGCTGTTCGGATCAAGATTATTTTTCTCTAGCTGTCACTGATATGTTTACATTGAATATTGTTTACAAATACCGCAATCATTTCAGATCAAGTTTCAAAAGCAAATCCAAACCAAGTTGGATTATAGCTATTTACATTACAAGTGTAGTAAGAGCGTTTTTACATCACGCAGGTGAAAGTTACCTAAGTGATGTAAACACGCTCTTGCGTAACGTGTAACGTACAAGATTTTACCTGACCCAACAATATACAGGAGGTTACGAACAATATTTTTCATTACCCATTTCACTCATCTTATAACAGTAAGGTTCATTTACAAACAAAAGCTAGGTTAGGAAAATTCTCCAAAACATAACAATAACAATAAAATTCAAGCACACAGCTGATTTCTAGCGTTAAACGTCGTTGACTCCATAGAGTTATATTTTTTAAGTTATCCACTCAATGTTATTTAAATGGGTTTCATTACATCACCGAGTGAGTTTTTTGATACTTTACATCACTCGAGAAGTAAGGAAGTTGTATACATCACGCTTAGGATAGGGAAGTTTAACATGGCGGGTTAGGTAAAAACCGTTTTTCCTTACATAACGGATTTAATTAATCGCAAGTGCAATAATGTGTAGGGTAATCGTAAATGAAAATAGAGCTTCTTTGTGTATACAATTTCTATTGAGTTTTGGGTTGATAACCGGGAAAAAGACATTGACTCAGTGTTCTATATGCCTGGGAAACTTACATTTTTTACATAAGCGTTACCAATAGCTTACATATAAGGTTTCAACTCGTTGAGGGCACTTCAATGGTGGTTGTGTAAAGTGTTTGGAGACAACTGCAGTGGGTGATTGTAACAGAGGTTTACGGATTATGCTCAAATCGTATTTCTAATGTGTCTTCTCAACGCTATGTGCTGCTCACTGGACCATACGTCCAATAGACCAATTATCCATCTCTTGGGTTCGTAGGCTTAAACAATTAATAATAAGTTGGTAGCGCATATTACTCAGTGTTCCGTACGGACAGGACAAGAGCACCTTTGATAGTGAAATTTCCAACCTGAATGTTTAATGGCGAGGTTGAGGTATAGTATTTTAACTATATATCGTTTGGTTAGTTAGGTAAGGTTAACCTAACCTAATTAACCAAACGATATCAAATTAAACAATCGAATAATCAATATTACTCATTTAGTTGGTTGTGCCAACAGATGTGGAAGTGTACCCCTCATAGATCTATTACGCATTTTTTTTTTTTTACTTAAAACTGTCAGATACTGTATTTGTTTGTATATACTAGTTTGGCCAGCATATCTGAAAATATGCAAACCAATAGTTGTTCTTCATTTAGGAAGGTTTCAACTGACCACTAGAGGATCCCCGTACGTAGAACGGGCACACAGCTAGTAATTAATATTTTATTAATACATCTTATCTTACTAATATTATAAATGTGAAAGTTTGTGTGTTTGTTTGTTTGTTTGAAGTTCAATCACGCATTAACTACTGGCACAGAAAATATAATGTTTTTGATTTATAAATAATTTGTCATATTGTGCGATTCTTTGGTGATTTGCTTTTTTCTGCTGTTTAGGTGCAGTGGTAGAACATTATTATGGATATGGTAGATGTTTTATACTATATTATACCGTAAATTAAAGAAAACCCAAATGTTCTCAATACGTGTCCTCCAGCGTTGAATTTTTTTTTACGGTTTGAGGCTGTTTGCTGGTTACAATATTTAATTGTTTTGTCCAATGTCCGAAATGTAAAAACATGACATTGCTATCCCACACGTCAACTTTTCTTGTCCTTTTTTGGACAAATACTAGATAGAGGGTTAACTATATAAAATTAAGTGTGATTTGAAATTTAAACAAAACTAGCGGACTCGTGCTGCTACGCAGCTTTAAAATAACTTAGCATATCCTAGAAATAATCAAATGTATGATACAACAGGACTGACGATAACGATTTGACGTAGAAACCTAGGTCTCCACTGAAAGATAGGCTATGCCTTCGATTTATGTCAAATTTAAGATTTTTTATCGAGTAATACAGTATCTTGGACTTAACTGTTTCAAAAGATTAATAGGCCTAGTTAAAATTAAAGCCAAAGATTAATAGCTCAAATTAATATAATTCACGGATTATTTTAAATCTAAAACATAATTAATAGTGGAACTATTGGTTTTTAACCATAGAAAAACCTTATGAAATATAAGTTTTATTTTGGATATTCATCTTGTGTTTGCTTGAAACTTGTCTGATTTCAATAAGGCCGGTATTACACTATCATAGTTCTATGACATATTATACAGTATTATCAAATATATGATAATATGTTCTCTCAAGGAGAACATATTATCATAGTTCAAAACCATTATAATAGTTGGTACATTACACTGTAATAATTTTCATCAAAGACATATGATAATAGATATATGTCATAGAACTATGATAGTGTAATACGGGCCTAACTAATAGCTTAAATTAAAGCCGGTATTTCACTGAAGGTTCTTAGACCAAAATACAGGGTGATTGATATAAGTGTGCCAGCCGTTTTATTCGGAAACTATAAGAGATATCAAAAAAAGTTAAATGGTAAGTGCCTTGGATTTTTTATTTTAAAAATTGTAGTCAAGTCAAAAAAATTATTTTAGCCGCCATTTTTCCAATATGGCTGCCAACTTTGATTTTTCTTATGGAACACCCTGTATTTTATGATGTATTCCGGTAGAAAATGTAATTTTAAGACGATTTTATTCTTGTAATTTTTTTCATAAACCTAACCGTTTCAAAGATAATAATGGTTAAAGTTTTGAAATTTCTGCATGAGAAAGAGTTTCGACAAAGGCCTAAGCAAGCATGCCAGCTGTTTTATTCGAAAACCATTCAAAATTTCACAACTTAAACTTTTATTATCTTTGAAACGGTTAGGTTTATGAAAAAAATTACAAGAATAAAATCGTCTTAAAATCACATTTTCTACCAGAATACATCATAAAATACAGGGTGTTCCATAAGAAAAATTAAAGTTGGTGGCCATATTGGAAAAATGGCGTTTAAAATAATTTTTTTGACTTTACTACAATTTTTTAAATAAGAAGTCCAAGGCACTTACCATTTAACTTTTTTTGATATCTCTTATGGTTTTCGAATAAAACGGCTGGCACACTTATATCAATCACCCTATAGGATTAGATAAAATTGTAACTGGTGAAATGTACCTTAAATCGAAGTAGAAATTAAAAAAAATCAAATATAAATTTTTGGTGGAGTAATACATTAGATAAATATTGCCGATACTTTATGTGAAATCTGTGCGAGCATTCCTTAAACATAAGACCTCAATCATGGAAATCGGTCGGGTAGAAGAGCCAAACGAACTCGGAAAATAAAAACTAATTTTTTAAAATACATATATACTAGTGTACCTGTTGCTCGAATTCGAGCAATTGCGAAGCATTACAGGCGACTCAAAGATTATGGAAATACTCACGATCTACACAACAGTTAGATATAATAAAAATCTTTTATAAATATCTTATCTTTTTTCAAAAAGCTTATCTTGTTTTTTTAGTGTTTTCTACATATTTTTCTCTCTCATAGCCGCATTAGGTTGTCTATGACGATTATAAATGAAAAAAAAAATATTTCTATTTCTTCTACTTGGTTTTGTTCTATGACTTTTTCTATGTTTCCATTGTTTGCAAATCGATTATTTCAATGATTGCTCAAGAAATGTAGAACAGTGTTAATTCAGTTTTATTTTTAGCCTATATCAAATTGTCCAGGATTTCTCGCTCTTTTCCATTGTAATAATTATACCAACCCAATTTTCATCTACAGATGCAATATGCCAACAAATATCACCTACGTACAATCTCCAAGAAGTGGTAAAAAAGGCAGAAACCAACTCATACAATAGATATAAGTTAACTCCAAAAGAAATAATTTTGAGAGTTACTGTGATATTAGGATTTTCCACTGATTTGGTAATAGAACATTATATTGCAAAACATGACATTATGCAGAAGAAAATCCAATTTAAAATCAGAAAAACCCATTGCAAATACTGTACTTCATTTTGACAAATTCAATAAATCACTAACAGCTGTTTCATTAAAAAGTAGTGTAGAATTATGCATAATGGTCGTAATATAAACAAATCTGAAGAGGCAACTTTAAAGGCTTCTGGGGCGGAGCCCCAAGGGAATTGACCTTGTTCCTCTTTTGATGGCTCATCTACAGACCAAGACCTTTCTTTAAAGACCCCTACCAAGTTTTTACGCCCAGCCGTTCTCTCAAATTAGCTGTGACAAAAACCCCGTTTTCCTCCATAAGAATAACATGGGATGGGAATTCAAAGGCTACTGGGGCAGAGTCCCAAAGGAATTCACCATGTTTCTCTTTTGATGGCTCATCTACAGACCAAGACCTTTCTTTAGACACCTCTACCGAGTTTCTACACCCAGCCGTTCTCTCAAAATAGCTATGACAAAGAAAAACAGTTTCAAATTAATATATAGATAAGACTAGAGGACCTATGCTGCCCCGCAGTATTGAAATAAATACCATTATTAAATAAATAAATATCAATATGCCGATGCTTGATGTGAAATCTCTGCGTGCATACCTTCAATTTGAGGCTTCAATCATGAAAATCGGTCGGGTGGAAGAGCCAAACGAACTCGGAAAAGAAAAACCAAAACTCCCATAGGCACATGGGAGTAAATTTAGTTTACGTATAAACTGAGTGATACAATTCGCTAAAACATCCTGTAGGCCAAACATATCTTGAAAAATCCTATTTTTGATTATCTACCAACTATGGCAGGCAAGATAAGTTTTAAAATGTGATACTTTTTTAATATTAATCACTACCCTACTAACAGTGAAATACCACCGCCGAAGCAAACCTGCAGAATTTGATGGTTCGTTATTTTATTTCCAAAGTAGCGAGGCCATATTTTAATAGCCAAACTCACTATAACCAATCCAGTGAATGCAGGAAAAAGATTTGAATCATAATCGGTAATATAGTTTTCTCGGAGTAGGCAGCGTAAATTTACATTTTGTCGGTACAGACAGAATGACAGAAAGACAGACAGACAGAAATTGAGATGAGACTCGTTTGAGCCTTCATAGCCTAGAAACGTAAAAAAAAAACTGCATGATTCTACGCAATGAACAGACAAAACTGTAATTTTATTTCTATAGAAGAAGACTACATTTGCACAGTTTCAAGCACTCGACAGAGTTGCTCGACAAGCTGGTCTGAATCTGACACCATTGAATCACTGCAAGGGATGCGCGCAGAGGTAGAGGAACATACAGATGACTTCTGAGAATTTCAACTTTCTCGTTTTGCAATGTGCCGTTATAGCCTTACTTGGAAGAGGGGGATTTTTGGACCACGAATGAGTTTGTTATGATTAGTTTTAAATAAATCCGACCTGAATATAAAATAGCAAATGCAAGTCCGCAGTAACAAAAACATTTATTTTTACGCAATTAACTTATAGTGCAGCCTAGCCCTAATTTGTCAGTGTCAATGAAATAGTGCAATATCAAAGACAACCAAACTTGGATATACAACCATGTTTATTCCTAAGGTTCCTTTTTGGTACTCACCAACAAGGATCAACCGTAATTGTTTTCAGTCAGAAAGTGTCCTGAGTTTCTGGAAAATTGTAACTTATTACATTTTAAAAATTAAGGGTAAATTAAACGTTTCGGTTCTGGTTTTGGAGCGAATCCAAGTTCTTGCAGTGACTAATACTTCAAAGGAAGGAAGGTGGGAAAATTTTCATACTGCTAATAGCCTTCTTTGAATTCAGCGTGAAAATACTGGGCAATTTCTATAGTTTGGGCCATTTAAGGGAACCAAACAAATTTTTAAAAACTCTTCTATCTCATAATTTCAGTAAACTATGATATTATTATTTGAATAGAAGTTAAATGTCAATGAAAAAATACCGCAAATTATTATTTTTGGGATAGAATTACATTGACCAAGGAATACTCTCAAAGTGTAGTGTAGTGATAAAGTTTCCCGAACAAAGCTCGGTCCCCAGCTACTTGTTGTCAAACAACGCAATAATGTACGTTATTTCATAAAATTTTTACCTGAGAAATTTACAAATGGAAAATGCATTTCTCGTAAGTGTAAGCAAATCTTTAAATGATAGGATTTGTTACAAAACACCAAACACCCGCCACTGGATCAAAATATGCCCGCACAGCGCAACCCGGCACGGTGGGAAGCCCCTCTCGTACAATTTAAATTACGTACATAAAAAAAATTAAAAAAATATGATTTAGAACATTTTACTTTTTGTATACAGAATCCACTGTTTTTAAACTTACCTGACCAAAAAATAAAATAAAGTAGTAGCCGACAAAAAAAGTTCCGTGGAAATTTGCCATGACACGTTTCATAAAACATTTAAAATAATCGACTTTATTTGAATATTTAAAATGAAAAGTACCGGGGGACCGAGCCGTGGCTCAGTATGTTTATTTCGATTGTAAAAGATGTATAAAGGAAACTCGTGTTTTCTTTATAACTAATTTTGGCTTTTATTGTTTAAGTTTCGGTGGAATTTTAATTTACTATGATGTAACTTTAAATGGATAATGCAACACATTAATTTATTTTAATCTTACACATTTCTGTTATTGTAAATAAATCATAGAAATTAAAAAAAATAAATCATAGAAATTTAAAAAAATAAAAGTAGTATTTTTTTAAATACGTCCCTAATGAAGGAATTAATATGCGATCACAGGTTAATACAGTAGCAATCAACTACACAGCATTAAAACAGCACAGTGTATGTAAGGGGTGTGATTTTTTTTCTTGGTACTAAATTAAGTCATTCTTCAAGTATAAGTAAAACTTCAGCATGGGCATACTCTCTAACGTACTATCATATGATGGAATAACTGAAGGCAGATAAGTCCGATTCAAGCTTATATTGCTTACTATAAAGATTGTTGTAATACAATTAACTTTAACTAGTGGTCGTCCAGTGGTCTAAAACTCAACAAAAAATATGTAATGTACAGGTTTCAAATGATTTAGGCCTAACACCTTTTTTCCTGTGTGAGTAACTAAGGACTTCTGGATAATTTAAATATGATATTTATATGTTTCTTACTCAGGAACAATGCCGTTCCGGGACACTATATAAATGGACGTTAACGTGATTATAAATTTGCATTTTACATAGTCAAAATACAATAGGTATTGCGCAACCGTGATATGTTAAGTCATTAACCTTGGTTCACTAATAAAAACTACACCGTATGCTTACTCAAACAAAACAAAACTTGCTTACTGTACAGCAATAAATCACGTAAAGAACAAAACAAAAGAAAATGTAGACTAGAAGACTACTGATACCGTGGTCATCCTAGGCTACTACTACATGATGTTTCAGAACAGAAGTATGGTTATAAAAATATTAAATAACTCATAAAACACCATAAAATCATAGTACTGTACTTAAGTCTTTCTGGTAATAATAACAATGATAAAAATAAGATAAAGATAACAATGATATAAAACACCTCTTATTATTTCTCTTTGTTCTATTCTTTCTTTGGTTTCTCTTCATCCACAAGTTGTCATGGTTACTAATCACCCAACGACACAACCACAACATATTGTAGTGTTGTGACAGTAGACAGGAGCAGACGATTATGTCAGTGTCAGTGCAAGATTGTCAGTCTGTAGGTGCGAGCGTATAGCTTGACCTTGACGCTACTGATCGATATTTCTCCGTTTTGCTTCCATCTTATTTTTGTCAACTGAACTGTAATATTTCAATAATTGGGAACCTACTGCACATAAAAATTACCGTAAATAGTTAAATATATCGTTCATATCGAAATATTAGACTGAAAAACACAGTTCATAAAACATTTTCTTGGGATTTGTGAGGTTATATAATAGGCATCATGATGATGCGACTCCAGTTAAGCGAGGTTCTACTGTATTTGCAAGTTAAAGTTACAAATAGAAAACCCATTATGGTTTGTATTCAATGACCGATGTATTATACAAAATAAATTATAACTTATTTTGATATTAATCAGAAGCATTTATTACAGCTTGCAGCACTTATTGGTAGGCCTATATATACATATCCCAGTTACTATTACTTAAAAAAAAAATAAAACACGAAATTGTGTAGCCATTCAATTTTTATAAGCACCGTGTTAAACATTTGACTCTGCAGAATACCGGATGGTAAAGAGTGTTTGGTTTCAATAAAATAAAATAAAAATAGTTTAACCAGCTTTACTATATATTTTGAAAAATAATAGATAGGAAACCATAATGATAGGTATGGGATTGAACTGAAATAATTGCAGGAAAACTTAAATCGTAAAGTCCACAATCTGTACATCGTTAGAGAGCGAGAGAGAGAGAGAGAGAGGGAGAGAGAGAGAGAGGGAGAGAGAGAGAGAGAGAGAGAGAGAGAGAGAGAGATGGAGAGAGAGAGAGAGAGAGGGAGAGAGAGAGAGAGAGAGAGAGAGAGAGAGAGAGAGAGAGAGAGAGAGAGAGGGAGAGAGAGAGAGAGGGAGGGAGAGATAGAGAGAGAGAGAGAGAGAGAAAGATTTGATAAGGAATCAGAAAAGTAAACAAATAATCGTTTCTGGCGTTTTTTATATTGTAACCCCCTCCCCCCACCACATTTGCACTCGTGACCACTTTTTGTTGCTTCCTTATCATTCATCCGTCCCAAAATAGAATTCCTGTAATAGTTTGTTTGTAAAATTAAAATTAATTAAAATTAATATTATAAAAATCTTTTATCTTTCAAGTGTAGTTTCATGGTTATTCTTATCAGATAGAATAATATCGTTGTCATATGTAATAAATAGTTACTCCTTCGCGTTACGCAATTGCGTAAAAAAACAGTTCCCGTATCTCGGACCAGATTCCCGGTCCGCGGAAACACTGTAAATATTTTACTAGGATATAAAATATTGTATAAAGGAGAAGTTGACTAAAATTTCAACTGAAGGTAAAAAAAAAATAAAATACTTAAAATATGAGATGATGAACGGGTAGGATCAAGATTCAACCAATTATAATTAATTAATTTTCGACGATCCTTATTAGAGGTGCATCATATTTATTTGGAGTATGAACATGTTTAAACATTAACACGTAGTTAATCACTATCCCAACACAAATAGTAACAAGGAGTAAACGAAGGTTACAGACCGCTGGGTGTTACCGCTACAAAGTAGGGTAGGGCGCCGTACTTGGCTACACTACTCCACGATAGAACACACGATGAGACAGTCTCCGCATTGGTATTGCAGTTACGCTTATCGACACAGGCAGCAGCACCGGTTTGCTGTTTTCATACGTATAAAGTGCACGGGAAGCCGTACCTGACTGGCTTATGGGAGAGCTGACTGGCTTTCGGGCGGGTGACTGCCACACCGAGTAAATTACCAGCGCACTGACTGCCAAACCGGGTGGGCACAAAAGTATATATATATATATAAATATATAAATATATAAATATATAAATATATAAACATATAAATATATAAATATATATATATATATATATATATATGAATTTTAACGGATGGTGTTTTTGGCCTCTAGGGACCTCAAAACGAAAAAAAAAATCGGTCCCGCGTCCAGGTCTTACCATGAGTACTACGGCAATAGCTTATTCCCTATATGGGAAATTCGCTAAAAACGGCCAAGACCAAACGAGAACTTGAGGGCTTTGAATTTCAAACAAGACTCTGTAAAATATGAAATATCTGACTTAGCCCTTTTATTTCCTCTACTCTTCACATAGTGGTACAGTGTTTTATGTTGATAACAGTTTATAGATCAGATTTTCATTTCACAGTAAATAAAGTTTCGTATATCACCCCAGGCAGAAATGCTTCCTTTGAAACAGAAATTTCAACTGTTAAATTCTTAGTGAAATTGTGTGAATTTTGAACATTTACTATTGTTGTAATGTAAGAAACATAAAGCTTCAGGTTTAATCCAAATCACCAAACATTTAGTGAACATTTCTTCTATTGCAGGGATCCCCTGGACTGCCTGGTGCTCCAGGGTCTGTTGGTGCTCCGGGTGTGGAAGGCAGACCCGGACCACCCGGACCCCAGGGACTCCCAGGCCCCCCTGGTGACTCTACTGGAGTCTCCTACACCAGCGAGGGAGGCACAGGGACCCCTGGTGTGATGGGTGCTAGAGGTTCACCAGGACCACCGGGCATGGTATGAGCATGCTTTGTGAAAAGTTTAAGCAAATAATTTAGACTGGTTGAACAAACATGTTTGTGTTATTCATTTTTGAAATTTGATATTTCTCTTTAATTCACGTTGGTAAAAATAATCTTCCTGGAAAAAATAGAGATTTAATGACCTTTAATATGTTTTAAAGTTCGGTTAGGACACTATTTTATATTAAATATTTAGTTTGTTCTCTTCAATGTACTTTGATGAAAATAATACTAAGATTTAAAGATTTAAAGACTTAATGTTATAAGATAGAGTCAACAACCGATCTTTAAACTCAATTTAATTTCATAATTGCTGTTCATCCAGCCCGGAGAGAGGGGGGCAGCAGGAGAAAGAGGTCCTGAAGGAGCTCCGGGACTTCCTGGAGTACCAGGTAAAGAAGGGCCCCCAGGCATACCCGGGCCCCCAGGACAAAGGGGCCAGCCAGGCCTGAATGGACTACAAGGTGCCCCGGTAAGTTCCAATCTTAATATATATTTGTAATATGGAACAATATTATGTATCAGATAAGTTTGTGCAGTATGTTTTACGTTTATGCCATTGTCACGGTATAAACGTCTACTCACTTGCTCATCTAATAGTAGATGAGCGATGTTGTACTTGCTCCACTCACACAGACATCACACCATCCCCCCGTAGCCTTCAGACACCGCTGCCTGAGATCGGCGAAAATTGAGTCTGGTGGGGATCAGAGAAACTGTCATTCTAAATATTTTTATTTAAAATATTGAAAGAGAAATAACAAATAATTTTGAATTATATAGAGACACTAGTCTCTACTGTATTTTAAAATGTAAAAAACAACATACTACCGAAATTACTATGAAAAACTACATCTCACTCTGGTTGGATCAGGGTAAAATGAAGCAGTGAATCATTTGCTTCACGGATAAAAAAGTAGAGCGCGGACTGAAATAATTGTTATAGAGTTTAACCTTATTGTTGCCACTGTAATCCTCAGTCGTCGGGATGGTGACCGGTTTCGACACTCATGGTGTCAGGGTGTAGGTCTAGACTGACCGTTGCCGTGTCTAGACCTACACCCTGAACCCACAGCCGCGCCGTGAAATTTAGTGTTCTTGTATGGCCATACTGTGTTATTTATTCGTTAATAAATATGTTTGTGCGTGTCTCGTATTTGTTTTCAAGACTTTATGACGACCTCCCAGAAGCGACACCATGAGTGTCGAAACCGGTCGCCATCCAGACAACTGAGGATTACAGTGGCAACAATAAGGTATTTATCCTCTAGAATAATATTGTCAATTAATCCGGAAGACAACACCTCAAAAATGAAGAAAAAATTGTATTGGAGAACAATTTGTTCTTTAGATACATAATCTACGATTTCTGGTACGATGCAAAATAATAGGCTTGAGGTTTGATTTAAAATAAACATCAATCAGGGTCACAGTCCATGCCTTCAATTCCTGAGAAATCAGAGTCAGGGTTGTCACTAGTTCCGTCATCCATAATGTGATCGGAGTTTCAGTAATTGGCCTCGGTTTTCAAAACATGAAGTCTAAGTAGCAACTAATAATTTTCTGACATAGAAACAAATGAGTAAAATATTGTTTGATGAATACAATATATAAGTTTTGTGACATAAAACTTTTTCAGGGGAGAAGTTACACGGAGGCTGAAATCAGAGATATTTGCGCAACAGTGCTTAGAGGTGAGATTAACTTGAATTAAGTATCATAAGACTTTGTGTACAGTTTCTTCTCTAAGGTGTAAAAAAGAGTGAAGGTATCTTTGTGTAGTTTTATAACTGAGGAAAAGGAACTAAATTATTGTGAATACTTTCTAAGTGCGATTAGCAAAAAAGTAGTTCGTCTCTCTCTAGAAACCTACTACATATTGCGTGAGCTTAGTGCACTAACTGAGCCCACTAGTTGAAAAGAAAAATGTTTGGACCAGTCAAGCTTACAAAATGCAAAAAAAAGATAAAGAAACATTAAAGATCAAGGTAACACTGTTGACAATGTACGAGGATTCAAGCAGGTTTAATCAGTGATAAGTCCCAGTGGCATTGTTAAGACATACTCCCAATCTATACCAAGGGAGTTTGTGGTAAACATTACCACTGTAGTAACATGTTTAGCCATGGTAACATGTTTAGCCATGGTAACATGTTTAGCCATGGTAACATGTTTAGCCATGGTAACGGTGGTCTGAGTAATGTAAATGTATGTTATAGAACAGCTTAACGAGTTGACGCAGACCCTGACAGGACCTCCTGGTCCCCCAGGAAGAAGCAAACCCGGAAGACCCGGACCACCCGGACCCCAGGGAGCATCAGGTTGACCGAAAAACCATAATCACTGTTTTTTTCATCCCAACCCATTTGCCATGTATGTTAATGAGGAAGTCAATGTGCATGACTATTGTCTGCCAATTTTTTGTGGTACACTATCTCATGTGATGTATTATTGAATAAAGAATATATCTATCTATACTATTATAAAAAAGAGGTGGTGTCTGTGTGTATGGGAAAAGTAAACGCGAAAACTACTGGTCGGATCAGGCTGAAATTCGGCATGATGATAGCTCATATTCCCGATTAACATATAGGCATATTTTTATCCCAAAAATCCTTCCGGGCTCCGCCCCAGTGGCTCTGGAGCAAAGGTTCCCATGTTAACCTTATGAGAAATGGAATTAATGAATCTTAACAGCTGTTTCAATTAAACAAGTTGGTTCTGTTCTATGATTTTTCAATAGCATTAAAGTTACAAGGATTACCAACAGGGTGCAGCACTAGCATTATTTCTTTTACATTTATGACAACAGCTAATTTGCAACCAAAAGGTGAGTGAGCATAGCAAACGAACTTCAACCTGGAGGCGAGTTAGCGTAGTGAACGAGCTAACCTGAAGGCAAGTGAGCGTAGCGAACGAGCTAACCTGAAGGAAAGTGAGCGCAGCGAACGAGCTCCAACCTAAAGGTGAGTGAGCGTAGCGAACGAACTTCAAAAAGAACCGAAATTTCTTAAACCATGTCCTCACTCATAACTGCTATAAGCATTTGATACTTATATGCCAACCCCGTACGAAGGACGGGTACTCTGCTAGTTTCTATTAAAATTTACCTTAAAAGACTTAATATGGACGAAATCTGCTATAGCCACATGTTGATTCCTTATTCATATACATGGCAAATGGATATTTCCCCTGTTTCCTCCATATGACCCTCCTAACCATCTCACTTTTGCAGAGCATCTACACTGTTGCTGAATTGGTACATTAAAGGCACTTCTATGTGAGGCATGCTTCATGCACGTTAACCAAGTAACCTTTTAATTGTCTGTAGAGAGAATATCTGAGCTAACAGACGGGTTGGTAGGGCCACCCGGACCCCCGGGACTAGGAAGTCCGGGAAAACCAGGACCTAAAGGGATTCAAGGGATTCCAGGTATACAGAGGGGGTTTGGAACTGTGTCTAATTACGATACACAAAACAATTAGAAACTGTTTGACTTATATAGACAAACAAATAAACTAATTTGATATTTCTAAAGCGTAAGAATGGATTTTAGTTTGCTAGAATACAGGAATAAGTGTTACTGTTAAAATATTATCAATTACTAATTAGTATCAGCTTTTTGCTATGTGATAATGCTGTAAGGTGGTGATTTAGTTGTTCTCACTTCACTGTGTGAATAGTGTGGTTGTAGATTTAAGCTGTATTCACACTTATCCGATAATTCATAACTATAGGCAAAATTTCTTATGGAACTGTTCTGTGTTAGCAATATTTTCTAGCCCGGAACTGTTTTACAAGTTACAGGAGGGTTACGGCATTATCACATTGATAAAATCTATTAGAGTTTGGCAGGATTTGAACCCAGAGCCTCGGGTACCGAAGCTCTGCGCCTAACTACTAGACCAGCTCGCTCCCGTTATCTACTAAATATTTACATTTAATTAAAATGTTAACATTGAAGTAAACGTCACTCTTAACTCACCAAAATAAAAAATATTGCTACATTAATAACCGATCATAGGCCTAACATTCGTCAAATAAACCAAAGATAACCTGCACAGATTTCAGAAACTAAACTAAATCACATTAACACGTTCGCTGCGGGTGCTGGGTTCTGACCCACGGCGATCACAGCCCTCACACGACCGGGTCAGTACTGACCCACACTGCAGTACATAAATCTGTCATTCTGTTGCTCAGTGCGAGCCTAGGGTTGGTCGAAGGTGGACCTATACCACGTTTTCGGGGTTTTTTGTGACTTGCTTTTTGTTGTGGTGTAGGTTGGTAGTACATTTTCCTGTAAAATCCCCATCTGTCAAGCTTAGAAATCAACTTCTTGTCCCGTCTTTCTTACTTCTGTTGGCAACATAATGGGATCGGCCACGTTCCAAGCAGTGCTGCTATCTGTGGGTGTTTTCGCACACTACCTTGACTCTCGTCTTAATGCAGTTAATGACCGAACGTTATTTGCTATTCGTCAGGCCAAAATTTAAAAGCCATTCGCCCGGCAATTGGGTTTGTTTTATGCTACGCCTGCAATTGATGGACCGCAGCGAACTTGTTAAAACTCTAGTATTTGCTTTACAGCACATATTTTGCCATTTCATTAATGCAACACAGCATTAGCTTTTATTTCACAAAAAGTTGGTGTTTAATCTGATTTTACATTTAACCGTTTATGTAAATGTCATATTAAAAGCATCTTGATAATATATCAACTTTTTGTCACTAGACTAAAAATCAAGTTAACAGGCACTTAATACCATAAAGATGAAAAAATTGTAGTTTAAAATTTTAACCATATGGTGCTCTACAATGTAACATTTTGTGAATGAAACTTTAATTAAGAAACTACACAAACCTGATGTTTAACCCAGTCTCTCTCCTGATAGGAGATGCTGGACAACCCGGATTGCCAGGAGAGAGGGGATTCCCCGGAATGCCGGGACCTCCAGGACCAACGGGGCCAGAAGGAAGCCGAGGGGAGAAAGGAGACAAGGGGGAGAGAGGACCGGAGGGGGTCGGATTGGAAGGTCCTGCCGGTCCTAGAGGACCTCCTGGTATGATCAGTCAATATTTAAAACCGTTGCTCAAATTTAGCTGCTAAGACATGTGGGGGGGGGGGATTGAAATTTGAGAATGCAGCTTTTAATAACTTTTTTAGGAGTTAAGGCCAGACACGCACAGCCTTGTCAAATTTAATGTCTAAGGTTTATCTAGAAGTGGGCAAGAAGAAGTGGGGGAATATGAATAATTCATATTGCAGTGGCAAAATTTTTTCTTGTTACATTTAAAAAATTTCAAGAGCATGTGTGTAATAAAATCATGATTGGAGCATGTTTCTATTGTGTCTGGTTGGTGAGATATGAGCTTGTTTTGGGATTTAGAACTCCCTACCCATTTGTTGGGCCCCTGCTGGGAGGGCAACAACATCGGTTTCAACAATCAGAAAATACACTTTCAGTGCATATACAAATCCCAACATGATAGATGCTGGACTATTAGTTTTGACACTCTAGTTACATCAATAGTTTTACAATCATTATCATAAAAATATTCCTCAGGCAATTATTATTCAAATGTTAGGCGATGTGTACCGCTCTTGTAGATTCTTTAAACCATTTTTATTTTACAGGACCTTCAGGACCCCAAGGAATAGGACTTCCCGGAAGACCGGGAGATAGGGGAGAACCTGGAAGAACTGGTTAGTAGATGATCTATTAATGAAACGGCTTCACCCTTACCAGACTAGGAATAAATCTGTTTAATGTGTTTGTAGATTTTGTAGTCAGAGAGCCGATATTCTTACTAATTATTTTGACAGATGGGTTGGCTGGCATTACATTTCCATATCCATGCTCTGTAGTCTGCACAAGCACTATTACCCTTTTTACTATTACCCCCCCTACTAAACACTTTTTTCAATGAAAAGATGGGAAATGGGAATGGGAAAAGTTAATTTTTACCATTAAACCCTGTTACCATAGTCTGATCCAACAAGATTGCTTGTTTGCAAACCCGTTTGAATAAATGTTGATTTTCACATTAGTACCAAATTTCATCAAAATCGGATGATTTTTACTTGTGTTATCGTGCTAACAGTCATGCCTGTATATAAATACAGTAAGTATAAATTTATTTGATGAATTTTTGAACGCATAGTGATTTAGGCCTCTGGGACCTTATAAAAGGAAAAGGTTATCAGTCCCGGGTCTAGAATTTAAGTAGCATGAGACCAACAGTAATAGTTTTTCCCCAAATATGGATAATTTGCTAAAAATGTGATAATAAAATTTATTTAAAAACAATTTTTAACCATCTGAGAAAAGTTGAACCACATAATTGCTTCACTTTTATTCCAACAAATTCCTTGCTTCTTACATCTGCATTTATTAAGAGATTAATATTCCATACATTGAAAGGGTTTGACGAATTTTGGTGATTTTCAGGGGTTCCCGGAACAAGAGGTCCTCCAGGATCTCAGGGACCACCGGGGTTTTGTGAATTCTGTAACTATCCAGGAGGAAACTACGCCCAGTCAATAGCTTCTCGGCCTGGCAGCACCCAGAAAGGACCATAGACAAACAACCTGCCTCCATCAGTGATAGTTTACAGAAATGCCTTACGTCGTGATGTTACAAGATAATACTCCTGATGAGTAAAATTTACTTTGGTATTCCAAAAACCAATTAATAATCTAGGTTTACAATATTTACAGTTCTCAGCATACTGTATAAAGTCCTAAGTACCCAGAACTTTTGAGAAAACTACAAGTCACACCCCCATAAACCATATACTTAAAATGTTCGTCATGACGAGAAACCTTGCGCAAAACTATCCATTATTTCATAAATTGTCCTTTAAGGTCGTAATTGCTTTATAAAGGGAACTTTCCAAAAATACCTCAGCTGTACTTATATTTGTATGTTATTCTTTCAATTTATTACCTTCAGGAGTGATTATTTGTTTGTATTACTGTATTCTGTTTTGTTTATTTCAGCTTAACTTAACCAATCAATAGTTTTATTAATACTTATGAAGTCAAACGGGGTGAAGCCGGTGGAAAACAGCTAGTTTTAATGAAGTAATTGTGTTAGACAAATTTGTGCACTGTAAAAGAGTGGCAGGATACCTTTTTTTTTTAAAACACCCATATATAGAAAATCTATTTCATAATATTTCATTTATTTATTATTCAATCTTTTTGAACTTGGTATTGTTTGATAGGGAATTAAAACTGCTAAATAATAGTGTTCTTTACATTTTTGTTATAAAATCAGCCATATTTTAGTAATTCAGCAGGCTTAAAAACTTTAAATGGCCACCATTTTATTATTAACTTAAAAGAAAATTACATGATTATTGTTTTAAATTGCTTCTTGACACAATATATGTGTGGGTAAAGTTTGGTTTCTGTAGCTTGAATAATTCTTGAGATATAAATTGTATTGTAAAAAATACAAAATGGAAGCTAGCGGCTAAACAAAATGTTTTTCGAATTTCGACCTATGTATATGACATTTTTGTTTGGATCAGCCCCTGAAGTTTGTGACACCCCTTTATAAACACTCTGTATAATAATAATAACTCCTGCTTTCATTAACAAAGTCATGACTACGACATTACTATTTTACTGATTAGAAATAGACTGCAAAAGAAGATTAGGACAAAATTCACTTTGACCAAAGACTGTTCTCAGAGGATATTGATGATTTTCTCCGAGCAATGCTTGGTCCCCAGGTAATGTATACATAAACTGCAGGAGTAAAATTTATCCATTCAATTGTTTGTAATTTTGGATTAAAATATATAATAAATTGTGAAAATAATTTTATTAGTCACACAGAAAAAAATATGTTTCTTCTCCTCTTTAATTCCACTGCTCTAAGTCAGTGGAGATCACTCGTCTGGGTTTGAGCAGTCGAGAGAAGCAAGGCTGTAAAACAAAATCATCTAGTAAAAATTAAAAATGTGGAGATAATCTATTCTTGTTTCCTAAATTCCATTTTCAATAAACTTTGAACATTTGAATCATTTGGTATTAAAAATAGTGTTTAAATGTGTATGGTTTTCTTTTACCATCACTAATGTTAATGTTTATCATAAAATTTGAGTAGCTGCTCTATACAGGGTGTTTCACGGGAACCCTGACAAACTTCAGGAAATGGTTCCTGGGGTCAAAACTGGCAAAAAATTTCCTATAAGCATGTCATAAATTCACTCGTTTTCTAGTTATACGTAAAAATAGGTTTTTTTGGTTTTTAGTGTATCTGTTGAACATTTTGACCTCTAAATTGAAAAATTTGCAAGATATTTTGATAAAACTTGCATTGATAGATAGAATATTAAATTTCAAAGAGATTTCATTGCTATTGGGCAAACATGTTGGTTATGATTTTTTTGTTTTTGACAGCTCTTCATGTAGTAACCATTCAAGATTTTGGCTTGCAACTTTACCAAAAGATGTATAATTTAACGGAGAACAAGGAAATGTGAATTTATGTATACCTTTTATTGGGATTATTTTTGTCAAAATCTAAAATATTGTAACATATAAAAAATTTATAAAATTAAGCGAAATTGTATATTTAGCTTATTTTTAAACACATCCTAATAAAAGACGGTATATAGGTTCTCCTAGTTGAGAAGTATTGCATAATGGCCTATAATTTCCTTCTTCTTCATTTTTAATGAAAGAAAACAAGCATACCCACTTTCCTATGTTAACCCTATGGAGAAAAAATTAAATACAATGGCTCACATAATTCTGAACACATCTTATTAAAACTTGGTATATCCCTTCTTCTAGTTAAGTAATACATTATTATGGCATAAAATCTCTAGTTTTACATTCCTGTTGCACGGAGCCTGCTTACTACCATCTTTTAGGGCAAAAAATAGTTTTTCCAACTTTTTGTTTGTCTATTATCTATTAATTTTATCTATCTATTTGTCTATTAATATTTCAAAGGACTTTTTGACCTAAAATTGATATAATATTTAAAAAAAGTGGTTCTTATTAGATAGAATATTAAATTTTAAAGATATACCATTACTACTTTGTGCAGAAATATTGACTGTGGTAAACAATCATTTGAAACCTAATACTTGATCCGAAAAAAAAGATAAAAAATATGTTTTTATTATAGTAGCCATTCATACCCAAGTAGCAAGAAAATGTATAAACAATATTGTAAAATATATTGAATCGATATTTACCCAATATTAAAAACTATTGATTTAATATTGAAATAACATTTTACAAATATCAATTTGAAACAAAAGACATTTATCGGTAAATATTTGAGTCAATATTGAAATATATTGAAACAAGGCAAAATAAATATTGTTTAAATATTGTTTCTTTAAGTATTTAACATGGTTTCTATATAGTTTCAATATTTCAGCCTAAACATAAAAACACAAAATAATAAAGATTTAGTATGAAAATCATTATTATCAGTTGAGTAAAGTGATTAAATAGATCATAAAAACAAAATTTGCAAAAAAACTAGAATAAAATTTTTTGCCTCAGATGGGTCTTGAACCCATGACCTTTGCCATATGAGCCTGATGCCTTACTTCTGAGCTATCTGTGATTGTTGATATTATGAGTTTTCAAGTGTTATAAGAGCAGCTGACGGTTGCAATGGTCGCAATACTTTAAATATTTTTGATACTACAGTATATGATTCTGTTAATCAGTTTAGGCATCAAGTAGTTAAATTGTTTTTCTGTGAGTTTGAGAGAATACTGGTATTTGAATATAGATTATTTAATAACCATTAGATTAGTAATGTTATTATAATTGATTGTTATGATTAATTAATCTTTTCCCTTAATTGATTAATCTTAAACTATTAAACTTGTGCTCATATATAAGTTAAAGAATATTAATTTAAAAAAATATTATAATGAATTATATTTTAAGCAGGTGTTCCACCACTGTATCTAGTACCACAACTATCACAACACCATCTCTGACAACATTTATTATAGATCCAATTTTCTCTAAAATCGTCTTATATTCTGCTGTCATAGCATTTATGTTCTTATAAATAAATCAATTTGTTAAAATGCATTTTAGAATGTTTTATACTTAAATCCAACAAAGGCCCAACGATTATTTCCTTTGTAGGGCCAACAAATACAAGTTTCCGTTGGGCCAACGTTGGCAAGGAGTTAAAATTTCCACCAACCATTTCCCAACCGTGCCGACCATTTCCCAAAGTTGGGCCAACAATGTGTGCTAGGCTACTTGGGTATGCATTTAAGTACATACCCCTAGAGGAACCTTTTTGCTTATTTTAACCCAATAAACCATTATGAAGTATAGTGACGGACTTTACAGACCAGACACCCTGTATTGTAATTATTGACAGTGGCATATGACAACAATTTCTACAATGATGATAGCTGATAAAAAATCTCCTAAAGTGCACAGTAAAATGTTATAGTAGTAGGTTTGTTTATGCCAATGTTGCAGAATTGGTTTGTTAACTACTAACATCATATTGTGTTGCCGATATTTATTGAATATTTCATCAATATTTAAACTAAGTTGATAACAACATTTTCTATAGATATTGTTCAATATTGGAAAGGAATTAAAACAATATTGTTTGAATATTACCTTAACAATATTGTTTTACAATATTGAACAATATTGGGAACATATTTAAACAATATTGTTTTAATATTAAATTATAATATTTATCTTCAATATTGTGCAATATTGGCAAAATATCAAAACAATATTGTTTTAATATTTGAAGAAATCAATATTGTCGTAAATATTGGACAATATTGTTTCAATATAATGAAAATATTTTTTTGCTACTAGGGTACGGTAACCTTTCTAGCATTGATCTAGCGAATATTTTAGGCCATAATCATGTAGTACTCAACTAAAAGAAGGGATTTACCAAGTTTCAATAGGATGGGTTCAGAAATATGCGAGATATTCTATTTTATTTTTTCCCCATAAGGTTAACATAGGAAAGTAGGTATGCTTGTTTTCTATAATTAAAAATGAAAAAGAAGGAAATTTTAGGCCATTATGCAATACTTCTCAACTAGGAGAACCCATATACCGACTTTTATTAGGATATGTTTAAAATAAGCTAACTATACAATTTTGTTTATTTAGCTTAATTTTATTAATTTTTGATATTTTACAATATTTTATATTTTGACCAAAATAATAATATACCAATAAAAGGTATACATAAAATCACATTTACTTGTTCTCCGTTAAATTCTACGACTTTTGGTAAAGTTGCAAGCCAAAAGCTTGAATGGTTACTACATGAAGAGCTGTCAAAAACAAAAAAATAATTTTTAATCTAGATTTTTTTGAAAATATTTTACTTTTAAACTTATTTTTATCAGTCATAACCAACATGTTTGCCCAATAGTAATGAAATCTCTTTGAAATTTAATATTCTATCTATCAATGCAAGTTTTATCAAAATATCTTGCCAATTTTTCAATTTAGAGGTCAAAATGTTCAACAGATACACTAAAAACAAAAAAAAACCTTTTTTTACGTATAACTAGAAAACGAGTGAATTTATGACATATGCTTATAAGAAATTTTTTGCCAGTTTTGACCCCAGGAACTTTCCTAATTTATCTTTAGCTTTAGACCTTTTCAAAGAGCTTAAAAAGCAAATAATGTAGTATATTGAAGGGTTTTTTACGGTAATTGGTTGCAGAGAAAATTCAATAAATTGTAAATAATTTAAAATTCTTATGTTATTCTTATGGAGAATAAGTAAACTGTTGTAGATTACTTGTTTATGGATATATTTTGATCACACTTGGCAAATTTATATATTTTATTTTAAGGTATTCATATTTTGCAAAAAAAAAAAAAACACAACTTTATTACCCTACCTATAGCAGCAAACCTAGGTACTTGCTAAACCTAATGTTATTTAAGTAAATTTTAAATTGGAAATCCAATTACGTATTGGAAATTTGCTTAGTCTGCAGGTTTTCTGCAGCGATTCAATTCAAATATGTATGGTTGGTAGTTGTTAAACTTAAGGTTTTCTCAAAAGTTTTTGTTTCTTACGAACGTTACAGTTAGTTAGCCTGTATAGCAGTGTAGGTAGAGCCTATGAGAGCTTTGTAATGAATTTTATATGCTAGGAAAGGTCAAGTTAATGTATTTTTTTACTGGCATTGTGAAAGAAAAAATTTGTTTAAATTTCACTGACTGAAAAATGTATTTAATTTAGAAACTAAGAGAACTTTAGGAACTAAGAAAAATGTAAATAGTATTTTGAAGAGGTAAATTTTGAAGAATTCTATAGGATTTGTAAACTTTAAAGTTTTTATACCATGTCAAAGAGGTGCTGTCAAAATTGTTCATATACAGTAGCGTAACATAAAATAAAATTATAGAAGCATTAAAGCCTCATTTACCATCCTACTTATATGAACTGTAATCTCTAGTAAGAGGTAAATAGATGTCATCAATAATAAATGTTTCTTTAATAGTAGCCCACAGGATGAGAGGTACTCACACATTTTGGTAACTTTATAGGATTATTATATTACTGTATTACAATGGTATTACATATTACGTTGGATTCAAGATGGACGTTATAGGATAGATAAGACGTGGATAGTTTGGTGTGGGTTTTCCTTTCAGTGATAATTTTCCAAACCAACCTCATCTAAAAACCTGCAAGATGTTTTGTTGGAGTTCCTTTGAGATTCTTGAGTGTGGCAGATTGCATGAAAATATAATATTAATATATATGGTTCTTACCGTTTACGCTATCAGGGGTTTCGGAGTTCCTTTGAGATTAGCTAAAACTGGAAATCTAAGATTTTGATATTTATCACCTGAGATTTTGCTGAGTGACACTTTGCACACTATACAAATAACTATTACGTTTATGATCAATAACATCAACATGTCTGTTCTAGTATTCGTGATGCTTTGGCAACTAGGTAAAATTAGTTTGCCTGTTTTAAGTTTCTCCAACTGCTTATTTGGTGTGTGTCCAACAATATATTTCTAGCATTATTAAACTTCTCATGCAAATATCGACTAAAGCAGAATGAATTTTAAAAATTGATTTGTTGATAAAAATTTTAAGAAATTAATTGCTCATAAAAATGTAGTGACTATATAATTAGTTATCTATATATTAATTTGAAACTGTTTTTCTTTGTCACAGCTATTTTGAGAGAGTGGCTGGGCGTATATACTCGGTAGAGGTGTCTAAAGAAAGGTCTTGGTCTGTAGATGAGCCATCAAAATAGAAACATGGTGAATTCCCTTGGGGCTCTGCCCCAGTGGCCTTTGAATTCCCATCCCATGTTATTCTTATGGAGGAAAACGGGGTTTTTGTCACAGCTAATTTGAGAGAACGGCTGGGCGTAGAAACTTGGTAGGGGTCTCTAAAGAAAGGTCTTGGTCTGTAGATGAGCCATCAAAGATGAACTAGGTAAATTCCCTTGGGGCTGTGCCCCAGAAGCCTTTAAAGTTGCCTCTTCAGATTTGTTTACATTACGACCATATGCATAATTCTACACTACTTTTTAATGCAACAGCTGTTTATATTTAAATTGTGATTTATTGAATTTATCAAAATGAAGTACAGTATTTGCAATGGATTTTTCCGATTTTAAAATTGATTTTGTTCTGCATCGTGTCATGTTTGCAATATAATGTTCTATTACCAAATCAGTGGAAAATCCTAATATCACAGTAACTTTTAAAATTATTTCTTTTGGAGTTAACTTATATCTATTGTATGGGTTGGTTTCTGCCTCTTTTACAACTTCTTGGAGATTGTACCTAGGTGATATTCGTTGGCATATTGCATCTGTAGACGAAACTTGGGTTGGTGTGATTATTAGAATGGAAAAGAGTGAGAAATCCTGGACAATTTGATATAGGCTAAAAATAAAACTGAATTAACCCTGTTCTACATTTCTTGAGCAATCATTGAAATAACCGATTTGCAAACAATGGAAACATAGAAAAAGTCATAGAACACAACCAAGTAGAAGAAATAATAGAAATAATGTTGTTTTTTTTAATTTATAATCGTTATCATAGACAACCTAATGAGAGGGAAAAATTGGTAGAAAACACTAAAAAAAAGATCAGCTTTTTGAAAAAAGATGAGATAATTACAAAAGATTTTGATTATATCTAACTGTTGTGTAGATTGTGAGTATTTCCATAATCTTTGAGTCGCCTGTAATGCAATTGCTCGAATTCGAGCAACAGGTACACTAGTTTATATAAATTTTAACTTAGATTAATGGGTGTGTTGGTTAGAAGAATATCAACAAAATTTCTATAGTGCATAAGAATCATAACTCCTGCTTACATAAAGAATGTCATGACATAACTCAACTATTTTACAGATTTTTGTATATATATTTTTATTTTTTTATTTTTTCCTAGGACGCTAGGCACGAGCCTGGGATTGTTTTTCACATTACTTCAGGCTAGACCTAGGGGTTGTGGCATTATCACTTAGATAAAATCCATTGGTGGGGATCGAACCCGGGACCTCAGGGACTGAAGTCCTGCGCTCTAACCACCACGCCAGCTCGCCCTATTTTACTGATTAGAAATAGACTGCAAAAGAAGATTATTAAGACAAAATTGACGTTGACCAAAGACGTCATTAGTCTCAGAGGATACTAATGATTTTCCCCGAGCAAAGGTTGGTCCCCAGGTACTGTATATATTAACTGCAGGAGTAAAATTAATCTATTCAATTGTTTGTGGTTTTGGATTAAAATATATGCAAGGTAATAAATTGTGAAAATAATTATATTCGTCACACAGAAAATTATGTTTCTTTTCTTCTTTAACTCCACTGCTCTAAGTCACTATGCGCAAAGCCTGTAAAATAAAACCATCTAGTTGAAATTGAAACGTGAAGACAATCAACTCTTGTTTCCTAAATTCCATTTTCAATAAATTTTGAACGTTGAATCATTTGGTAGTAAAAATAGTGTTAAAATATATAAATTTAGAACATTTATGTATGGTTTTTTTTGCCATCAGTAATGTTCATCAGGAAAATTTGATTAACTAAACTGCCCTATGTGTAACTGGAAAGATTTGTCAGATTAAAACGTTGAAAACTTCGCATGAGTTCCTGCGTTATGGTGTGCCAAAGATCTAACTACGGCCTTACAGGAGAGTGTTTCGAGGGGTTCTGATGTTAAAACAATACGGAAAGTAAATAAAAGAAACGTCTTATAACACTTAAAATATATATTTACGCTTACTGTTACTCACAAGACGATAAATATACATAAAAGATGGTAAGTGGTGATCGATTTCGATTGAACACTCTGTAACGTTGTTAAAACAATAAAATGCGTTAATGATGAACAACTGAGTTCTAATTTATATCTAGAGGTTGCACTTCCCGAGGTTATTTTGTGGTTTAAAGGGATGGAATATAACCACCATCAGTTTGTAGAAACATCGCATATGCGCAACATTCTTTCCTTGACGTAACTATTTCGTACCTTGTGTTTGATGTCTGTCACAGTGGCTCCAATTAAGTAAATACATTACTGTAAGTACGGTACAATATTCTTTTGTGGCTTACGATAGCTATAGTCGGATTACTGGGATTACTGGATGGAAGGATTTACTGTTGTGGTAAAAGTCCAAGAAATAAATTGGCCACAAGTTTTCATTCCAAATAAAATGAGTTACAGATTAAATTTGTCTTTTTTTACGCTAAATTCAGCCAATCAGATAAATAGGCTATATCAACATTTATTTCTGTTTGCTAGGTATATGATCTGTGATGAAACTAGATGTATTGGAATAAGCTTGTGCTTGATTCATACTTCTGAGTGTATACTTTAGCTTTTTGACAATCGCTACCGCTGGACGATAATACCCAAGGTAAGACTGTTTTTATAAAATTTATTTGCGAGGCACGTTTTCAGCACACCCGGAATTTTAACAGGACATTTTTTAATACTTTACATTTTACATTGTACATTTTTTAATACATAAGAACACCGTATTTCACAGTAGCACAACCTGTTGGTTGATACTCTTTCCCTATGAATAATTAGGCCTATATACTTACAATCCGATACAAGCTTCAATAAGAGCACCAATACAACCCGATGCGTCATCATTGTTATCCTGGAACCATGAATAAGCTTTTCAGCTTTATGCTGTGCCACTGTCAACAAATTGTAGGCTAACAACATTAGTTATTAGTAAGTTTATTAGAACCGTATGTTATGGGATGAAAAGCCACGAATGGTTATAGCCATAAGCTGAGGGGACGAAAACCACAGAAATTAGAGAGTGGTTATATAATATTTTATATATATTTCTAACATAGTAAATATATAATTATTTTATGTATTTTAAAATATTAAAAAAATCAGACAGCCGTCGTCCTGTCCTTATGTGTTTTTATATCAAATCGTTCATTTTCAAGATGAGCTCGTTCGCATCGCTCAGGGACGTCATTCGCTGCGCTCACTTGCCTCCAGGTTCAACCAAGACAATTTTAAGAAATTTGTTGGTAAAGGCAATTTTTTTGAAGTTTTGAAATCAAATAAAAAAAGTAAGTACTCAATAATTCTATCATTACAGTTGACTAGTTCCTCTCGAAACTGCTTGCCCTTATTGGCTCTGTCTGCACTGGACCCATTACTATCAACGAGCACATTGTGCTCTTTGGTTACTATAGTCAGAACTAAGCTGAAAAATACGCTATCTATGGAGTGCCGCTGAAAAATCACACAGTTGTTTACATAGCTGCAATACGGAGGTGAGGGATGGATTTAACAACATATCATTTTTAATTTATAACAATTCAATATTTTCAATGAAAATGTTTTTTTAACAATCTTAAAATTAATTGATACACCCACGCCGCACTGTTTAACGATTCGTAGTGGCCAGTATTTTAAAAGTTTCACGAATTTTGTTTTTGGCATGGGGGGAGTCAGGATTTTGTACAAATATGTATTTGTTCATAGTCATCCAATATTTTGAACACCTTTTTCATATGTAATTTTATTCGTTATTTAAACAGTAACGATATTTTATAGGATCAATAATTATAGATAATAAAGATGTAACAATAATAAAATAATTACTTACCCCTCCTGATTGTGACGTCGGGTTGGATCCAAGATCTACCTGCACAGAAAACAACACAATTAGCTATTTAACAGACAAAAGAATAAGTTAATTATTTCCTTGTTTGTGGTTAAATTAACAGAAAACTCTTTTATTTTTTGTCTACTGACTGTAACAATTTTTACTCGGAAACAACCAAGGACAGAGTAAATATTCAGCATATTTTTTTAATATTATAATACCACTACTTGGCATATAAATCGTGGGACACTATATACTCATAATATTAGTAATTATTTTTTGTCATACTACAGCAAAAATATCAGTTTTACCCAACCCGCCATGTTAAACTTCCCTATCCCAAGCGCGATGTAAACAACTTCTTTACTTCACTCGGTGAAGTAAAGCTTAAAAAACTTACTCGGTGAAGTAATGAAACCTTGTCGCATCCTTGTGTCTCTGTTTTTCTAAGAAATTTTATTTTGGCCGAAATGTTATTGGGCCGAAGTGTTACTACCTAAAATGTTGCATAGTAAGATATTGAAATAAGACTATTACTATTACTACTTACTTGTGTCACGCCTGAGCTATAAGATACCTGCACACATAACAATACACATTAGTCACATTTTTTCACATACAGAAAAGAGATTTTCCAAAAAAAGCCATATTAGGTGAAATAAAACACAGTATATGTTTGTTTGGCTGACTGTTGGCTGTACTAAACATTTTAGCTCTGCACCAACCAAGAAAATACTCAAATTTTACTTTTAGCGAGAATGTAAAAAGCCAATATTGAAGTCTGCTATAAATAATTTAATTTAGCAGTTATAAAAGCAGAAACACTTCGAATTAATTGTCAAAATTTGAATTTTTACCCCTAGCCTGTTTGGAGATGGTGGTTTTCTTAATTTAAAGGAATTCGTTTGTTTCACTACAGTAACCTATGTGGTAAGACTCTTTTTTTACCTATTAAAGTTGAATATAGGCAAGTTTTCAACAAAATCTTTATCTATCCTAATTTGTTAAAATGAGATTGTGTATGTGTATATGTCTACTCAATAACGCCAGAACCACTGAACCAATTTCAATAAAATTCCGTTTGAAGGCACTCAGTTGACATATAGGCCTATTCCCGTTATCCTATTTCCCTCGAGCTACTTTCAAAGTTTCAATGTTTACATTTTTGTAGAATGTAAATGGACAAAAATATTAATTTGAAGTCAGCTGTAAATACTTAAGTTTGACAGTTCAAAGATCAGTGGTGAAGAGGTACAGGTTCTGCGCCCAAGATTATTAAGTTTTATGGTTATGAGAATGGTTCATGGAAAGAGAAGGATCATTATATTGTACTAGCTGTTGTACCCATGCTTTGAAATGAGAAGAGGAAATATATTTGAAGTCATATTCCGAAATGACAGAGATTGTGCTAAGAGATGTAATAAGAGTTTGGGCGAAAGTCTCGGGTGGAATGAGACTCGGACGAAACGGGACATAACTGAAATAGAAACATTTTGATCTTTAAAAAAATTTGATACAATAGTTATACATCCGCCAACGCTTTTAGAAACAAAATGAAACCTTTGTAGCCCTTATAGAAACGTTTGTGGCTTTTAAATATGGCAGTAGTGATCTCTTTAAAATAACAATGACTAGAAAATATTTTTGTAACAGAGTGGCATACTCACAGAATCTCCTCCACATGAACAGGTCATATCAGGTATCTAAAAAATACATTTTTAATTAGGACTTATTTTTTTTGATTATAATCTGCGTCAACAAATTATGGAAACCACAAAAAATGTTACAATTTAAACAATTAACTGTCATAAAAACTGATATTTAATATACTTTCTTAAGCTAATAACTAAAGTCTCTGTTAGAATAGGAGCAAAAAAGTGTGATATTATTTTAGCCGTGAAAACAACACATTTTATTATTTTTTGCCAGGTTCGGTACGGTAGTGTGTCACGGTATATGTTTGTCCCGTCCGTCACGAGCGCCGCACCGAGTGGCCGCCTGCGCTAGCGTTGATGGTTTTAATTTAATACGGCAATTACTCTAATTAATTTGTAAAAAAATCAATTTTGGGTAATATTTTGTCGTTTTGTATTACTATGGGCCTTTATGTTGACATTTTGTCAGGTTAAGTGTAAGAAAGGGCAATGTGGCCCTAACTTAGCCTGGTAAAATAAAGAATTTTTTCTTTTCATATCATTTCATTTCATTTTGTGGTTTGTTTGGTCAAGGTTGAAATAGTATTTTACAAGTTGAAACCATTAAATCAAGTATATCAATAATATTCAACTCGAATTATGTTGTTGATATTACAATTAAATTCTTTCAAAATTAATATAAACATTAATATTATTAAAGGCAATTAAAATAATCATTCTGTAACATGTTATTTTAATGAATAAAACCATTACAAATGAATACATTTAGCTGAGCATCCTTTTTAGAATATTTTATTTTAGTGACAATTTTTCAAAAAGCCACTTTTAACAATATTATATCTTATATAAACTGTTTGGCTTTGGCCTGGTGTGCCTGGTGGTCACTACACGGACTCGCGCGCTCTCCATCTCTCTAAACTCCCTTTTATATAAACGTGCTTGGTAGAATTTGTCTGGTCTTTATCTTGAATGGGGAAATGTCCGAATTGAAATTTTGCTGATATTTACCTCCGTTCTCCCTTCTCCCTGCTCGGTTTGGGGCCTTGATCGGGGAAATAATTGATAGTGTGTCACCACATTAAGCCGTCAACAGGGACAGGAATAAGTTGTTCACACTAATGTCTTTAAGGGATGAACATATGTTTATACAGTACATTTTGGTATACCATGTATTACATAGTAGCATGTAGGCTGATAATTAAATAAATAAATAAATAATTAAGCCTTTATTTAGCAATTGTTCCTCAGTTACATACACTACTTTACAGGATAACTCTGGTCATTTAATCAATACTAAATAAAACTAATAACAGAAAATGTACATACTAAATATTAACAAAATTAGAGGTCCTTCATCCTGGCACGCACCGGGATTTTGCGCCAACGCTACCCCTGGGCGAACACTCATCTCCATTCATACTTGGCTTTAAATGCCTACATTCATATGGTCGCCACTTCATAAGAAAGTAAAGTAATGTAAAGTAAAGAAGCTGTAATGTAACCTAACCTAACCTAACCTAAACCAACCCGATAATGAAGGGAGAAACTATAAAGTTGAACTTGAAGTATTTTCTGAACTTGAAGAAATGCATTGGCGCAATGACGGTGCGTTTGGGGGGGGGGGCAGATTTGACAGTGGCGCAATTCCGGTGGACCGAGCTGGGACACCCAGCAGCTTAAGGTCACAGGGGAGGTCATTATACAGCTTATGCCCAAAGTAAGTATCAGCAGCTTTTTTGGGAGTAATTATTGATGTTTAAGTACTGTATTTGACGAGTCACTTTTTTATGAAACCAAGTCAAATATATAAGACAAAAAAACTTCAGGGTATTTTTTTGTGTAGTGACATAAGCAATGCGAGTAGTCCCATTTAATTTCGGACACATTCGACAGTTCAGTAAAATTATTGTATGAGTCATTTATTTTGAATACACCCAGTTTCAAAAGAAATCCTACAAAGAAATATATTAGCAATAATTCGATTTCGAGCAACGGTTACACTAGTATGTTTTATGTTTGTAATGTATTACTGTACTAACAGGAGTTTTTCATTTTCTCAGAGTGATACAGAAATTTGACTTTTACCAAATTTATTTTATAATTTTGTCGAGGCTCACTTTCTAAGCAAGTACCTAAGTAGAATTACTTGTTATCAGATAATAATTACTTAACAGAGTTTTTACGCGAGATAAAATGTGTCAGTGACAAAATGGCTTACTCACCAAATTCCCTACAGATCCAAACGACCATCCCGTTACCTAAAACAAATTGAAGTATTTATTAGGAATTATAAACTTTTGATCACCGTATTCATACTACAATTTGTAGTATAAACTGAAATTATTGCAATTTGACTATAAGGACAATCTAGATACAAAATGGCAAATGGCTTACTCACCAAATCTCCAACAGATCCAAACGACCATCCCGTTGCCTAAAACAAATTGAAGTTTTTATTAGGAATTAAAACTTTTGATCACAGTATTCATACTACGATTTGTAGTATAAACTTAAATTATTGCAATTTGACTATAAGGACAATCTAGATACAAGATGGCAAAAAAGTAGTTTGGACCGCTTTTTGTAGTTTATGTCTAATAATCAGTGTTTGTTTGGTATTAAATAAAATTAAGTAGAAGATCATATTTGTGTTTTAAAGTTTGTGTGAAATAGACTTAAAGGAATGGAAAGATAGATTCTTAACACTTTAATAAAAGTTATATTTATATAAATTCTCTTAATATTTATTTTGTTTCGTATGTAAGTTAAATAGTATTAACACCTCTAAAATAGTCCATGTGTTTTTAGCGGGCCCCTAATAGATGATTGATTTATCTTTTTTAAATATAATTTTAATTTACTGCTTATGAGCATGTGTATTAAAAGGGTTATGGATTAGCATGAGTCCTATGGTAAACTTTAATTGTTCTTATGTGTCAGTACAGTTCCTTGGCAAAAACTTACAATTGCCAAGCGAGTAACACCTAGGCTCACTTGTGTTGTTATCTTTATTATTTATTACTATTATTGAAATGAAATGTCTTTATTTGCTTTTAACATGAAACCATGCATTGCAATCGTCACTGTTATAGTCACTTATCATTAATGTAGTGTTTCACGTAGCAGCGAAGTTTACAAGAACAACTACAAACTGTCCTTTATGCTATTTACCTTATACGTTATCGAAATATGTTTTCTGATAGACTGTTGGCAAACTTACACTTTCAACGTAGTTCTTGATCTCATCAAAAAAGACGCCAGCCGAAAATCCTTGTCCAAAACCTCCTCCTGTTCCTTCACTCCCCCCTAAGCCTGGCCTGTGATGACCATGGTGATGACTGGGTTTGTTACTACCAGAGAAGGACCATGTAGAATGTGTGCCATAAGACCCAGGGCGAGTAGGCCTATCATAATCAGGGCGAGAGTCTTGACGAAGTGGCGCTGAAGGTTTTTTGATCTTACCCAGAAAAGAGTACAACAGAGTTAGAAAGTTCAGGACAAGTCATATAATTCATCTTTTGCAAGACATTATAACAAGAATTTGTTATCTATAACAATTTTAAGAATATAACTTAAATAACCTGACTTCATCGTAATTAGTTTTACATTAGATGTGTTATAATTTTTGTAAACGTTTTTAAATGCATTGGAAAGTACCACTTAATTTGTAATATGGCAATAGATAAGTGAACCAAGTGGATAAATCTAGGGGAAAAAATAAAAAAAATGATATAAGCGCTTCAGATTCTAAATTATTTGTAGAACCTACGTAACAACAAAACCTTCTACACTACTCGGAAACTTCACATTTTTCGAAATGTAAATTCACTCCACACATTGTAACAGATTTTCCATAGATTTGAAATTCCCATTAAATAAGGGAAATATTAAATACATTATGCATTTTGTTAGTTTTTTGTCATTAGACGCTAGGCACGAGCCCGGGATTATTTTTCACATTACTTCAGGCTAGAGCTAGGAGTTGCAGCATTATAACTTATATTCTTGAGTGTGGCAGATTGCGTCAAAATATATTAATAAAATCTGTAATGGTTGGCTACTGACTATTGTCATTTACTTTAATTATCATGTGTTAATTGTTATTGTTAACTTCTAGTTGATATATACTAATAAAAATACTTTTACCTAAATTATTCTATCATGATAAATTCTGATTTTTATGAGTTTAATACAAAATCTATGGTTCTTATCGTCAACGCAATCAAGGGTAATATTCCACTACGGCTCTTTCGGAGATGACTCCATCGTCAGGTGCGTAGTGGTACACTAAACTATAGTCTTGTCACATTTAACACGAACTTTCTTCATTTGCATTGCGTCAGGGGTTGAATAAATAATACACATATATGTACAGGACGGAGACACGAAAACACGAATACACGAAAACATTTTGAGCGCGTGCACGGCTTGAAAACTGACGACCGACTGTTCAATCCTGGTCACTGCAGGAGCACAGAAAACATACTACTATAACCTACTATAACACTATACTACTATACTAAGCCTGTACACTATACTATACTACTATAACACTTTATAGTAGTATGTTTTCTGTGGCAGGAGTTACGTGGATGACTGGAAAAGCTGATAACACGGTGTGCCAACCTTATCTACTCAAATTATTTCTTTCCTGTTTGATTTATATTATTCTCTCAAAAATTGGATTGGCTGCTGAATTTGTTTGGGAGTTAATTACTAAGTTATGTTCTTTAGCTGAATATAGCTGACTATAGTTTAGTGTACCACACAAGGGTGTACTACACACCTGACGATGGAGTCATCTCCGAAACGGCCGTAGTGGAATATTACCCCTGATTGCGTTGACGGTAAGAACCATAGATATTATTAATAATATAACTTAGATAAAATACATTGGTGATTTGGCGGGATTTGAACCCTGGACCTCAGAGACTGAAGCTATAACCACAGGACCAGCTCACTCCCTTGCATATTGTTAGTGGTGTTACTGAAAGTGTTAATGGCAGAAGCATTTCCATCCGGAGTTGCTCACCTACCGCCACTTGTTTCCATCCGTTGTCCAAGCGACCGCGTCCATTTATAATCCATTGTTTGACGTGAACAACCCAGCTCGCTGTTGGATTTTTACAACTGTTTTTTGTTTCACTGGTACATGGATTACTTTTTACTCCGTTGTTCTGGAAGGTGTAATGCATGCAGGTTGATACTTGCCCTGTTTGAATACGAGCCAGCAGTTGTATTATTCTATCTGTTTGATCTATGTCGTACACAGTTATGGATCCGGTTAGCTCTGCTGGTTCACACGAACTCGTTTTATAAGTGGCAAACATAACCTTATCTTTGATCCATGCAAGTGTCAGACGGTACTCATTTTGATGAGCGGCACGAACACAAATCATGAACACTCCGGGCATGACATTGTAGAAAAGAGTTTTCACCACTATTCCATTACGAAATGATGAAAAATCCGAGCTGCAAGACATTGTCGACCCTTGCTCAGAAGGGTAAGCGAGTCCTTCAACTGTAAATAAGACATTTAAATGTTAATTTTAACATAGTCAATAGTTTCAGTGTGTGCGAGGGTGAGCGCTCATTCGCTTATGTAGTAATCATGAATCCTGCCCCGGTGAAATGTTATGTTCCTAGGTCTATGTCCTTCTTTGCCTCACACATGAAAAATGAGCGTGCAACGGTAAATGTCAATTTCGGTACAAGGTTTTTTTCTTTTTTTTTATGAAAATGAGATAAAAATTATCAGAAATAATGAATGGCTGACCGGAGGGTCAATGAATTGCTGCTCATAGCTAATGAAATTGTGATAAAACATTATCAGAAGTAGTTAATGGCTTACCGGAGGGTTAATAAATTGCTGCTTGTGGATAGTGAAATTGTGATAAAACATTATCAGAAGTAGTGAAAGGCTTACAGGAGGGTCTAATGAATTGCTGCTTGTGGATAATGAAATTGTGATCAAACATTATCAGAAGTAGTTAATGGCTTACCGGAGGGTTAATGTATTGCTGCTTGTAGATAATGAAATTGTGATAAAACATTATCAGAAGTAGTGAATGGCTTACCGGAGGGTTAATGTATTGCTGCTCATAGATAGTGAAATTGTGATGACACATTATCAGAAGTAGTTAATGGCTTACCGGAGGGTTAATAAATTGCTGCTTGTGGATAGTGAAATTGTGATAAAACATTATCAGAAGTAGTGAAAGGCTTACAGGAGGGTCTAATGAATTGCTGCTTGTGGATAATGAAATTGTGATCAAACATTATCAGAAGTAGTTAATGGCTTACCGGAGGGTTAATGTATTGCTGCTTGTAGATAATGAAATTGTGATAAAACATTATCAGAAGTAGTGAATGGCTTACCGGAGGGTTAATGTATTGCTGCTCATAGATAGTGAAATTGTGATGACACTTTATCAGAAGTAGTTAATGGCTTACCGGAGGGTTAATGAATTGCTGCCTGTGGATAATGAAATTGTGATCAAACATTATCAGAAGTAGTTAATGGCTTACCGGAGGGTTAATGAATTGCTGCTTGTGGATAATGAAATTGTGATCAAACATTATCAGAAGTAGTGAATGGCTTACCGGAGGGTTAATGAATTGCTGCTTGTAGATAATGAAATTGTGATCAAACATTATCAGAAGTAGTGAATGGCTAACCGGAGGGTTAATGAATTGCTGCTTGTGGATAATGAAATTGTGATCAAACATTATCAGAAGTAGTGAATGGCTTACCGGAGGGTTAATGAATTGCTGCTTGTAGATAATGAAATTGTGATCAAACATTATCAGAAGTAGTGAATGGCTAACCGGAGGGTCAATGAATTGCTGCTTGTAGATAATGAAATTGTGATCAAACATTAACAGTATTATTGAATGGCTAAACGGAGGGTTAATGAATTGTTGTTCAGAGGTAATGTAATTTTAACAAGCAAACTGTTTATTGTATTTTGTAGATATATAAAATAGGCAAGCATGTATATTGAAAACCTTTTTCTCAGCTTGTGTGCAACGCAGGAAAAATCTATGCATAATAAACACTCAATAAAAAATTAAGTTAAAATTTAAATAATTTATTTTTGTAAAAAAATACAACCGACTTCAAATGCTCTAAAAAGAATGAAATAATTTCAATAAAGTAAACTTTTGTATTAGTCAAGCTCACGTATTTTAAGTCGGCGCGCCTCTATGATGATTTTTGATACAAAATTTAAAGAGGATGTCCACATTGCAGGTGACTATCTATAACTAAAGGTGATTATAATCTTATAGTGATATTAACGAGTATCTTTAAAAAGATTATAATGTACCTATTTACATATTTCTAACTCGGAAAAGTAACGTTTTAATTTCAAACTAGCTTCTTTTCCCTATCATAATATCAAAATAAATTATTTTCCTATTCATATAGAACATTTGTGAGTGTTATTTTCACAATGCAATCATTCTGAAGTAAACATAAAATACAAGAAAATTCTTCCTTTGATATATATAAACAAAACAGTTCAGTATTTTCTTTATACATTTATGTTATCCAGCTACAATTTATTGATTTTCAAAATACACTCTCAATATTTTTTATTTTATTCATATTTGCAGTTAGAGCCGCACCGACTTGAAATACGTGAGCATGACTAATACAAAAGTTTACTTTATTGAAATTATTTCATTCTTTTTAGAGCATTTGAAGTCGGTTGTATTTTTTTACAAAAAGAAATTATTTCACGATTTTTAGTGACTGTATAATTTGTTATATATTAATTACTTGAAGTTTTATGATAAGCAAAACTGTTTGAAACAATCAAGAGTGCCACAGAACAATCATTATTTTTAAACTGCTTGAGTCACCTGTTCAGTTTACATAATCAATGGGTATAAAATTAACATTTTTGGATTTTCCTTAAACAAAAAAACAAATAGTTGTCCATTACATTAGACCTAATGAAAAACTAATCTTTCCTAGAGACATTGAAATGCCAGACATTATTGTTTCCTGCAATTGATGTACTTCTACATGATAAAACGAAATACAGCAAGGTCTCAAGCCTTTTGGAACAATAAGAAAGTTATTCCTCAGCCACCAGCACTAAAAAATCTCTTAAAAGTAGAAAATAGGTTGTTATCTCGTATATTACCTATGAAAAATACGTATATGAAAGATTGGTTCAGCTAAAAGTGGTGTAAGGGGTAGGTGGTTTTGTTTGCTCAAGATGTAGTCGAAATTGCAAATCATCTTCCCATTTCCGAAGCAGGCATAATATTATTGACAGTGAAGCATATTAATAAACATTCTACATCTTCAAATGCATGTTTAGTAATTAAAATATTTAACACTTTTAAGACGATTGACGATTATGCAATCTCACACCTCTTATGTAAGGAATAATTGCATCTAATTTATGTTTAGACCTCTTTTACGAATGCTTTGGTTTTCACAATACACCTTAAATTGTCAATATCGTACAGCTATTCACTATGTTTTTATAAGTCAGAACATTCAATCCTCAAAACAAATTCATACACAAATCAGGTCAAACGTTGAAATATCTTTTTTATAGTAACAAAAAAAAGCATTTTTTCAATGTAACTTTGAACTTTGGAACTTATTTAGGCTCCATGGCAAGAAATAGTTTATTAATCAATATGAAGCAACTGTTTCATGAAGAAACTGGCTGTAGCTTCATTTAAATGGTTTTAACCAACAGCTGTAGGAATGGTATTATTATTTATTACCTTCTCTGCAAAAATATAAACAAAATAAATGTTGAATATTTGAGGTTTTCAGCATTTTTCCCCAAACAAATATTTTTCTTAAACATAGTGCTATATATGGTACCAAATAGAAACTCTCCTGGTTATTTTAATGGTGGAACCACGCTGATCGGTAAAAGAATCACAGAGAAATTGGTGAACATACATAGAAAAAAAAAAACATCGCCACAGACAAATTGAGAACCTCCTCCTTTTGTTGGTAGTGGGGAAATCGGTTAAAAAAACTACGAGAGCCTAATCGCATATTGGGTTGACATGCTGGTGTCGAAATAACAACGAAATATAAATAGAAAATAAAAATAAATGGAACAAATTACAATCACTATGCTTTATTTACAGCTTGGAGTGAAAATTGAGAAGTATGCACAATACACATTTTTGGTCAAGTCTTAGACCATTGGGCGACCTCTAGTAAGTAGTTGTGGCTCAACTAGAAACGTGTCTAATGTATGATTTATAGGGGTAAGTCATATTGGAACTATCGTATGCGTTTAGCACATACAGAGGGTGAGTTTTAAATGAGTTCCCCCCCCTACTTTTTTCTTAATTTCTTAAGATATCAACTCCGGACCACGTCAGATCATTGTAGAGTAGTAAGTAATTCATTTTGACTGGGTATAAACTTTTGGCCGCCATCTTGGATCCGCCATATTGGATACAACGTTTTTTTCAAATGTAAAGGTAGGGTTGTGACCCATCGTTTTAAACTACTTTTTTATGCTAAATACGATGCTGCAATTCGTTTTTAAAAATCTTGATCCATTCTAAAGTAATGAGAACTTTTTATAACATTATTTTTAGCCCATTTTAACATTGTGCCTTTAGAAACTAAGAACATAATCGCAAAATAGTGCTAGATAAAGATGAGTATACACCACATAATATACATAAATCTTTATCTAGCGCTATTTTGCGATTATGTTTTTAGTTTCTAAATGCACAATGTTAAAATAGGCTAAAAATAATGTTATAAAAAGTTCTCATAACTTTAGAATGGGTCAAGATTTTTTTTAACGGATTGCAGCATTGTATTCAGCTTAAAAAAGTAGTTTAAAACGATGGGTCACAACCCTACCTTTACATTTGAAAAAAAAACTTTGTATCCAATATGGCGGATCCAAGATGGCGGCCAGAAATTTATACCCAGTCAAAATGAAGTACTTACTACTCTACAATGATCTGACGTGGTCCGGAGTTGATATCTTAAGAAATGTAGAAAAAAGTAGGGGGGGAACTCATTTAAAACTCACTCTGTATATAGATAGATACATTGTTTTAAAACACGTTTAAATGTAGTACATATAAAATAGTAAGTAAATGAAACTATCATACTTGGAGTAGGTAAGGTGTAGTCGTCCTCTCCTTCACGGAAGCATCCTGCTTGTACGAGATGCGTGAAAACCTGTACAGATGAAACACACAATTAATTTTACAATCCAATTCCTTTGGTAACGCTAAATACTCTTTTATCATTACGATGGTTATTTCCTTATCTTATACAGTGTATTAAAACGTGGGAGGGCTTTTTTATTCGAAGATTCTTAATTGACCAATTGACAGATTTTCAAGATCCTTCTTTTGAAAGAAAGGTAATTTTTAGTAAGGTATCAACGCGCAGGAGAAATGCTAGTTGCCGCTGCGTATAGTCCAGGGCGCCGACGATCTGCCCGCGTATTTTACGCATCCGGAGGCGTTAGATCTTCCAAACGCCTGAATTACGCGTCCTCACCAGGCAGACACACTCGTGTAGTCTACATTATTCAGCTATTGGCTCTGCAAAAAAGCAGACGGTCGGCGGCGTTTCATACGCTCGTGTAGTCCGGCCCGCTGTTCTGTCGAGTTTGTTGTTGCAGATGTGTAATTAGTCCTGCAGCTGGCTATACTTTAGTGTGCAAACTTGCGTATACTCAATATTCTTGCATAACGTTTTAGTTTGATGTCTAGGGAGTTTAAAAAACCTGGGTGTTTACCCCCTACCCCCCACGTTTTCCGGCTATGACGTCATCAAAATGGCAGCCATTGATTTTTTTTAAGCGTATATTTCGCAAACTATTTGTCGGATCGGAATGAGCTTTTTTTGTTTGAAAGATAAGTTTAAATGCTATCTGTTTTACATTTACACATTTGTTGTATGTTTAGTACATTTTTTGAGTAAAACACATCGAATTTGGTATTTTTTGTAAAGCTTTTTAAACGTTCTACAACTTTTTTCATTGGTGGTTTTTGATATATTATATCAATAAAACGTTACTAACAAATATAACACAAAAATATTTCAAAAAAAAATACAGGTTTTTGCAAAATTACGAAAAATGTAACAAACATACAACAAATGTGTAAATGTAAAACAGATAGAATTTAAACTTATATTTCAAAAAAAAGTTCATTCCGATCTGACAAATAGTTTGCGAAATATACGCTTAAAAAAATCAATGGCTGCCATTTTGATGACGTCATAGCCGGAAAACGTGGGGGGTAGGGGGTAAACACCCAGGTTTTTTAAACTCCCTAGACATCAAACTAAAACGTTATGCAAGAATATTGAGTATACGCAAGTTTGCACACTAAAGTATAGCCAGCTGCTGGACTATAATTGTAATTGATGATTCCAAAGCTGCCTTGGCTACAGTAATACTTATAGTAAAATAAATATTCTTATTCTCATACATACCAAAACAAAATATATGGTGTAAAACCCCAAAGCGCTCTGCGTTTGAATCATCTGGTATGGAACTCTACACTCTACTCTAGTTTCTAATCGACAACACGTGTTTATGTGAACTGCTCTACGAACACATCTGTGAATGACGTATAAACTAATTAATTGTCGGTTGATAACTTGCTATTACCATAGACTAACAAACACAAGTAGTATATACTTCTAATCCCACTGAAATTTTGAAGCTCGTTTTTCGTGTCCAATTCATGCCTGGTGACACTGACTACTAGTGTCGACAAACTTTTGTTTCTATTATTTTAGGGTTAATTTAATTATGTGTACTTTACTGTTTGGTTATATAACTAGAGGATGAGTTATTGTTTTATTTGGATTTTGATTTTTATTTGGATTATTTTTTTGTAGATTATTTGGTTAAACAAGGTTTTAAATGACTGAAATAACAAGAAACAAATTGCAAACAAAATACAACATCTAAAGTGCACTGGGGGAGAGATTGAGATTAAAGTTTGCATTGAAGTGGATCCCAAAGAGCTTCGCTTCGATCTGCTCAAAAATAAGTATTCTAGAAACTTCAAGATTGAAATTTTAAATATAAGAAATAAAGAAAAAATATGTAAATAAGGAAGGTAAGGAAGGGAAGGTAAGGAAGGAAGGCAAATAATGTATTTGAAATCCACTACTTACAAGATTTAAAAGCCACAAACGTTTCTATAAAGGCCTAAAAGAGTTAGCGGATGTGTAACTATTTTATACAAAAGATGTAAAGATCAAAATGTTCATATTCTTTTCTCCTTACCGTTGCAAATCAGGGGCACAACAGCTATAAATAGATTCATAAAATTGTTAGTGATATTTGTAGAAGCTGTCCTGTTGTGTTTGTCCTATTTTACGGTTTGTAAAAAGTTGTGTTTAAGGTGTAAAATGGGTTATCTACTAAACATAAGACGTGCAATTCAAAGTAAAATAATATTCTCATACATACCAAAACGAAGTATATGGTGTAAAACCCCAAGGTGCTCTGTGTTTGATTCATCATGCACAGAACTCTACTGTTTGAAGAACAGTCAACTTCCAATCAACTACACGTGTTTACGGTGTAAAATAGGTTATCTAATAAACATCTGTGAGTACTTACATACTAACTAGATAACCTTTTGCTCGAAATCGAGCGAAACTGCAACTTGTAATAAAAAATAAACAATAGAAACAGAATAGCCCAGGCACTTTAGGTAAAAAAATAGAACAAATTAATAACTAGCTGATTTTTGGTGTGGTGTTAGTATGTCATTAGGTAAGTATTTTCTGAAAGTTCCCCTCACTTCCTCCGCTTGCTTCACCCAGTAAAGGGCTAGAAAGGGTTTAAGTGACGTAAAAATACAAAAATCTTTATTGAGTGTCACCAGTGTCACCGATTTTAGTGGTTTTAGTCTTAAATCATTCAGAATGAAAGTGGTCATGCTAAAGAATTGCCGCATAAACAATTCATAGCACTTTAAAGCGTTTTATTTTATATATTTTATTTTTCGTCTAAAATATATATATATAAAAAAATAAATAAAACTCTTGCATCATTTGTAAGATATGTAATATTGGACTTTCTTTACCTTAATTTTTTTAATCTTATATACAACTAATACTCACATATCAACAAATAAAAAAAAATAGCTAAGATAAGTTTATAATTTTTCCTGCACATTTCAAAAAAGTACGGATCAGTTTCTTGGGGCGAATTTCAACCCGTCCAAAATAAAGCATCTTCTTTACCTACATACATTCTTTCTTGTAACTACAATCCCGCATCAACATCTTCATCATCCTACAGAGATGTGGGAGGTCCCATAGCTCATGACGATAAACTGGGATTCGTCGTTATTTTTAATGTAACAACATAATTTGAAAAATGCATCTCTTGTTGTGACGTCTTCCGATCTACCTACACCTTTTTCTGATGGGTTTCTAAAAAAATGTTGAATAACAGTCACGGCAATACTTTGCTTGGGCGGCTACTAAATCTCCAATACCGGCTTTTCGGGATAAAATCAACTGACCCTGTTCATCTTTACATTCTATAGTACGTTTCTTGACGGAGTTAAATATTGGTAGGGTAGCACTTCATGCACAACCTTTCTATATTTTTGTGGGAGTTTTGTACTGGCACAGTTCAAGGCATCTTTGCCACAAAACAAACAGTGAACTTTAATGTCAAACACCGAATCGATGCTTGAACGAGAGAGAGAGAGAGACGACTGAGGCCCTCCTCAGATGACTGACACTGCTACGCAATTAGCTGTAGCAATGGACGATGGTCGTGTACACTACGTTTGACACTTTCCATGGACCTTTAAGGATGTTTTACCTTCCTAAATTATGTCGAACGTTGTCCCCACGCTCTTCACTGGCATGTAAAAGAGCAGGAATACCTCGGGTAACGACATTTTGTCAGGTTCCCTGCCTCGAGAAGGCTCTCTCCACATAAGCCGCAGCTTTCCATGATACCAAGCGAAAATTGAGTAGCTTCAAAACTGTATTTTAATTCAAGTCCATTTATTATGAAGTTTGTGTGAAAAAAAAGACTTAAGTGACGATCCACGCCATTTTCCACTTGTCAACAATCACAACACCTATATAAAGCAAAATTCTTCTATTACTTATTCACATCACATATTGTAAAAGAACAATTGTACCAGGAGTCTTCTAAAACAACTTCAAACATAATTATGTTTTTAGGAATTTTCCCTATAGGGAATAAGCTATTACCGTAGTACTCATGGTAAGCAAAAACATGGGCAAAAATGGGTTTTTCCCATTTTTGACCCTAAAAACTTAAAATTTAGCATTTTCTTTCCAAAACATTTTGTAGATCTTAAAATAACAAATAATTTAGTATATTGAAGCGTGATTATGCGCCTAATGGTTACGGAGAAAATTTCAAAAAACTGTAAATTTAAAATTCCCATGTTATTCTTATGGAGAATACAACTGTTGTAGTTTGCTTGTTTATGATCATATTTTGATCAAATTTGGAAAATGGATTCATTTCATACTAAACTATTAACATTTTACAAAAAAAAAACACCTTTTTACCCTCCCTGATGCAGCAAACCTAAGTACCATGCTATTTAAATAAGGAATAATTGTGATATTTTAAGGAGACATTTTAGTGTAAATCCAAATCAGGCAAATGGAAATTTGCTTAGTCTGCAGGTTTGCTGCGGTGGGGGTATTTTACGTATAAAGCTGTGTACGTACATAATAACAGATGTGAAAGCATTGTTAGGCAAACGTTTTTTTTCAGAGCTGCCAACCCAAAATATCCAAACTTAAATTTCTCAACACCCTGTAGTTTTTATGATTTATTTTTTCGTATCCATGGATATTAGGGTTTTTAATATTATTATTTACTAGCATTCTTTATGTGAGTTTATTTATTAATTAGACCATTTTAGGTTAATAAATGAGAAATTAAATCGTCAAAAATGCGCGAAGGATTCATACGCTCTGGTTCAGTGCTCTTAACTTTACATCTATATTTTGGTCTAACTATGCTCATCCAAAATCACACTAATGATTTATATAATTGTTTCCTTGATTTTAAAATTTTCTTGAATATATTTTAGGACAAATAACAAATAATAAGTTGGGGTAGTAGCTGTCAAAAGCTGAAATTCTCAGCAAAAACTCTTTAAATCACCTAAAATTTAGTATACAAATTAAAATATATCAAATAAAACGCCCTAAAGTGCTATGAATTATTGTTGCGATGATTATTTAGCATGACTACTTTCATTCTGAATGATTTAAGACTAAAACCTCTAAAATTGGTGACATTGGTGTCACTCAATAAATATTTTTGTATTTTACGTCACTTAAACCCTTTCTAGCCCTTTACTGGTTGAAGCAAGCGGAGGAAGTGAGGGGAACTTTCACAAAATACTTACCTAATGACATACTAACACCACAACAAAAATCAGCTAGTTATTAATTTGTTCTATTTTAGGGCATTATTTTTTCTAAAATTCCTGGGCTAGAAACAGCAAGACCTCAATCAAAGAGTCATTCTAAAGTCTATGACTGATCATAGAAATATGAACAATATTATTTTGTAAAAGATTATAAAACTAACGTACAATATTTAAATATAGATCCGGTCTCATACTGCTTTTTGACGCTGCAAGCCAATTCCCTCGCTTGACGCCAAACAGTACGACACGTAATATAGCACTGTTAAATTATTTCTCCGATAGGTTATGTTTTAGGCATGTTAGGGGCCCTAACAAAAGTCTCCGGTTGGGAAAATTAGAGGACAAGCAAGTGGATCTAATGACGGATCTAGAACGGTTTCGGGTTTAACATATTATTAGTTTTTGAAAAAAGAAACGGATTATTTGGCCAGGTGGTGCTCTGTTTTCAGCTTTAAAAATAGCTGCGACATCGATACAGGTCACATCATCGTAGCGAGGGAAGTCACTTATTTTAGTATCTTATTATGTACATAATCTCACTTGACTCCTCGGAGCTCTTGTCCCTAAAAATTTCTGCCACAGTTTTAAAAGATTGGGCAAATGGGTTGGCAATGTGACCATGTGTGTGAGGAAAGTCACTTATTTTAGTATCTTATTATGTACATAAAATCTCACTTGACTCTTCAGAGCTCTTGTCCCTACAAATTCCTGCCACAGTTTTAAAAGATTGGGTAAATGGGTTGGCAATGTGACCCTATTTCCAGGATATTTTTTTCATTGAATCTTTTATTTCAATTTTCAATTGTGTTTCATGCATTGTAGGGTTCCAGTGCCAACGTCGTACTTATACATCTGTGCGTGCACAGGATGACATTCCTAAGGAATTAGATAATCTCCTCGGAGGTAAAACGTGTAATGGATCTTGAAATTGTAGATCCCCTGTGTGATCCTCTCGTCTAAATGAGCCTCAGAGCTGACCATGGCAAAGGCTGAATTGAATGGACGAATTTTGTCCAAATAATGTCTAAATCCAAGCCTCACAGTCCTTTTTTTCAGAATGGGGGTTTCCAATAAGTTCCTGAAAGTATGGTGAATTCCACAGATGAGGTAAACGGTTCTCTCATTTACGGCAACAAAGAGTAACAATTGAACTGTCTCGGTCAGTATCCTTTTTGCTTAAAATGTAAGCCACCAAAATGTAAACATTTAACGTTCATTTGTCCGAGGTTACCACACTGGTTGCCAGCCACTCACAGTTCTTCGTCTTACTGGAGGCATATTATTTTAAATTTAGATAAAATATGAAAGTTAACCAATCAACAGAAACACTACAACTGAATTTAGATAAACATTGTAAATTACATGATATGGTGATGTAACGGGTAGCTGCACTGTAAATAATCACTTTCAAACATTCATTTCATCACACCGAACTGTAACCAAAACAACACGATTATTCACTAATTCAGTAAAATACGATGTAAGGTAAAATAAATTCAACTATATTACAAACAATTTATTGTCAAGTCTTGCTCAAAAACTATTAATTTATGAACCAGACTTATTTAACAGTGTTTAAATAAAAATATAAATTCCGGCTTTGCTCTGGAAGTTATAAGTCCTGCAGTCTATGGTTAACATTTAAAACTATTTAAAACTACGCCCATATGTTTAGTTTTAAACAAAGGGAATTGAGTTTGATTGAATGTCAACAGATGGCGCCGCCGTTCCCAAACTTTAACCCTTAACTGTACTTAAGTGATGCCCTTTCTTAATATTCTGAAAAAAAAAAACATCTTCTGTCGAAAAAATAAATTGTTTCTATTATTTTAGGGTTAATTTAATTATTATGTGCACTTTCTGAGACGTATTTGCATATCTAAATGAAAATACCTTTAATTTGGCACCTCAAACGTTAAAATCCGTCAAGCCGTTATCGAGTTATGACTGTGAAAAGAAAACCGCTTGCGTATTAATATACAGGGTGGCTGAAAAGTAACTTGCACCCCCCTTAACTTTTCAACCATTTGAGATATTTGAAATCGGTTTGCGGCAACCTTCTTAGATATGAGGGGCTACAATAATTATGGTAAATTTTGAAAACTTTGCCCTTAGCCCTTAGCGGGGGTTGGGGGTAGCTCAAAATCTTCAAAATACAAGTATAGTCGAGTTTGGTATCATTTTACAGGTCTTGACGAAACAAAACAATTGACATAAAGAAAACGAAAATCGGCCCACTAATAACAAAATGGCGCCCTAAAACGTATCAAATCCAAATAACTATGAGGGTGGCTGAAAATTAACTTGCACCCCCCTTTATCTTTGTAACTATTTGAGATATCTCAAATCGGTTTGCAGAAACCTGTGTAGATATGAATGGCTACAATAATGATGGTTAATTTAAAAAAATTTGCCCTTAGGGGTAGTGGGGGTTCGGGGTAGCTTAAAATTTTCAAACAGGAAGTATGGTCAAGTTTGGTATTAGTTTACAGGTCTTGACATAACTAAACAATTGACATAAAGAAAATTTAAATCGGACCACTAAAAACAAAATGGCATGATTCACTTGATGAGGTCAAGTCTAATAATGATCTGTAAAATCATTTTGTTAACTTACGAATCTTGTTAGCTGGTTCAATATTTAAGAAAATATACTAATATAACTATGTAATGTACTGAAAGCTGTTATAAATCACTGCTAACAAATAAAAATTAAGTTTTAATGCACACCACATTGAACTACGCCCATCCATAGGCACTGTCCAACCTGTCAGAATATTATTACAGTTTACTAGTGGAACCCCGTCGAAATCGACGGTTAATCTTGAGGTTTTATGTAAATTTAGCTAACTGCGTTGGATAGAGTGAAGTCATTAAAATCTTAGTAATATGAAGGGAGGATAAGCAATAATAAGTATGACGATTGTGTTCCCTAAAAAACGTGATTGATGAATTCTTTTAACACAATATTTCCTATCTTTCTTTTTATCGGCTTTAGGTTGCCCAAAAGGTTTTTTAGGAGTCTTATAATTGTTTGTTCATGAGTTTGTTTCATACCAAAGCCACTTTCACTATATGGGAGAATGAGTTCATATAATTAGTCTATCATGTTACGGAAAGAGTCAATATTTATTACTAACCACTAATTCCATCTGCTGTAGGAAAATCATTCAGATTGTATCCGGATTTATCTTAAAAGATGTAAATCTTCATCTTTTTTTTAACGACGGTGTAATTATGTATTGCAAAGCGGCACTTTGAGTTAAGTAGGCTACCTAAGTGACAACACCATGCCTCCCAACGAAGAGGAAATAGCTGACGAAGTTTTGGTTATATTTAAAATTGTGGGAAGTAGAGAAGAAGAAAGAAATTGTTCAGTAGATTTTGCGTTAAAGGGTGGCTTTAGAGTAGAAATAGTTACAGCCACATGACACTCATGCGAGCTTTGCGACTTGAAAATCCTCAGGATTTTAAGAACTATTTACAGATGTCAGATGACAGTTTCCGTCACACTAAGCAACCAGTGACGCCCGTGACACCTCACATAGAAAAAAAGGATTGAGATTTTAGCATGGTTTTCAGCATGAATTTCCTGACAGTTTTAAGATAGTGAAAGTGTAGTTCCTTTGTATAAATCTGGGTCAAAGCAAGAGTTAAATAATTATCGTCCAATATCCTTGTTGAATGTTATGTCTAAGATCTTAGAAAAATGTGTCAAAATACAATTGCATTTTTTTGGAAGATAATAATTTGTTATCAGAATGCCAGTATGGTTTTAGGAAGAGTAAAAATACTAGTGATGCTCTCTTCGCTATGAATAAATATATTTTGGAGTGTATTAACGGAAATGAAAAAAAAACATTGACTCAGTCCATTGATCTTGCAAGGCATTTGATTCCATTGATATAAATATTATTTTAAATAAAATCGAATGCATTGGAATTCGTGGTATGGCCTTAAAATTGCTTAGTAGTTATTTGAATAAACGAAGCCAGTTAGTTTCTATTAACAACAATTTTAGCGATATACGTGAAATAGACTCCGGAGTGGGCCAGGGCAGTTCGCTGGAACCATTCCTTTTTTGATTTATACAAATAATTTAGACAAACTTCCAATCACAGAAAAGCTCTTTCTATTTGCTGACGGCACTGCAGTTATGTTCAAAGGTAATACTTGGGACCAAACATTTAATGCAGCACAAACAGATAGATTTCTTATTCAAAAATGGTTCTCCCAAAATGAATCAATGAATGTTTTAAAAACAAAATATATGCCGGTTTTCCTCAGACAAAGTAGTGAGCCTCCCGCCAACCTCAGACTAGTGATGCATGTTTGTGGAGATCCAGGTAACTATACCTGTGGTTGTTTACATTTGGAGAGAGTAAATCATTACAAGCACTTGGGAGTGATATTGGATAGAAGGTTAAGATGGGAACCCCATATTGAATATTTGAGGACAAAACTTAATTTATGTGTTTAGAAACGTACGGGAAATTCTAAACATTAATGAGATAAAAATGTTATACTACGCATTTGTCCAATCAATACTTCAATATGGAATTATAGTATGTGGAGGAGCTAGTAGTAATATTTTAAAGCCATTGTTTGTCATACAAAATTAATTTCATAACTTTTCAATTCAACAGGCATTTCTCTACAAATGTATTGTTCAAATACACTCAACTACTTTCGGTGCGTCAACTCTTTATAAAAACTTGATTTGTATATACCAACTCCAATCAAGAACTGATAGTGACGCCAATAACGCATAACTATCCCACCAGAGGAGCTGTAAATGTAGGTATATACTATACAGGTACCCAGATTTTTCAAATCTGCAAATCTTACCAATGCTTTTTATATTACGAATTTTCTGTATAGGAATTTACATCAGAGATTAGAGATCTACAGGTATCTCTTCAAGTTTACAAACGTTCGGTAAGCAGTTGGCTGTCGGAGATTGGGCTCGATCAGTCCGAGACACTTATCAGTTCAGTATACAATACCGAACGAGATTAATACACCAGCACACCAAACAATATTTAGCGCACAGACATTAGTAACTGCAACTTCATTCACTTGACCACTTATTACTTAACATTAACTGTTCCTGTAGCTGTCTCATATTTTAGTTGTAATAATATTTTGATTAATTTATTTTTATTTTTGTATCAATTTCAAATTGTAATAGAGCTCATCCCGCGCACAGGTCTTTTACGGCCTATGCGGGACTATTCTTTCGTATTTCTTATGTATATAATATATACATAAGACATTATATAGATATATATTATAAGATTATTATAAGATATATATTATATATCTTAAGAAATATTTGAAATAAAACAGATGTTGATTTGATTTAAAAAATTCAAGTTATTATCTAATGTTGGACCTAGATATTTTGTACTTGTTACAAGCTCAATTGGCTCACCAAAATCAAGTGTTCTTTTTTTATCCTTGGTTAATCTTTTTTGGAGGAAATGTAGATAGTTTTCACAATATTTATGTGGAGGTTGTGATCTTTAAAAAAGTAATCATATTTCCTACATCGGAGAATGATACAATTTCTACTTCTTCTGAACTATTACCCGAAACTTTAAGATTTTAATAATCAGCATATAGGCAGAGGTTTTTGCTATCTGTGTATATTTTACCGATTTGTATATTTTACCCCTGTAGTGGGTAGAAACAACTTTTAAATGACACCTCAGTTATAGAAATTGGTGAAGAATTGGGCGTAAGGACGTTATGGCCTACCGAAAAAAGAAAGTACTATTATGTACCAAAAAAAAAATTATTATACATATATTATAAATAGATTTAGATTATTAGAACGTTACAGGTTTATCCATACAAGCTTTGTATTCATTGTTTGAACTAAGCAACGAAAAACTGCAATAGACAGTTATTTACATACTTAAGTTTTTTAAATAACTGTTGGCGTACAAATGCAGAGTTCTCAATTTTTAAATGCATAATTCATCAACCTTATGACTATCTTTTTTTAATTGATAATCTTTAGTATCCGGGAGTGAAGCTGTGGTTGACGAGTAGCTTGTAACACTTCGTCGTTCTGATCTCTATTGCACTGCTGCATAATTATGAAGCCAAATAAGCCTGGCTTCATAATTATGCAGCAGTGCAATAGTGATCAGAGCGTTCCCATACTAAACAATTTCATATCGTCATTAGAAGATGACATGCGATCACAGCGATTCAATGAAATCACCTACTTTAAATTAGTGCTTTGCAGTTTTTGAGCTCGTCTGTCATCATTATTAGCGACACTGTCTCCTTAGGGCTGTGTTAAGTAAAATAGTTTCGTTTGGTTATACGATGTAACTCATAGAATAATTCAAGTTATGCGATGCAACTATTGATTTTAGTTTCATTGCGGTAAGCTTATGCTGAAACTGTTTGAAAAATCTCTTTGAGTGTATAAAATAAGAGTGTTAATTTTATGATTGTTTACATTACTAACAAAAGCTATGTGTGAAGAAAGGGGTATGAAAGATTTCTGTGATAAAATTGAATTAACAATTACTTACTGTTTCTATGAAGTGGTTAAGGTCAAACATTAACTATTCATTTTCTTTGTATAATTTTTTTATTCATTTTAATTCAGGAGTGCTGAATTTCAACAGCTAGTAGCTATTACAATAGCTAAAAACTGCTGCCGTACATTTCGTCAAATTGTTTTTTATTCATTGGGTGCAGATTTGCATAGGCTTGTTTCCCAGCTAGTCCCGGTTGAATAGGCACGGTTACCTTCTCTTGTTTCGCAACCGCAAACGATACCTCTTTATTTTGGAAATCAAAAGAAGTGTAATACTTTTGAAAGAAAGGCAAGCCCAACAATATTTTCTTTTGACCGTCTCCCTCATCTATCTTTTGACTTTCTGCCTCAACTACCTCGTTGAACCTCGAATGACACAGCAAATCTTTCTCCTGAAACAAACGTAATAATTCAGGAAGAATTACATTCCAGATCGGTAGTAGGCTATGGACCCAAAATTACCACATAGGTATCTAGTATTAAGTTCAACACTTCAAGATCCACTTAAATGTTATTCAATAATAACATAAACACAAACAACAATTTCAATATAATTTTACTCTATGTTTAACAACAATTTTGTTAATTGTGTTGTTAATAACAATATTTTTGTTTTGAGAGAATTTTGCTACGAGTAAACAAAGTTAAAACTCGTTGAGTGTGAGTTTTCCATCATTGACTGTGAAATGCGTTAAATCATTAAAATAGAAGTCACGGCTGTTATTGTACCGCCACGATCGTTAGAGCGGATTATATGGGTCAGTTTTGAAGGGTAGTAAAACATCTGAACCACGCGGGTTCTGAGGTGCATTTCTAAGCTAAGCTTATGAACACTCCTGTCATTTTTGCACATTTCCTTCAGTTACCATAGACAAATTACCTACAGTCACTCCTTAATCAAGCCTGATGACATGTCAAGATTCCTGTTTAACACAATAATGGCGTTGTTAGCGCTTTTTACGCTGTGAACTTTCTTCGTGACACCGTGGAAACTCGGGCTCTTTTCAGGCAAACCTTTTTAAAAAAGATTAGGCAACCTTTTTGGGGAATACAATTTCGGACTCTTTTCAGGAGCTCCGTTGAAAACGATGAATTACAACGAATGCAGTGAAAACACCAAGCCCTGAAGGACCTCTTCACCGTTCTCAGCGTGAGAGAAGACCTCATAGGAAATTTCTCCTTTCAATAAAATTAAATACCGGTAATCCCCTTCAAGAAGAGGAATTAATTATTGTTTCAAGTAGAAGTTTTATTATTTTGTTTTTGTTATGGGCAAATATTAATTTGTTTTGTCCCTGTGTAATGGTTGGAGGGTATTGTTATAAATCATAAGATTATTCATTTCGTTATATAAATAATCAACAGTAATTTGTATAGTATACATATTGTGAAAGAACAAAAAATAAATCAAGAAGGACATGAAGAAGACGCGGAGAATATGCAAAGAGGACCGGGACCGGAACGCAGACTTGGAAATTCTACCAGATAGGACGCATCGCCATTTTCTTACTGAGTTTTCCAAAGACCTCAAAAGTATTTTAATACTATATATATATATATGCGTTTATTTTAATAATATGTATTTTAATGTTTAATAATATGTATTTTAATAATAATAAAACACTTACTATTGAAAATATGTAGTCTTTAGGCTGTAAAACAAGGTTCTGCAATCTACCGTTCTTATCGATGATCTTGAACGATAAATCTGGCAGATTGTCTGGTAGAAGTCGACAAGGATACTAAAACATAAATATAATTTGCTTACGTTGCGTTTTTTCTCAGCATGGCAAAAATAAGTATTTTTAAGCGATAAAACTTCTTAATATTCCAATATAGTTTGGTCCATGGCAGGAATGCATTATAAATATTAACAAATCTTCCAATGACCACGTCAAGTTAAACGAAGTGAAGGCTGGAGTAGAAAATATAATATTCCGTAATATATTTCTCACATTCAAATAAAAATATCAAAATACAATGCTATCAACACAACATATTCGGATCTAACTTAATTGATTGGTAATTTGTATTTAAATAAACACAATTATTCCCGTCTAAGATAAGGAAATTGACACAATTATTCATGTGAGTGTACCATTCAGGCCAAACTCTGTAGGGTTTCAAAGATAAGACAAATTAACTTACTACATTTTTTCTGGTAAGTATGTCTGCAGGAAATGATCCACGGTTCTCCTTGAAAATGAGCTGTGTCAGCTGTTCCAAAAGTTGTTCAGGAATTCCAATTCTTGAAGTACCTGAGTCTGGTAGCAATTGGGTGAAATAACCCAGCTTTTCATCACCAACGTACATCCTGTTGAAGATAAATATTGTTTATCATGAAGAGTATCCATACAGGGTTGGGCAAAAGTATGAACACCCCCTATTAAAATTTTAAACTAGAAACCCCAAACTCAGCAAACCACTGTATGGCATAAGAGTGCACATTTTTGTTGCTCTTTTTATTTTTATGGGTTGTTGTTTTCATGGTATGTACCAAGGGAACTTAAATCATTATAACCGTAACAAGAAACTAAAAACTACTTTTTGGTCGGTACTGAATGACAATTTTGCCCGGCATCTAAAATTGGGGTATTTTTAGGGGCAGCTAAAAAAAAATACAAAGTAGGGAAGTGACACCTCATATTATAGGCTATTATATTGAAAAGAGTATCGGCAAAATCAGGAGGTCTCTGTCTCAACTCAATACAAAATGGTGGCAGTTTTTGTTTTTCATCGACCTCAGAGTCTCCACTTACACATTAATAACCTTATCCAAGATTGACATTTTAATAGGGTGTACCAGGAATGCTTCTTCCTTTATAAGAAATAAGTGTTCTTTTTAGATGCTTTGAGATAGAGACCTGTGATTTTCGCCGATATTCTTTTCAACTGATAAATTTTATAATAAGGACACTTGATGGTGCTTTGTATATTAACATTTTTGCTGTCCCCAAAATACTTCATTTAGGTGTGCTGGGCAAAATTAACATATCGATCTGTTGTAGATTGAAAGACTAAAACTATTAAAACACGAAATTACCTTTAGTTAGGCTTTATTGGATAAAGAATCTAGCATGATATACAAGCTAACAATATGAAACAGCTAACATCAAAGTAAAAGAAAACAATTTCTAAACATTTGAAGAGATGTTACAATCCTCAGCCTTATCGACCCTTACCACCTAGTATAAGGCCTAGTATTCTAGAGGAAACTTCCTCACAACAGTTACTAAAGCATATTAATTATGGGTATGTATACAGGTAAACGTTTATGTAGTTTCACAAATCCAGACCGAAATGAAGTTGTATTACAAACGGTTAAATACCGAGGTGCGAGTAAAATGAGTGCGAGAAAGTAAAATGCGTGCGGGAAAGTAAGTAAGTGCAGGAATCAGCTACTTTGCGTGTTATAATCAGTGCAGGAAAACCTGCTTTGTTAGTGCACATGTAGAAAAAAAATTTGGATAGGTATTCTGGAATTAATTTATTTCATAGTTACCCTTCCATTTGTATATCCCACGCCGTAAAAAACATACTGTCCATGCGTTTCTTTGGCTTAACCTTGGCTGTGATAATGGGGTGTTGTTCATCCACGTACTTTTTGTTGAACCCTCCAAAATACAACTCCCCGCTATGAGATGCGAAATAATCCCGCACAGACCGATCTTCAACAATTCTGAAAAATAATAAGTACATTGATAATATATCGTGTTGTTCTTCATGAGGAGCCCAGGGGAATTTAAACTTGGCAAAAGTATCGTTTAGTAAGGCGGTGAGGTATGAGTTATTTTAATGCACTTCCCTGTGGATTATGTTAGGTCAGTTTAAGCTTGAGTTAAAGCAAGATTCAAGTTAGGAATGGGATGGTTATCTGGAAAATAAAATAATTATATACAGAAAAAAATTGCGTATCTCATTTGCATCAAGATTTTACTTTTAAGTTCTCACAATTTTGGATGGTTGATAATGATAATGAGGAACGATGTTAAGGGTAGATAATAGGGGAAACAGATAAATGCAAACCTGTTTTTCCAAACTATTTAATTTTAGAATTTAAATGTATTTCCTATAGAAATATTTTAACATACGTGGAATACTAAGAAGAATTTGTATACAACTCACCTCTCTGCAAAGTAACTCACTGCACCGCATACTTCAGCCTGTGAAATTATAGTTTCAAGAGGTGATATAATTGGATTTTTCAAATGACTTCCCATGGTGAATCCGAGCCCAAATACAGCATCGGATTCCTCTGCGTTGTATTCTTCTATTTCGTCTGCAAGGCCGAACATGGTTTTGACTTGAATCTTTTGATTTCCATCACCTATCTGCAAATTCAGTTACGGGACGCTTTAACAATGCACTTCACAAAGTAATAACAAACCATCTAATCTAGAAGTGGTTTAAAAGTTGATGGTAGCCTAGTACACTGAGGGTATAAAATGAGATGTACAAAAAAAGTAAAAAGCACAAAAATAGTTAGGATGTATTTGTGTGTTTAACACAGTGAGGAGTTTGTTTTATATCAAATTGTCTAATTAATGTGAGTGTTTTGACTATTAATGGTTTTTGAGATTTTGACGTAGCCTTCGAAGAATTGGAAGAAAAACAATTGGACATACTAATACATTGAGATGTTTGTTATAATACAGCGTGGAGGACATGGACAGCCTCACGTGGATCTCAGGCTGTTTCCGCCATTTATCACAATGGCTTAAGGGGGTTCCCTACCTCGGACTGTTTTCAATTTTCTGCGACCCTGGTGAGTTTAGTTGGAACTACAAGACGACAAAATATTCCCTAGGATTGCTGTCTGCTGGTCGTGTCACCGCCAGGACGCCTCCGCAGTGGAAGTAGGCCCATCCTAGTAAACCCGCCCCAGCAGTGCACTCACTTTCACTTTCTCCCCTAGTTCCCTCTCTCTGATTTACAACCCTCGGTGACTGGCGACAACGGGCTATTCACGCCGTTCATACAGACTCAAGACCGTTGCGCGCCTCTTCCAGTCAGATGACACCGCTGTAAAACAACTATGGGATTATAGCCCAAGTTATAATTTTTGAAATTCATATGCTTACTTATTTATTTCGCCACTAGGATCACACCACATCGCGTCGTCGCACAGGTTTTGTATTTGGCAAGGTTGAAAAATGCTACAGCCTGGAACTTATTTGCTCCAGTTCTAAGATTAATTTATTCAAATGAAATATTAATTTGAAACGTTTTTGTTTCAATATGCTACAACCTATATGTCTGAACGTTTTTATATTATCAACAGGTTCTTGGCCATATTTATTTATACTGCTTAACTGGTTTATGATAATTAATATAATGTTATTATGTGTCATGGATAAATCTTGGGGGAAATATTATGAATGATGAAGAATGTGTAAAATTTGTATCCCTCCGCGAGACAGTAGTTTCGATAAAGGCCGCTAGAGTCCGTCAGAATCATAGCGCTTTTCGCCGTGCAAGGTTTTACGCGGTTTCATTTTGCACATACAAAAAATAATCTTTTCTTGAAACTAAAAGTGACTTGATATTTTTAGTAAAATTTCGCACTAATATTGCTTTATTAAAAATCGATAATTTCATAAAAATATATTATTATTCAACTGTAAAGTTCACTAACTTTGACAAGTCGTTGCCCTTGATTGCGTAAGCATAGACATTTTTTAAAAAGCAAACTTAGTAGAACCACTCTTTATATACAAAATGGTGTTTGGTTCACAATTTAAATGTTTAAACTAGAATCGCTATATGATACCGCGCAAAGCGGTTTTTTGACGTTTTTCGGCGGGGGTAGGGAACCCTCTTAAGCCGAACAGTTACACTGACTTTTCTGTTTGTAAAAAAACACATACTGCATTGCTTGAATGGTGTTCGGTCCAAGCCATGATGACAAAACGAACCAGAAAGTATCCCCATACCACCAACCCAGTCCGAGCACTAAGCAAGTGAAACTGCTTAATTCATTTTGCCCCACTCTGTATATAGTGGGGAGCGAGCTGGCGTAGTGGGAGCGCGGGACTCCAGTCCCTGAGGTCCCGGGTTCGATCCCCGCCAAGTCACCAATGGATTTTATCTAAGTGATAATGCCGCATCCCTTGGTCTAGCCTGAAGTAATGTGAAAAACAATCCCAGGCTCGTACTAAATTTACACTTTTTAATCCATCATGAATATAATTAAAATTTATTTCAATTTGTTATTGTTTCATTATGTATGAAATAAATGTTTACTCTGTACATTGTAATATTTTTAAACATTTTCACCACCTGAGGTGAGGAGGCCCCTAACAATTCAAATATAAAAGCCAACTTCACTTCAAGTATAATCCACTACACCTAACATTCCGTAAAGAGATAATATTGACAACTTTATGTAATTGATAAGGCTGAGACAACAAACTGACATCCCCCATGTCTAGGAATTCCAGCTTTAACAGGAACCCCACAACCAATTTCTCAAAACTGTGCTAGAGGGTTGTCATTGGCACAGAAGTACAATATGAACTGGCGTGACGTGACGAAGGAAAAATCAAACTAACTGTAACGTATATACCTCCCTTTGAAGTTAGAAAATGTCTTCGCAACAAACAGATAAAAAAAACAAAATCATAGATTAATCTGCATTACACTGATGAAATCACGAAAGTGTTTAACTTCAAAAGATCCACGAATACGATTTTAATACTATTTAAAGGTTCTTCCAAAGGAAAGAGATACCAGATAACATACTATCTCCGATGACGTACGGTTAGGGAAATATTTTATTCATGAATGATCAACCATATTTGAACTGACGCAATTAATATCATTATTGTTTTTACACTTATTAATCTTTAAACAATGCTAAATGCTTAAAATATGTATAATTTCACACAATTTATCGCAGTTAGATGAATTAGCCTTGAAAGTAACTGTCGATTTCGAAGGTTTCACCTAATAACTAAATAATTTATTTAACTATTCTAGGTCATATCCAAAGTTTTTACAGCATAAAGTTTACTACTGTATAACCAAAATATAAACTTAGGATATATGTATTTTGTTGGCAATACCGTCATAACATCTAATGCCAGCTTTCCACTTCTCATCCCTCTGCCATACTCGGTTTTGAAATTTGGATCTCCATCAATGTTTAGTGGTTCATATGTACTGCTTTGGCGATAGTCAAATGTGTTGGGTTGGTACTGGGACTGAGCTAAAAATTGATTACTTATTAGAGCTGACAGATCACAGACTTGCCATAAACAAATCTTACACATGGTTTGATGCCGGACAGAAATGAAAGAGTCCCAACAGTAATAGGGTCATATTTTAAGAAAGAAAATATACGAAAAATTAATTTAAAATAAAATGACAATGATTTTAGATTACTTCAATCTGCATATCAAACAATTTGTAGGTTAAAATTTTTGACTTCAAAATGTATACATACAAAATATAGTTATTTTTTAAGGAATGTTGGATAAAATTGGAAACATGCCCAAATAAGACGAGTTGTATTATTATACTTTCACATAAATAAATGGGTAAATATATAAAATAATTTCATTTAAGGAGCTTACCTATATTTGAGAATTCCTTGTTAATGAGGATTAAATCCACTGACCCTGTATCGAAAGTCACTCTGAATGGTTGAGCTGGCGTTCCCATACCGATGTGAGCATAGTAAACGAACTAAGAAACACAAATGAGTTGTATTTTTACAGTTTAGTTAGAAATCTTATTAACACAATAGAACAATGATGCCCATTCCTCCAAAATCGCACTGTACAAAAGCTATGAATGTCTAAACAAATGGATCTAGAACACAGCTTCCTGCAATGAACTGCGAACTCATTACTGTTTTCATTTGTGCACATTTATTTGGATATAATACAGGGTTATTCTAAATGATGGACCCATTTTTAATGCTTTATAATTTTTATACTATTAAACTTACCGCTATAAAATACACATCAAACGAAAAAGCAACTCAAAGAGTTTATGCCTTCCGAAGACACATCATTTAACAAAATCGATCCAGCTGAACTGTAGATTTAATTGTACAAAGTTAAAAAGTAATCTCCAACTTTTTTTACCACTAGAAATTTGGAGGTTGAAAATACTCAATAAATGTAGCCTAAATTTGGCTTAAAATAAAAAAGTGTGAAATTTAATGTTTGCTATGTTTATTGTCTACATTGAAGACGGGGATTTTCAATTTTTTTTTCATTTTGAGGCAATTTTTGGCACCTTTCTTGAGTATTTTCAAAAAATGCCTAACAGTAGATTGTAGGAAGTTTTATTCTCTTTCGGAATCTTACCTTCCACTTTGGTCGATTTCCTCACCATTTTTTTTTTTTTTTAGAAATCTTTATTGTTTTTTCCATACAACAAACAAACACAAAATACATTTTCACATGAAAAAAAGAAAAAAGACAATAACCACCTTAGGTTAAAAACCTATGTTGGTGGATTTATACACTATCTTATGTTCTAAAAATCGAAGAGGCGGTTTTGTCCGGTCACTTATATCTCTTGGTTATAATATATACAGTGAGTGTGAGTTCTACACAGTGATCTTCTTCAGCACAGCGTAAAAGTCAATACACTTACAAACAAAAATGATACACCAGAGTAAGTATTTATATTACTTATTATCTATATTAGTCACTTATATACTACTGTATATATACTAAATTCCATAAAAGTACATTTCAGCATTTTCCAAACTTAATAAATAAGGCTACAGCTGCTTAGAAAAATCTTAAAAGTTTAAAATTTAAAAGTTATTTGCAAAAACGTCAAGTAACCTCCAAATTTCTAGTGGTAAAAAAAGTTGGAGATTACTTTTTAACTTTGTACAATTAAATATACAGTTCTGTTGGATCGATTTTGTTAAGATGTGTCTTTGGAAGGCATAAACTCTTTGAGTTGCTTTTTCGTTTAATGTGTATTTTATAGCGGTAAGTGTAATAGTATAAAAATTATAAAGCATTAAAAATGGTCCATCATTTAGAATAACCCTGTATAACAACATAATTACAAACTAAAAAAAATTTGTTCATTGTTATACATTTTTTATTTCTGCTTTTAATACGAATATATTTAACACTTAATAACCAAATACAACTTTTCACATAACATCTGGAAATTGACAAAGAACTTTCATATTTATTTTAAATATTTCGAATTTATTTGTGTTTTCTTAAGATGTAAACAAGTGTTTCTAATCTTTCTCCCTAACATGTAATTGTTTTTTTACTCATGTATCCATACTGAAGTCTAACATGAGTTGAACGAAAATGAAGGGTTCACAAAAGGTATTGCAAACATTTCTTAGAAAGTAGAACTTTCTTGGATTTGGTTGTTGTTGTGTATGTAAGTAGGATACGTGTCCCCTCCCCTTCCAGGAAACCCACGTTCTCCTATTTTACATTACTAAACGGTTTTAAATTGTACTTCAACTATTTAAAACTATACAATTATGTCCAAAACTGGTCCAAAAATGGTCATTGAACTTGATTGGAAATTAAAGTGGCAACAGTTTTCGTTATATCTGTACACAATATAATTTTTTATCCACGATGTTTGTATAGGATATAAATCGATAAGTCCCTTTGAGAAAATCTGTTGACCATAACATATTTCAGAGCGAACCAACTAAATTTAATCTTCCTCATTGTTGAAAAAGTAATAAAAAAATAAAGCTGCAGTTGTTGTTCTTGTGTATCACCTGAAGCTAACTCAAGCGCTGCAAACTTGAGTTAAACCAGTTAAACCAGCTCAGCGCAACAATTTGCACACCAAACTATTCAAGCTATCCATGAGAATTTTCTGAACCACTAAATCAAATGCTTTTTAACACTCTACAAATATTCTCAATAGTTAATTTTTCATAACTTATTATTTCATGTTTTTTTTTTTTATAATTACTCGTGTTTTTTAACGATACGAAATCGATTAGATAGTTCAGTTGTGTTTCCTAGATGTAGGTTGTTTACATGACAGAATAACAGGTTATTTTATCGAAGTTAGCAAAACACGTCCAGTGAACTTCTACTGAAATGTTCAATGATAATTTATTTATTAATTTCCAACTAGGTGATATTTTGTTTGTAGTTAAGCGAGTACACACATAAAAGTAGCACTTACGTTATTGTGGTTATCCTGAGGGACGGGAACCTCCCGACCTGTCAGTTTCATTTCCACACTGTAAAATACAAAAATAATTAATAATTTTATACAATAAGTAAAAATAAAACTTCAGAACAAATATAATATTTCTAATACAAACGCAAAGTAAATACTCACTCGCATCCAAAAACGCACATGAAATGGAGAAAGCTTACACATAGAATTCTCCATATCATTTTTGTGATGGAAGATTCTGATACAGTAAGCTGGCTGGTTGAGCGCCTAATGCTTGTAATGCACAGATGAATTCTGTCAAGTCGTCAATTTGTTTGCATTCACCGCCATAGTTTAATTTGAAATATGTTTTAGCAGTTGTTTAACTTGTTATCGTCAAAAACGCCACTCATAACCTTCAAATTCGATCGGTTTACATGTAACACCAAAAGAGTAAACTTGGAATTAAAAACCTAAGTACTTTTTAAACATGCATAATATTTCAATAGGAAATCAATCTGAAATGTTAAAAAAATAAGTGAAAATCCAATTAGGTAATTGGAAATGCAGGTTCGACATAGCAAGAATATTTTTTGTTAGGGAGTTTATTCAGTTTATTCAGTACGCATTTCGGAAGTAATAGAAAGAGTAAGAACTACTAAAATGTAATAAAGTGCGGTAAGCACTTGTGCAGTATGTTTTTTAACCAAGTTTTATTGAGCTATGTACTTTTATCATGTAAAATATACATACTTGTTAAATATTTAGTAATTTAAATCAAGTAATTTACTAAAATATAATTTAATAACATCTGAACAATAATAGCACAATAAAATATAATGTTTGTTTTTGTTTAATATTTATTAAGATTAAAATATTTCTAGATTGCTGTTTTGGAAAACCATAAACTTCTAAAGGGTTGTGTCAAAGCAAAACTAAATAAACAGGCCGTAATGCTCCTCAGGCATGACGTCATCATAGGTGACGGCAATGGCGCAATATTTTTTTCTTTCTCCCCCTATACCATAGTACATGGAGAACGTATTGTTTTCGTCAAAATTTTCGATTTTGAGTTTTGAGTGGAGTTTTGGGTCCCCCTGGGACCAAAAATACGTTTTCGAAGTGAAGTGTACAAAGCTACAGACTACACCTGTGGTCCGATTTTGATGACATTTGGTATGTAGGTACTAATCTATGGTATCTCCAGGTATTTCTTAAAATTTTTGATTTTTAATGCTGATTTCCCCATAAAAACCCATAAAATAACGAAAGAAATAGAATTTTCTCAAAAATGGCCCGAACGATTTCGATAAAAACTTCGTATGTTGTAAACTCCCATATCTGTAAAAACTACGGTTCAAAAGTCATTCTAAATTAATTAGGTTTTTTCCATAAAATATCCCATAAAAAAAGAAAATCCTATTTTTGAAAGAAACCAGTTTCGATTGAAATTAGCATGTGATAATCCTTATAATTCAACTTTTACACTATTCAAAGATGATGGGGGGATGGCTCCCTCCCCCCTTTGGGTGACACCCCTGGGTAGATTTAGAATTTATTTAGCAAAAAATGTATATTATCGGAAGAAATAAGTGGTAAAATACAGCTGGTCATAGATTGTTTTATCCCAAAGAAAGAAAGAACGTCTTTAGCCCCGTTGAAGACAAGTGTTGAAAACAACCATATTTGCTAAAGTTTTAGTAAACATGTTGTTTTCAAGTGATGGTATAATCCATATATTTCACGTGTTGTAACATTTTAACGCTGTTAGTCAGTCAACGGTTTACAGGTTAAACGATATTGCGCCTGCCAAGATTAATTACATAAATTTTTCAGCGACATCTGTGACATGGCGAACGTAGAAAACTCAACAGCAAAGTGTAACTAGAACGATGGTGTTTGTTAATGTTTGTAAAATGTTGCAATATTTCGTCAAAAGCCTTGAAAACTTATGACTTAGGCAACAGTCTAGGTTGGGTATATAATTTACAATTTATTATGCAACTCTTACAGGAAAATAAACTGTTTCTGTTAACCTCGATTGAAATTTGGTTTTGAACAAAATTAAATAGAAACGGGCTTATGTGGTTGTATGATCCGTGAAGTTAGAACTATAATGATACTATAGTGGGAAAATTATGATGGATAAATAATTTTGTGTATTTTTTTAAGTAGTAGATTTTATTATTACTTTACATTGCTTTTATGTATAAAGTGAGCTTAAACGTTGTATATGTAATGTAATCTTACTAGTTAGTGAAGGATCAAGTAGTTTAGTCTTGACTAAAAATATTGACCATCACCATAGTTTAAATGGGGACTAGTGAAACTGTCTCAATATTTTGAGTTTTTGGAAATGATGAAATCGCCCGCTCATTAGGATTAGCATAAGGCTGACCTCGCAAAGCCTGATATGGCTCATTCGGTTACTGTTTAAAACAAATGAACATTTAAAATATAAATTGGTATATTTTTGAAACAATAATTTTTTTACTATTCATCTTATATATTAAAAAAATTTGGTTTTTCTTTTCCGAGTTCGTTTGGCTCTTCTACCCGACCGATTTTTATGATTGAGGTCTCAAATTGAAGGTATGCACGCTCAGATTTGCCATCAAGCATCGGCATATATTTATCTATAATCCTAATCGGCTTATACGTAAAAGAAATTTGCTCCCCATGTTATTCTTATGGGAGTTAAATTTGGTTTATCTTTGCCGAGTTCGATTGGCACTTCTACCCGACCGATTTTCATGATTGAGGTCTCAAATTGAAGGTATGCACGCACAGATTTGCCATCAAGCATCGGAATATAGTTATCTATAATTCCACGCGATTTCTACGTAAAAGAAATTTGCTCCCCATGTTATTCTTATGGGAGTTAAATTTGGTTTATCTTTGCCGAGTTCGATTGGCTCTTCTACCCGACCGATTTTCATGATTGAGGTCTCAAATTGAAGGTATGCACGAACAGATTTGCCATCAAGCATCGGAATATAGTTATCTATAATTCCACGCGATTTCTACGTAAAAGAAATTTGCTCCCCATGTTATTCTTATGTGAGTTAAATTTGGTTTATCTTTGCCGAGTTCGATTGGCTCTTCTACCCGACCGATTTTCATGATTGAGGTCTCAAATTGAAGGTATGCACGCACAGATTTGCCATCAAGCATCGGAATATAGTTATCTATAATTCCACGCGATTTCTACGTAAAAGAAATTTGCTCCCCATGTTATTCTTATGGGAGTTAAATTTGGTTTATCTTTGCCGAGTTCGATTGGCTCTTCTACCCGACCGATTTTCATGATTGAGGTCTCAAATTGAAGGTATGCACGTTCAGATTTGCCATCAAGCATCGGCATCAATGTATCTATAATTCCACGCGATTTCTACGTAAACGAAATTTGCTACCCATGTATTTCTTATGGGAGTTAAATTTTGTTTCTCTTTGCCGAGTTCGATTGGCTCTTCTACCCGACCGATTTTCATGATTGAGGTCTCAAATTGAAGGTATGCACGCACAGATTTGCCATCAAGCATCGGGATATATTTATCTATAATCCTACTCGGCTTATAAGTAAAAGAAATTTGCTCCCCATGTTATTCTTATGGGAGTTAAATTTGGTTTATCTTTGCCAAGTTCGATTGGCTCTTCTACCTGACCGATTTTCATGATTGAGGTCTCAAATTGAAGTTATGCACGCACAGATTTGCCATCAAGCATCGGCATATATGTATCTATAATCCCACGCGGATTATACGTAAACGAAATTTGTTCCCCATGTATTTCTTATGGGAGTTAAATTTGGGGTTTCTTTGCCGAGTTCGTTTGGCTCTTCTACCCGACCGATTTTCATGATTGAGGTCTCGAATTGAAGGTATGCACGTTCAGATTTGCCATCAAGCATCGGCATCAATGTATCTATAATTCCACGCGATTTCTACGTAAACGAAATTTGCTACCCATGTATTACTTATGGGAGTTAAATTTTGTTTCTCTTTGCCGAGTTCGTTTGGCTCATCTACCCGACCGATTTTCATGATTGAGGTCTCGAATTGAAGGTATGCACGCACAGATTTTCCATCAAGCATCGGCAAATATTTATCTATAACCCCACTTGGTTTATGCGTAAAAAAATTCCTCTCCATGTATTTCTTATAGAAGTTAAATTTTGTTTCTCTTTTCCGAGTTCGTTTGGCTCTTCTAACCGACCGATTTTCAAGATTGAGGTCTCAAATTGAGGGTATGTACGCACAGATGTCCCATCAAGCATTGGAATATATGTAGCTACAGTCCAAACCCGGATTATACGTAAAATAAATTTGCTCTATTGGTAGTTAAATTTAGTTTTTCATTTCCCAGTTCGTTAATTAAAGTTGTACCGCCCTTATTAAGTTTAGTATTTTATTAATTTCAATGCTGCGGAGCAGCACGGGTCATCTAGTCTCTTTGAAAACGTTTAAGCGGTGGAATACTGAAATTTTACAAGCCATTGTTGACAACAGCTGCTTTGGCAATATTACAGGTACCAGCTGTCTACAGTGTGCCAAGCTCTTAGAGATTAAACATCACAGCATTGCCAACTGTGTGCTTACCTTTCAACATGTCCCATATCAAAAGTGTTGTTTGTATGAGAAAAGTCTGTGTATAGTTTTCATTGATACTAAGTATACTATATACGTATTCAAATCGTTGTCAGGATCTATAATTAGTAGGTAAAACAGTTAGCTAAAAATATCTTTTCCCTTAAAATTCAACGATTTTAATCACCACATCTAATAAAATCAGTAAAATTGCAAAGAAAATAAAAAAAATTATATTTGAAGATTAATTTTTACCACAGATATTTTATTAGCTAACAAAATCGCGTAGTGGACCAAATAAATCGATTTAAGCCTGTAACTGAAGTCTGGCCCCATTACGCAACGCATTGTATGTATGTTTTTATTCTCTTTTTTTCTAAGAACACTAGCCCACTACAAGACGAGCCCGGGTTAGGTTAGGTTAGGTTAGGATTTCGTCCGCTAGAACTCCACTTGGTTCTCGACATCCTAATAAAATATCTAGATGATTAATTTCATTCATGCAATTACATGCAGATCACATCGCAGGAGTGTAATTAAACCTGGTTAGTAATCAACATAAATTGAACACGATTTACGCATTAGTCGATGGAATATCCGATTACATCGTAAATCCAATGGCAAAATTGAATGGCCTTTTATAGCTTGTATGAATAGGTTCGGCAATAAAATGAAATTGCTCATTGAGATTTATCAGTTTATTTTTATTTTTTAACTTTATGATTAGATAGTATATTCCATTTGGATCAAAGGGGTTTTATATATCTTCATACTGTTTTGAAAAGTAATTAATGTTGTGAATAGTAACGATAAATCATTAGTAAAACCTTTGTTGATACTTACACGAAAAGAACACATGTCATACTTGGTGTAGATAAAACAAAATAGGTGGTCAAATTTAAGTAGAAAACTGAATCTTATTACGATTTGCACACTTTTAAGCTCTTGATTCTGTGCACTCACATAGGTTTATAAATAAAAAAATAAAAAAATAAATCTGTAAGAACTTAAGGAAAGTGGAATTCCATTGCTATCTACATGTATCCTTGTTTCGCTACAGATTAGTGGTTAGAGTAAAAAGCTTTTGCATTTGAGTTAAAATATAATTATTTTAAACCATTTCAAATTCTTGAGTGTCATTTTAATACCCTATACACACCATAGTTAATTTACGAAAGAATATTAAAAATGTTATTGCCTAAATTTGTCATAATATTTCATACATAATTCATACATAATTATTTAACCACACAATTTGTTTACTATAAAAAAGTATTTGGCATGCTTCTTTGTTGTATATGTCAATGTATAGAATGCGATTAAATATTTTTAACCGTATATATTTTATTGAAAATATAAAATGGGAAATTATATTTAGGAAGTATATTGCTATAAACAAAAATCGTATCATGAAAACATTAATGGCAATAATAGTTTACGGTAGACGAACAACTTTGGCATTGCATTCTTGTGATGATGGAAACAAATCTGTTAAAATGCGAGTTATTTGACATCAAAAAGTAATGAATGTAATGGGGAAGAGTTTGTGTATATTTATCATCGAATTCCGGGACATTCATAGCCATTATTTACAAAAGCTATTTGCAAATGCATGCAACAAATATCCAACATATCTGTAATTTATATTTCCACTGTACTTCGATATTTCTTACTACCCCCATACTATTTTTCTTGGTAAAAAAAGTTGAATTGAATTTGAAAGATTTTTTATTAGATAAATATATAAAATAAATTTGTAATATATTGCATTTGTGTAAGAGATAAACTACACATTTTGCGTTGTATTCTATTATCTATAATTTAATAAATTGTTATCAATTACAAACCATTGAGATAATAACGTCACCTAGGTACGTATTTCCAGATACGAGTGAAGGATGAGTGAATGGTGTGAGATGATCTGTGTAGATTCGTTACTGACTAAGATCAGCTGTTTCATTATCCAGGATCATCGATTAATAATCGTAGCCTTTAGATAGCAATCTTAAGTTTTTCTAAACATTATTCAAACAGTCTCTTAAGTCTTAATAAGCCTTAATTGGATTGATAATGTTGTATGATAACAACTAGATTTTGCATACTGATAGGTCAGAACTATTATTATTACAATATAAAAATGCTGTCATTTAAACATATAAAACATTGGTTTCATATATTAATCATAATAACTTGAAAAGTGATGCACCAATGTTATTTTTAAAGGATTATTAAATAATATTTTAGCTCGTAAGTTAACTAAGATTATTTTATCCTAATTTCTCATAAATCGAAGAATATAAACCCAGCCAAAAACAAACTCATTCAAAGTAATTTATTTTGAGGAGTCCCAAAATATCTTATACAAGTTAGGAGAAGCAATATCCTTCATGATGTGCTCATCGAACTTGATCCCCGATATTCAAGTTCATCAGTGGTTCACATTTATTACACATTGGCCTTTTGTACCTTAAAATTTAGTATTACATTTTATTTCATATTTATAATACTAGTATGATTTTAGATTTTTTAATTAATCAATTGCAAAAAATTTAACCCTAAACTGCAGTTTAAGCTCATTATAACTTATAAGCAAACTTTTTTTAGATTTAGGTGAAGTTAACCTCATCACAGACTTGAGTAAACATTTTCTCGGACTTAATACGTCAAATAACGTGTTATAAAAAAAAAAAATAAATAAATAAATAAAACAACAACAAAAAACTCAAACTTACCGTGTGTGTTTGTAGTATTTGACTTCACCTGTTTTTTTCGCTGACAGGTTGATGAGCGCTAATAGTTTTTGTTCCATCGTTCCGCAGTCCAAACCATCAATCAGCACCACGTGACATGTGGAACAGTGGACGGTGGAACGGCGCGGCAGCTATATGTTACATGGTTTTGTAACTAATACGTCACTGTAGACAGTGAAAAACTGTATTATTTCTGTACAATTTGTTATATTTTAAATAAAATATTTACTACGATTTTCGTACCCATCATAATGACTATGTTGTCAAACCTTATAATTTATTTGTTTTAATAAAAACAGCATTACTGTAATAAATTACATAACTTTCTTTTCAATCAAAACACACTGCAATCTTAGACTGGACAATCACAATAAAGGAAAGTAATACAGTTATGTTGGAGGAGAAGGTTTCTTTATTTAATAGAAACTCGTTGGTTTTAAAAAGTTATTGTGTAATGCTCAACTGTTAAAATAATTACTTCAATTTTGTCCTGTGTTTATCTCTATTGTCACTTATGTTTCAAGGCGTTGTACATATGTAAAAAAAATTTTTGCAATTAAATAAAGTGGTATTTTCCTTAATCTATTCCCAATAACTATAAATAAAGCCAAAAGTACCCATGAACTTTTGAGAAAACTACAAGTCACACCCCCATAAACCATATACTTTAAATGTTCGTCATGACGAGAAACCTTGCGCAAAACTATAAATTTTTACAATTTTATAATTAATTGCTTTCCAAAGGGAACTTTTCATATACTTAATGTTAAAAATACCTCAGCTGTTCTTATTTGTATGTCATTCTTTCAATTTTATTATATTTATTACCTTATTAAAATCTGGTGTGATTATTTGTTTGTAATGCTGTATTCTGTTTTGTTTATTTCAGCTTAACTTAACCAATCAACAGTTTTTTTTATAATACTTATGAAGTCAAACGGGTTGAAGCTCGTGGGTAACAGCTAGTTGATTATTATAAACAAATAGAGTGTTGGAGGAAGACATAGTCAGCTTTGCAACAAGTTCTATGCCTTATTGATCTGCTTAGAACACAGCTTCCGTTTACTTCTCGCCATTTCCGGTTGTGACAGCAAAACATCACGTCGCCGTTTCCGGTGCTCCCTTACATGAAATTTTCTCTTTGCCAAAATGACCATTTTTACTTTAGTTATTTCGTTGTTGCGTATGAAAGAGGACTTACTTAAGTATACATTGAATAAATAGCTTTGGGGGAAAATCCATTGAAAGAAGAGCGTAAAAATGAACGCAGATGGTTTTGTGGTGTCTGGGAACTACAAAACGAAAACTTAAATCGATCCCAGGTAATCGGGTCTTACCATGAGACCTAAGGTTTTAGATGGGAAATTCACCAAATGTGACATGATTCTTTCAAATAATTTATAGCTTGATACTCTATATTTAAGTTCATTCTACAAGAAATCGCCTATGTGTATCTCCTTTTGTATGAAGAAAAATATATAGAAAAATACATTTTATTTCCGATAGTAACAAGGTTAATACTCTATATGTATTAGCGAATTTCCCACGGGGAAGTAGGTATTACCGTAGGTGGCATGGTAAGACCTAGTCCCGGGACCGATTTACTTTTTCATTTTTATGTCCCCACCCCAGAGGTCAAAAACACTATTCGTTCAAATTTGTATATATATTTTATACGTGTGTGTCCATGAAGACGATAACTTAAGTAATTTTTGTCCGATTTTGATGAAATTTGGTTTAAAGGTGTAAGGCGGGATACACTTGAATTAGTTTGCAAACCGGTATGATCGGACCATTGGAACGGGGGTTTATGGGGAGTTTTATAGGGGAAAAATGGGGTTTTTTCACTTTTGACCCTCAAAACACAAAATTTCCCAGTTTTTCTCTAGACGTTTTTTAAGAGCTTAAAAAACAAATAAAGTATATCAAAGTGTTTTATACAGTTATTAATAACGGAGAAAATTCAAAAAAATTGTAAATAAAATTCCCATCTTATTCTTATGGAGAATATTGTAAAATGTTGTATTATGCTTGTTTATTGATATATTTGGATTAAACTTGGCAAATTAATTCATTTTGTACTCTATGTATTCTATTGATATTTTACTGAAAATACACTTTCCTTGCAAAATACAGTTTCCTTTTAGCAGCAAACCTAGGTACTCATTAGAACTAATGTTATTTAAATATAATTAGTTAAAAATCAATTCAGAAAAATGGTAGTTTACTTAGTCGGCAGGTTTGCTGCGGAGGGGGTATTTCTTTCATTACAAACATAAACTATACTGCAATGCATCTAAGGTTGATGCTTACAATTAAATACTATCCTATCTAAACTATCAAGTAGTTATAGGATGCAGTGCAAAGTTTCCACCTTTTAATCATCACTTTCAATAGATGGCATAAACCTTTATTTATGAAGCAGAATATACATATCTATAGCTAAAAAATGGTTCGTAACACCATTATTTACGTGCTCATTTAATTACATTCTGATGATGTAAACTTATATTAGTTTCTCATTTGATATCTTAGACGTATTTATATTAATTGAAATCTCCCTACACACTACTAGTAAAACATAATAGAAGTAGTGAACATAACATTATTCTCTCTTATAATGTTTACTTACTCTTCGATAAAGCATTGGCTACATACCTTCATGGAAATTACTTCTAGTAAAATGGACTAAATTATAATAGACGTATTTCATAAACAATAGACGTTATATCCGAGGCTTTTAGATGAATGAACCAATCTCTTATCTCTAGTAACCAGACAGAGTCACATATGGTTGTCTTCTAAAAGATTATAGCTTTATATCTTCTAACTATAATTAATTACATGAAAAAACTATGATCTAAATCTGTTCAAACATTGTCGACGTTACTTAAGCTTATGCATTGTAATTCCTCAAGTTATTCAACTTAAATATTTATTTTTGCTCTCGCACCAGCCTCTGTTTTATTACAGAAATTAATTTTTAGTAAATAAGAGGTTAAATTAAAACAACTTAACATAGTATTTATTGCGTTTTTATAGTTTATAATTTGTGAAGTTGGACTAAATTACTAATTTGAACTGTTTGAAGGATTCGTTAGAAACTCATAAAATCCCAAAAAAACTAGCAATTTCAGATAAAGTGCAACATCTTAGTCTAGGTAAAATTTCTAACATATTTTTTAACACAAATAAAAGAACGAGCTTTACCTTGGATAATTAATTTGTTTATTTCTTCAATGGTAAATTTCACAGTTCCAATGCCATTTCTTTATCAGTTCCAAGTCAATGTCACAATTTTCCTGTTGTGTCACCATGTTGAACGTAAAATGCTTATAACAATATCGATGCAAAAATATAATTACATTGATTATGTACTAGTATCATTATTCTCAGGTATGGTATAAATATACCTAATATTTACCTTCAATCTCAGTATGTAAATTTTACTCGACTATAAATTTTGTTTGGAACCTCTAGTTATTCTGGATATCGTTCCATTATATTGTCATACATTTTAAATTATCCTGATTATCGTTCATTTTTGTTCATATCAAACTTGGAAAATCTTATTCTCAGTTATCATGAAAACAACGAATACAAATTTTCTGACTAAAAAACAATATTTAAATCCTACACCTTTATAAGACAAAACACAGAAAAAGTCAACTTTATTAGTACCTCCAGAATTAAATATACACATCCTTATTGAAAGGTTAAACAGAAGGCAAATGACCTTGAATTTGGAATTATTTCCCTAACGAAATCCAGCCCAGAACGTGAGAGGTTTTCTAATCTGACCATCCAGTACAAACTAGAAACATAACAAACGTTAACTGAAGTAAGTTCTAACTTCGACGTAAAAAAACTGTTCAATCTCTTTTGTTAACATGTTTTAGCTCGGTATATTAGAAGAATTTGTAGAATTTAAATTATATACATATATAATTTTCCAAATTATTAATTATTCTAACTACAATGTACATTCTTAAATCTTAACGCAATATATGATGAATTCTTTAAGAAAGATATTTAGACTCGCTTTTACATTGTCACTCACTTTAATAATGGTGTGGAGGGGATTAGATAACACATTTCATCTTTCATAATAGCCTATATGTTCGTGGAAGGTAAGTAAGTAATCAGGTAAGGATAACACTTAATGTATGCAGAGAATGTAGCATAACTTTCTTTTAATTAACATTATTTATTTTTTTTTAATTTTAAATTTTAACATTTTTATTTTCTTTTAATTTTAAATTTAAAAAAATATTTTTTATTTAAAAGTTTTTATTTTCTTTTATATTTAAAATTAAAATTTTATTTTAATTTAAAACTTAATTTTTTTAAAATTTTTAATTAAAATTATTTGTATTTTAAAACAGAAGTGAGAAATAAATAATATTGGAAACCTTAGAGAAAAATACTTTTGAAAGGATCTCCAAGTCAGCAAACGTGTTTTCCCTGAAACTAATAAAAGTTTGATATAGATGCTAAGTTTGTTGGAAACATTGCAGCATTTTATTCTTCATGACTTTCATTCAGCCTTATGACTTGAAATGCAAAGTTTAAGATGGTTTTCCCATCTAATAAAATGTTGCGGAAAGTAATTGTTATAAATTAGCTTAGGTGTGTTAAAATAATAAACAATGATTTTGACGTCAAGCGTTTCACACACGTAAGAGACGAATAAGGGGTAACCCGCTTATTCTATAGCAAATTGTATTTTGTACAGTTATTTTTAGTTGTCAGATTTATTTTATAACAAAGCTTTAACCACAGTTTCAGTTCTTTCGTCCTTTTACATACAATTATTTATAATAGATAATCATAAAACCCCATTTAAAAAAACAACTATACCTAGTTTTTTTCTCAAAATTTTAAACAGAATTAGCCATTTAATTTATAAATAATTTCAAAAACACCTTCTTTTTTGTACACCGTAACTATCTCTTCCTTTCAAAATAAAAATAAACATATATTTATTCAAGATATTACATGCATGGCCTCGCCAAGTTTACAAAACTTGTTGGCGAAGACCAATAGATCCAAATATGACAAACAAATTTATAAAATTTTTTCTTTAGTTTTTATTCTAAGTACAAAAAAAATATGATACTAGTTCTAAGCCATTTTGTGGCAGGCACTTATTTATAACAAGAGTACATTGGCAGCCAAATTTAATTCTAAAAGCATTGAAAAGAAGTATAACAATAAACAATAAACATATAAATAAGTAGCAACGAAACTGCTATAACCAACGGCATTCTACCTAGATGGATGATTGCAATCTTTCGTTATCTTTGGATTCGTGAGTTTATGTCGTGTGGTGGTGGTAGTGTAGTGAGTGACAGTCTCTTTTAGCCTGATAGAAAAAAAGAGTTGCTCGTGTCCTGTTTGTGCGAGCCTTTCATGACAGGAAAATGCCACCCTTCTGCGCATGCGCAAGTTTTGGTTGGTTGAACATAACCTCACACTAAAAATTCACATTTTTCATAAGCAGAATAAGTAAAATTTTTATTAAAGCTTTCTTTTCTTTTTTCCTTAAAAATGTATTACTGTATTTGTGAATCGTGGCCTTAATCTTGTGGGATTGGCGTTTGTTTCAGAGTGTAGTAATAGTGCCCGCTATAGTTTTATGTAGATCGTGTGGTTTATGTCCTAGGCTAGTGTAAGTTACAAAGTAATGTGTATGTAAAGTGTTGTTTGTGTATGTTGTGTTCTATGTAGTTAAAAGCCACTATTTCCTAAGGTATATTTTAACAATTTTATATTTTCTCCATCTTTTAAGAGCTAGAACTATTTATCTCACTGTTTGGACTAATTAAAGATAAACACTCCCTAGCAGATTTATCTTCTACTTCTTTTCTTACTTGATAGCAATGTTTCATATTATAATGTCTTTGAGGTGTAAAATAATTTTAATATGTATTGTTTTAAGCTCTTGTGCTAAATAGTGCAAACTTCGTGTATCATTTGTGGTCAAAATCGGAAGTAAAAAAACTATAATATTTCAAACATTTTTTGAAGGCAAAGGGACATTTGAGGATTAATGCCATAAACAACGGCATCACTACTTTTAAATGAGTTATTATTCCAAAGGGAGGATATTAATAGAGGGTGAGCCCTGCTGCCAGATCAATCTTAATACGGTGAGAAGTTTTGCCCATTGGGAAAAGCTGTATAGATGAGTTTGGTGTTATGATTTAGTAAATTTGAGTATAGTTTTAAGGTTACCAATACAATACACCAATACCAATACATTGTCTTTATGAATTCATAAAACTGTAATAAGTTTTGGCAAGTTGGTAAAATTACTAAATAATTTATCTTTAATAATTTTACAATTTCTTATTATCATCGAGTGTTTCATATGTATGTGCGTGTGTATGTTTGTCCGTTAACTTTGTTTGTTTATTAGCTCGATAAGTCGAGTAAAATAATCCAATTTTGATTAAATTTGGTACAAACTTGTAAACCTACATTCCTTAAAATAATTACCTTAAAATATTCTAGCATGGTTGCGCCATGAAAACAGTTAAATGAGGGGTTTATGGGGTTAAAAGTTGGGTGTTTACTTTCTTTACAAACACAGATTTGTTTTACAACACAATTGGCTCCATTTGACTCTGAAATTTTTGGATATAAGGTATTACATCCATACTTTAAATAATAATGATCTGTATAAGCAGCACATACAAAACAGCATGTTTTTTATAGATCTGGTATAACACTTTTATATTTTATCACAATATTTTTATAACATAAAATAAAAAAAGAATACAGATAATAATAAAATCCATTGTATTTACATTGGAGAGGTGTTTTCTGTTTTAAATGAATTAGCAAAATTATAAAACAAACTAAAGACTAGAAAACCCAAAATGAAGGATTGAGAAATTACGGATTTCGTGAATGTGAACCTTAAAACACAAAGCAACAAAAATATATTAACAAAATCACACACCACTATTTTTTTGTACTAGGACGCTAGGCACGAGTCCGGGATCGTTTTTCACATTACTTCAGACTAGACGTAGGGGTTGCAGCATTATTACTTAGATAAAATCTATTGGTGATTTGGCTATTGGTGATCTATTGGATTTGAACCCGGTACCTCGGGCACCGAAGTCCCGCGCTCTATCCACTAGACCAGCTCGCTCCCCGTTCGACGCTATTCACAGCCGGTCCCGGTAATAATAATTTACAATACATGCTTTCGGCTTTATACATTGCCACCACTCACTTCTAGTCCATTATTCATATGAGATCTAAACCACATTGTCACATGATATGACGTCATTACAATATGGCGACTAACACGAGGTGTGTGACATATTAGATCAGACTGTCACTTAGCGTATGTTAATTCCAATGTCAGTTGATGCACGTTGTGATCTAAATAGCCTTACTACGTCCCAACTTAAGAATTGTGTTTTAAACAACCGCGGTTTCAAAACCCAATTGATTCTGATATTTTTCAGCTGGATTTTATTAAAATAGTACTCTGCTTAATTTATGTATCTAAATACAATATTTTGTTTGTAGGTATACAAGAATTTGTTTCAATGGTATAATTATGTTAGTTTAACTAACCTTAGTTAACTAAAAGCATCGAACAAAAGAATTAAATATAGACTGACAGCCGTGCTGGGGTAACTATGGTTACCATAGGTTCTGGTGCACACCGTTTGGAGCACCGAGTAGTTACTTAGCACGTAGGCCGTAACTACACGGTCCTCCAAGCGGTGTGCGCCAGAACCTATGGTAACCGCAGCACAGCTGACGGTCTATATTTCATTATTTTTGTCCATGATAAAAGTTAACTATTGAAAGGAATGTCCTAACAGGAACTCTTTAAAACAGAATGAGGCGCTTTTAACTGAAATGCCTATATTTTTCTACTACGGCGTATACCTGCAGATTTGGATGAATTCGGATTTCATATAAAAACTTCAAGGACCCACAACACACACCTAGAATCTACAATAGATATATATGGTATGTTATGCCGTATGATAACTATAACAATAATGTTTCGTAAAGAATATATATATACTTTTTCAACTATTTAATTTCTTAGATGTAAATCTTTTTATGTTTCAATTTTTCAATAAAACATTAATAACATACTACTATGTTTGTCAACATACATTTTGGTGTTACCGTGGTCAGAATAAACAGGATTGCCAACGGAAATTACGCAAGCAATAGGAAACAGGCGTGCCAACCAATTTGCAACGCCAGTGTGTATAAACACAGTCTTATGACTGTATTTTCCTTTCAGTGAAATACTACATCAAAATAGTTAAATGTAATAACATAATTACAAAATGGTTAAAAGATATTCCTAGATTTACATCACAACAGTGGAAATATTAGGAGACATAATCGATTATAAAAGTCCATATGGTACAGTTAGTGAACCAAGCCATCCCAAAACGATAGCCATATTTAAAAATAGTTTAGTGTTCTAAATCATTTAAATTTATCAATTTTTTTTCTTATAATCCCAATGGCACAGCAAATATTTAAAACGTTAAATTTCCAATAGCAAAATAAAAAAAAATCCGTGAGATATAAAACTTAACTTATTTATTGTACAGTAACAAAACGTTCAAGTAACAAGATTTGTCACATAAGTGCACAGTTGGCAATCCTGTGGTGATATTTCATCGCTAAGAGGTTGGCACACTGTAGAGCAGCTGGTACAAGCAATATTGCCAAAGTAGCTTTTGTCAACAATGATTTGTGATCAGAAGGTTCTTTCCATATCAAACCACGTACGTTTCAAGCCTATCTAAACAAATGCACTAAAACTCATTGTTAAATATGTCAATAAAAACAAAACTCTTTATGACTTAAGATTTTTTGAATTTCTTTTATATTTCATAATATACACACTATTATACACTCTATTATATTCATCCCCAGTGCTAATATATAAATTTATTTTTCATAATGTAGGGCCAAAATAAACTTTTCAATAATCTTACAAATAAAGTTAACCCTTCCCGGAAAATTAAAAATAGTAAAGATGCAATGGTCGAGTAGTACAAAAACACCACTTTTACCATAACACTACATTTTCTTAAATTTCCTACAAAATCCTAAAAAGGTTCAGTTAAAATGTAACACGCCATTTGTTGTTTAACCTTATGAAGTTAATCGGGAGATTGAGAATAAAATAAGTGCATCTATAATTTATATAAAAATAATTTTACTTTTCAGGGTAGGGGAATAAAAGTCTTTTAAACGCACAATGAATGGACACTCTTGTGAACGAAGTTTACAAAGGGGAATTTGAATGGCGGTGTTAATTGTGTGTTTGAATTGAGGCCTTTTTGTAAGGGTTTTGTACAGGTTAAAATGTCATTAATGGGGTTTAAAAGCTGTAAAAGCTGACTTGTTTTGAAAGAAAACGTATAATTAAGTAAGATTATAAAACGCTTAGATTATAAACTCAAACAGGCTTGTATAATATTTTTTCACTTTTTTAATTTTGAATCTTCCACCAATGTACAATTGTTAGGAATTTTAAGCTTCTACCGGTAGTTTTAAGATGAGGAATTTTCAAGCTTTAAGTATAACAACTTAAAAATTACTTTTTGAAAACTTCAGTACCCCATCCAATCTTATTGGTTCCAGAGCTCATAGCTTAAACTGAAGCTTGAATTGAATCAAAATTTCTTCAATATTGGAAAAAGATTACTTGAGTTATCGTGTTCAAGAAGACACACACACAAATACATTTACACAAATGGAATACAAAAATTAAATCCGTCTTGGACCTAGGTCATTCTGTGCCACCTACAGAATATATTTACACCTATCAGGAAATGTACATAACAAGATGTATTTGTACCAAACAAAATATTTTTAATAGTCTGTTTGAATCAAAATGACCAAAATATTCACATACTACTGATAAATTAAGGGAAGAAAGAAAAATGTAGAGTTTAAATTGTGAAATACTCTCATTACGATACAACATAACGTTACAAAACGTTCCAACTATTATTTGCCTCGGGTTTACTTCTAATTCAAGAATATTTCATATTTTGAATCCCATCACGTACATTGTCTGTATTTATTTTTACTTTTTATTTCGTCATTAAAAGCGGAAAAACATATATTGAGTTTTATTCGCAATAGAGAAACCAACTTGTAAATGGGTGAAGACGTTTAACACGTTTCACTGTTAAGTAGATTTTTTGTAGGTCGTTGATTTTATTGATCGGGAATTAAAATAGTAATTTAAATCAACGCAACCGTTTGTCTGTTCTATATAGTTTTTTTAGTAAACATTGATATAATAGGCCTAATTTGTTTGTATATTAACTTTCATTAAGAACAATAAAAATACTTTCAAGCTTCAGCTACGTTACAGTTATTTTTTGGGTACATTTTGTAAAATATATTTTTGTAGAACTCTACCGTCCTCCCATGGTGGAAGGAAATACATAGGTGTAGTATTCTCGTCACATGCTGACGTCACACAGATTGCAAACACCATTTCACCATTTAGAAACAATTATAAACGATAACAATCAAATCAAAACAAATATATACTTATATGGCAATGCAATCAGGTGTTTTTTGTTTGCAATCTGGGTGACGTCAGCATATGACAGGAATAGCACACCTATGTATTTTCGATAATCTACCATGCCATCCGCCTATGTTTTCAGGAACGTATGTATATTATAATATTCACTCACCATGGATTTATAGTAAAACAAATCTCAGCTTGAGTTCAGAAATATACTTTCAATCAGCTGTGTCACAAGTCATTGTAAAAAATTATCATCGAAAATTTAAAAGCTGAAACAAATCGAATATTTTAAGAGTGATGGAAAAAATTCCATATCTGAGGTTTGTGCCCATAGGAAAAGGTTTATTAAAAAACTAGTATTTTTACTAGGAATTTATCTACCATCCTTTTTTCTGAAGTATGCGATAAGTGTCAGGTTTATGGTGTTCTCAAAATTTCGTGGTCCTAATGAAAACTATATTTAGATAGTACAGTTGTAAAATGTTAATCGTAAACTGAAATACATATTTTATTAAGCATATAAACATTAATTCATACGACTGTTTTTACAATAGGTATTTATATGTAGCAAAGGTGTATATATCTTTATTATTGTCTTAAAAAATAAAGACACAACTACTCGGTCATACATCTAACATAAATGTCGGTAAAATATACAGGTGTTTCGAAGAAATTTCTTGTTTTAAGTTGTTATTTACAATTTCTATTTATTTTATTTAGTATTTTCTATCTCTGCAGTTTCCTTTGCTCGCTAATTAATGTTTTAGATTTTCAATAGTTGGTACTGAATAAAGTTATGTTATAATTGTGGTAGTCATGCGTGCAATTTTAACTGTAATGTCACATTTAAAAAGGTTATACCACATTATTTATGATATGTTATTTTTTTAAATACTAATTTAAACTGTCAATACCCTGATCCTATAGTACGCCCTTTAAACAATACTTCTGTTAAATTTAATCTGTTTAGTAAAATAAATGTTAAAAAGTAAAATTTGTATTCTAAATGTAATTTTTAAACCATTACCATGAAAAGTGGCCTTGCTATTGTTCACAAGATATCATTTACAGGCAAATGCACTTGGCTTGCGAAGTTTTGGAGCTCTACCAAATAACCTCATGTTAAAAACAGATTCTGGTATCTGAAAATATACAACATCGGGTAATTTAATATTTTCAAGCTATACGTGAATTGTTATTGTTGGAATCTACTAAATTTAATTGAATGTCCACATTTAATTGTTTTACGACCTTCGTGTGGATGGTACTTAATTGCTGCAATCATAAATTTATAGTGTCTAGATAATGTTAACTGTCTGATCGAAATTAATTTTTATTTATGATTATCATATTAGAACGTGATTATTACGTGATTGCTTATGATGATAAGGAATCTTGTATAACGTGATTAGGAAAAGTAAAAAATATTGTTAGATCTTTGTGGCTATTTCGGTGAATTTCCCTATAGTGAAAAAGAGACCACCGTGGATGGCACAGCAAGACCTAGACTCGGGAGCGATTAACTTTTTGATTTTCATATCCCCAAAAGTAAAAAAAACCCATTCGAAAAATTGCATATATATTATGAAATTTTAACTGGGACATTTTTATTGGGGCTTTCAAGTTGTCAACATTAAAACCTAAAAATGTCCGACTTTTACTAACACCATCGTGTACAACTAAAGAACTAAATAAAAACTATAAAACTTGTTTTATTATTTTGTTTGTTGAATTAATGCGATGTTCTAAAAGTAAAGGTAACGTAGAATAGTCCAAAAAACTTTAATTGAAAATTCCAATGTCATTCTTATGGATAAAAAGATAACTGTTGTATTTTGCTTGTTTATGAATACTTGTAAATTAAATTTATTACTTTGATCCTATAATATAGACATCCGATTATACTCCTAATAGGGATAATGTTCTGTAGCGTCAAATTTTGATCCGTTATTATACACTAATATTAGATATCGTAAAAAATAAAACAATTTAATAATTATCATCATATAAACAACTTGCATTCCTATTTTATGCTGTTAAAACATACTGCTGCAACATAACCCCTTAATAAAACTAACTTGGTAGACACTCCCTACATAACAAACTTTTACACATAAAAGTTTGTAGATTAAGTATTTGGCTTTAGGCCAAACACAGATAAGTCACAACTTTCTAGAAAGTTCCTTTCCCAATCGGAGAAATCGCTACATTCCGGATCAACTTGGGTTGACTATAATATCTTTTTAAACTTGAAAAGTAATTAAAAGTAATATAACTATCTTACCTAACAGTGTGTATTAGAAGTTTAATATTTGAACAGCCTACGTAATATTTTCCTTTATTTATCTATGCGAAATATATGAACGGAATCTACCCTATACATACTTTGAGTAAAGTTTGTTTACGTCTAGTTACTTCAATCTTCACTATGATATAATAAAAGTTCAAATTTTTATCATGAGCCTTATGGGTTGCCATGCAGCTACGACAGTTTTGCAGGAACATAAAGAAGAGAATTGTAACATTTGTTAATACAAGACAGAAGAGAAGAACAATATCATTGAGCGGATAGTAGTCGCATACTAGTTTAGTTTGATGTTTAAATCAATCTTTAGTGGAATGAATATACACCCTATTTAATTACAATGAATTTTGATTTTTTACAAACGTTTACTATGGCAATCTACTTTATATATTTGCTTAATATTATATTTAAATTTAATTATTTAAACTGACAGTTGTCACTCTACAGTTGTAAGGGTTTGCTAAGGTCGACATTTCCAAAGTTTGGACGTCATACATAATTCATTGTTTACTGCTTCATCTTTACGATAACAACTTCTCCACCTGATTAAAGTATCAGCGATGGCAAAAAATCTAAGATGAAAATACCCCTCCGCAGCAAACCTTCAGACTAAGCGAATTTCCATTTGCCTGATTGGATTTACACTAAAATGTCTCCTTAAATATATCACATTTATTCCCTATTTAAATAGAACAAGTTTAAACAGTACTAAGGTTTGCTGCAACAGGGATGGTAAATGTTCCTTTTTATGTTAATAGTTTGGTAGGAAATAAATACGTCCATAAACAAGCAAACGACAAGAGTTTACTTATTCTCCATAAGAATAACATGGGGGTTTTAAATTTAAAATTTTTTTAATTTTCACCGTAACCATTAGGCACATAATAACGTTTCAATATACTGAATTATTTGTTTTCTTTAAGCTTTTAAAAATGTTTTGGGAAGAAAATGCTAAATTTTATGTTTTTTGGGTCAAAAATTGCACGTTTGTACCAAATTTCATCAAAATCGGATCATTTTTGCTCGAGTTATTGTGCTAACGACACATATATGAATTTAAGAATTTGCAGGGTTGGTGTTTTGGCCTCTAGGGACCTCAAAACGAAAAAAGTAAATCGGTCCCGGGTACAGGTCTTACCGTGCGTAGTACGGCACTAGCTTATTCCCTATATGGGAAATTTGCTAAAACAAACGACAGACCAATACTTTAGCACAATCATTGTGGTGGTTAAGAAATACTACTGTAGTAAACAAAATAAATACCACATTATTGTGTTAAAAAAATGAAACCATGTTGAAGGTAACATACTTAGTAACACTACAACTTAATTATATTGATACATATTAAAATTATTTTCATGTAATAATGTGAACTCATTTTACTAACGCTTCACTGTTATAAGTTTTATAATTACGAAGTTAGGTAATTATATTTTTAAACTATATTTAAATTTGAATCTGTCTGGCAAAAATATTGTTAATTTGCACAATCTAAGCTCGGCATGTAAACAAAGTTTATTGTCCTTTAAAAATTAGAGATCGGAAACCTAACACATGTTCCGATTGTTACTAACTACTGTCAACAGAAATTAATGATTTGGGATTTTTGGAGAACAATCAAATCCAAATTGAATATTCATACGGAGTTATCGAGAGCCCTGAATCCAATTAGACAAACACGTCATTCCCGGTAGAAATGAAGAAGTGATAAAACAATTTAGCCAAAACCAATTTTAAAATTGTTTGATATTTGCTAGTTTAACTTATCACTTTACCTCAGCTGAATAATGAAAAAATTTTACATTAATCCAGTTTTTTTAAAAATGAAATGTGTTTACGATTGTGGCATATTTTGGTGTATAGTATAGTAATATTCATAATACTACAATTTACGATGACTAACAATATTATACTACGTTACTAGTCCGGAAAAAGGTGTTTAGCGTTGTTCCCGAGCGAGGCGAAGTCGAGTGCAGTATTACCAAAAAAAATCATACAAATTTGCCACATATTCCCACCGACTACTTGACTTATCAATCACTACTCACATTTTTCTCGAGAGAGGTTGTGTTTTTGTTTATAACTCCTTATTTCCGATGATAATCATTTTGTGGCTGGTAAAAGTTCGTTACAGTACAATATGATGTAATGAAATCCCATTTTAAGCAGGTGTAAAACAGCTGTTTTCCAGACTAAATACTTCCATGTAAAACCCCTTACAGTGTAGTGTGGCAAACAAATTGTTTACACTATTCAAAAACAGATTTCAACATATACAATGGTTTTTTATAAATTATTGTACTCATATGGGAGCAGTAACACTCAAACATGCCTAAATTTAAGTCCCAATAATATTTAACAAAATAATTTATGCAAAAACATAATTACAATAAGTTATACTATTGTTGCCAAATTATATAGCTGTTATCACTGTATATACTTTACCAAGAAATAATAGGTACTAACTGAGTAGGTAATAATTAGTAATAATTAGGCTCTTTATGTGTTAATGTACGGTTGTAAACCTTTTATTTTGTTAAATAAAGCACGTTTCCATTTCATTCATTCGAGTAATTTGATAACAGATATAGAAAAAAATAATAAAACAATAATAATAAATTATTGTCAGCTAATTTTAATATCTTGTGATTCATCACCATAATCATGGCAAATTCAAATTTGTAAAGAAGTTTTTTGACCTTATACCGTTACAACAGTCATGTAGTCGGAAGCTAGTCAATGCTTGCTTAATAACTGCAGGATAAAAAAAAACTTTTATTGTAAGGGAAATGTTCTCAGGTGCCTTTAAAAAAATTATGCTTGCATCTTTGTGTTCCTAGGATTAGAATATTTCGTATCTATGTAAAATAAATAGCAATCTTAAACTAAACGCATTATTTAAAACATATTCTTTCTTTTTAGTACACAAAGGTGTCTCCAAAACATATGAAACAGATAGGTTTGATTGTTTCAATCATTAATTGTACAGTGACATTAATTTTGTAGATTCTTTAAATTAGATGAATTATTCTATTACTGAGAATATGGAAACATACAAATTTATAATATTTTGTAATTAATTGTGTCATGTAATAAAAACTTTAAAAACTTGAAATCTGGTGCGTAAGTTCAGTATAGGTTAATTATTGCTTTTGATTCTCAACTACCTTAAATAATTACTAAATCTGACCCAAATATATACGTATAATTATTTAAAGTAGTTTTCAAACTATTTAAGTCATATCGCACAATGTTAATTGAGTTGTCACTCAAAAAGAGTAGGTTCCTTCTTGCTTCATTGGTTAACCCTATCGAATCCTATTATGACACAACAGCCTCCTAATACATGTGCTAAATGTGCATCATTGTCTTGAACAATAGAGATATTGCAGCTTTGGTCCACTATTATTCAAGTTTGTACCACAAAACATCCATCGATACTCATGACAGATCCATAAGAAACACTAGTAGTAGATAGTATAAACATTTAGTTTGTAAACAAGGGTAAAGTTAAATTTGTTATTGTGTGTTACTAATTTTGTGCGAAAGATTTAAGGACATCGTCTATTGTAAAAAAAATTCTTGTTTAAACCATTCGAAAAGATAATTACTTGTAATAATTCTGGAAAGGATTTTACGATAAAATAAAAGTTAGTCATAATTTGGATGGGATATATTCCGCAATAGAGCCAAGTATATCGTGATTAATCTTTGTTATAGTTTCAGTAATGCAAATATTTTTCTTGCCGATAGAAAGTCTTCACATTACTATCCTCTTCTTTTTCTTTACATTGAATACCACTTGTCTATAATATAACAAAACTACAATTCAAAGTAAATCTTATTCTCAAACTTGAATTTTTAAATATTGAGGAATAATTTCGTTATGTAAGTACATTTTTTGGGTAATTTTATATACAGATCTGTAACTTAAAACTTTCCGCATTATTTTTTACACTAACGTGTTTTGTTCATAAATCTATTTTGAAAATGTATTGAAAATATTTGAAAATATTTTGAAAATGAAAATATATTTTCATTGGTGGCATAATCTATATTTATAACATAAAAGAGGAAGTTTAAATCATTGAACGTTATGAGCTCGGACACCATTGGATCGATTGCCACGAAACTTGGTACAAGAAGTTGATAAGGTAAATTTAACCCTTGGAAATTTCTAAGGCTTAAGATTGTTATTTGTTTTGAGATATAATATATTTTACTCATCCTAGGGAAAAGCCAAGATAACTCGAAATAATCTGTTTGACAAGAGCTGTAACTACGGAACAGATTAAACTATTCATCAAGGGAAGAAATGAGCAATTAAACAAAGGCCATTCATCAACGAGACGTAGAGAGTCTATTTTAAACAGTTTTGTACATTTTTGTTATGTACATACCCAATTACTACTTTTTAATTTTACTACAAACATTATTATTGTACGCTGAATGATCGCTTATTTTAAATATACAGCAATAAGATACTTCGATGCTTTTTTAAACTATTACCATCTTTTAAAGTTTTGGATTGGCTATTTTGATGGATAAAAAAAAAAACATGTTTCAGACAATGTTCATAATTGTAACATGTTGGGCATATTAATCAATTATGAAGTACAAAAATTATAATGTTTTAAGATATAATTATTTTTTCACCTATTTTAAATAATATAAATTAAATAATAAAAAAAAGAATTGACCCTTTAAAAAAATTTCTTCATCATCAGCAGTCTTAGAAAATAAGAGGGATGGCAATTAATATCCCATTTCAAAGAAATCACTTAAGTTTTAAATTATTTTTAAACATTGATTAAATAAACTTAATTTTACCTAACTCCCAAAGAGTTATGATAAAATCTTCATGTTACTGTTAACTGCATAGTTATACAGTTTAACATGTAACACGTCATTTCCAATGCATTGGCAAAACACAACTTCTGGTTATAACAGTTGTTATCTGAATCAGTTACAGACATCCAAAAGTCAGATGTGGTCATGTGTGTGACATAACATAAACCGTGGAACATTTACGAGAAACAATAACTTCGTTTAAGCATTTTCAAAATTTTAAGCATCGTTTGGAGGACTGAGGTAGGATAAAATGAGTAGAAATGCTATTTATATGACAATAATAACAATATTAATGTGTGTATACTAAGTTTTTATTGCCACGTAAATTCTTTCTTCCAAACGCAATAGCTGCAAGAAAAAATATATTGTAAAGAAAAAAAATGAAAATAAAACATTATTTACGATTAGTTTTTTTGCAGCTATTATGTTTTGAAGAAAAAAAGTTTGCCAAAAAGGTTGATGTCATCACTAAATCATATGGCAGGCTAGTGTGTAAGTGCTGATCCGTAATCTTGGGGTATAGAGGTCCGCAGGAAGTGGACGGCCCTAGGATTCGCAGGGTTTCATGGGTGGACTCGAGTAATGGTGACTAAGGTAATTTAGCTACCCATGAACTAAATGAACTTGTGATAAAATGAATTGACTTTATTAAGAAATATCGCCAATACAAGGGCAAATCTTATAAGCTACAAAGTCGAAGTCTGCTGTCACAATGAACACAGATATGAATGATCACAATGTCAAAACTCAAAACAGCTTGACAGGTCATGTCAGTAACACTTCCACAAAAATACACACTATAAAAAATTTCAAGAGAGGGGATCATCCGAGTGGAATAGAGAGGATCGACTAAATTTAGCTAATATTTTTATAGGTAGGTGTATTTATTGAAAATACTGTTTAATTTAATAGTAATTCAATCGTAGTTAATTCGTGAAGTTCATAAAACAAATCGTGTTATTTATTCACTCATTTCCATAATAATTTTTATTTTCCATGGAGATACCATTTACAATAGTTATGATTAATAAATATTATTAAGATTGTAAACTATAAGACTTGGAATCTATACAACAAATCAATATTTCATCAACAGTTACATCAATACAATTAATAAATGATAATAGGTATAATACTATGCTATAGTACTAATAATAATATAATTTCAGAGTGATTATGGATAACAATAACGATGACTCATTGTTGTGGCTTGCCTCTGAACTGGTAACTTATTCATTATTCATTATTTTTGTATTATTTATAAATTCATAAATACAACCAGTCATAAGCAGCCATTCCATTTATATTACAATGAAAGATTTAATATTTTTGTTAAACAAGAAACTCATAAATAATATGATTACTGCTACAGAATTGCACTAAATGTTAACCCAAACAAGGAAAAGATTTCGTTGAACATATGTGTGCTCTTAAACATTAATTAGTCCAGGTTTTAAGGGATTCATTTTATTCATGGGTTTTTTTATACATATTGTAAAATAAATTAGGCCTACATAAGTTCCTAACTTAGTATTTACAAATATTTGATACCATGTCTCATCTTGTATATTAATGACGTTTCCAACTGTGTAACATTTTCATAAATTAGTAGGCCTGAAGAAATTTGTATTATTATCATCATGAAGGAGATCCCCAAAAACGCCATAGTTAATAAGAAGTAAGACAGTGTTAACAACTTTGAATAACTTACAAGGCTCATCACTTATAGTTTTACTAACATAGATGCTCACGAAATAATTGTCTTAAACTCATTCTCTTTCTAAATAAAAAATTGTTAAATCAGATAATTCGTCACAGCGTTGTTTAATGATTATTGAACCATATTAAACTAAAATAGTATGTTAAATGCAGTTGTAGGGAAAATATAATTTTTAAAACAATATGATTACTTGTAATTAAATTTTTAGACGATTGACCGAAAAGGAGTTAGTTTTATTTATCACTTTGGCAGCAGTTCTACAGACGATTTATCTTGTAGACATATTGGGTTCTGGCACCAACCACTACGCTAAAATTACTTGATAAGGAACACTTACAATAATTTATGAATTACCAAATAGTCTATAACATAGTTTATACGTTAAGCTAGACTGTATTCAGGATGTATGGAAACTTTGTCTATGTATACACCACAGCTTATATATTATATTTTATTGTATGTGGTTTATATTAAGAAATTTCAAATAAGTTTATATTTTTATTAAAAAAATATATATCAAAATATAAACTAATTTTTATGAATATACGCCTACGTGTACTGTTCTTCATAAATTATATAGTTAAGTTGGTGTTAAAAATATCGTGATTTATTTAAGTCCTAGAGAACATTTAAAAACAACGATAAAGATGTTTTAATCCTGAATATTGTCGTCACTTATAAGTAAAATGATTATAGTCTTGTTTGGGGTTAAGCTTTTTTAGATTTCCTAATGGATAAATTTAACTCAATTTAGAAGAAGTATTATAAAATATTAACCTTGTACTCGAGATATGAAGACTAATTGATGAACTAATCCCAACTATGTAACCTTATGGGCTCAAATAATACTCAAATAATATTATAAAATATAATTATAAAAATTATATTTTTATTATAAAAATTATATAATAAAAATATAATATTATTAAATAATATTCAAATGTGTATGCTCATTTGGGCATAAGCATAGTATTTAAACATATACTCCTTTGGACATAAATTAATATTCAAACGCCAAATACATTGAATGTATGTTAGAACGTAAAATTATTTTGTAAAGAGATGATATTGCGAATCATATATTTTGTCAAAACAAGGATTCTTTCTCATCTCTTTATCTAAGGAGCGTTGCGGAGACAAATGGGATGATAACACGAGAAAAACATATTTCTCAAGTTAAAAACATGTTTTCGTAAAAAAACCAGAGATGTATGCATACTTAAATGAATAACCACTATGAGTAATATTCAAGCAATGTTTTAACAAGTTGTCAATATTTGGTTAAAATTAATTGTTTAAATTACGCTAATCGCTACTGTTAAATCGTTATGGTATTTAGTAATTTGTACAAACCTATGTATGAAGAATTTGTATAGTTTAAATTGCATGTTTATCTTTATTTACAATAAAGAAGTTAACTTCTTATATAAACCACAACGTATAAACGTGGACAATGAATAATGTTGATGAATAAAATATAAGTTTTTTATACCATCTCATAAACTTGATTTCTAACAGTTTTTCCCCTGTAAATGGTTACCATAGGAGAGTGGTGTACTCATTAGGAAGGGGTTTTGTGTACAACGTTGTCAAACATGTTGGAACAGTGAGTGAGAGGAACATGTTACAAACTGTGACAAAAGCACCGTATACCTGTGACAACGGCGTACCTGTTTTGTACACAACGTTGTCAAACATGTTGGAACAGTGAGTGAGAGGAACATGTTACAAACTGTGACAACAGCACCGTATACCTGTGACAACGGTGTACCTGTTTTGTACACAACGTTGTCAAACATGTTGGAACAGTGAGTGAGAGGAACATGTTACAAAATGTGACAACAGCACCGTATACCTGTAACAACGGCGTACCTGTTTTGTATACAACGTTGTCGAACATGTTGGAACAGTGAGTGAGAGGAACATGTTACAAACTGTGACAACAGCACCGTATACCTGTAACAACGGCGTACCTGTTTTGTACACAACGTTGTCAAACATGTTGGAACAGTGAGAGGAACATGTTACAAACTGTGACAACAGCACCGTATACCTGTGACAACGGCGTACCTGTTTTGTATACAACGTTGTCGAACATGTTGTAACAGTGAGTGAGAGGAACATGTTACAAACTGTGACAACAGCACCGTATACCTGTGACTACGGCGTACCTGTTTATTTTACCATAGGGAAATCGACCTTAATCACTTAAATATTATGTTTGTAGAACCGTTAAAACTCTGAGTTTTGATATTTATTGTTTGTTTTTGACTCTACATTATTCACTCTAACATTCACAAATAACTACCTCTGACCAATTGAATATGTAGTTTAGCTGGTAATAAAAGAGATGTACGTTTTAGTTTCAACGTTGAATGATTCACAGATTAAGAAACAATTGAATAAAATCAATGGAAATTTTCATTAGAAACATAACTACAAGCAAATAGTTCGTTAGCTTATGTTATTTGTTACTACATAATAAAGCACATTTTCGTTGAACGTATAACTACTTAGAACTATACTTACAGCTTCAACTGCTAGACATTAAACCATATATACTTTCAAGGGTAAATTCATTCAAATACTTTATCAAAATATAAATATTTCTAGCATGTTTATGGTAACAGAAAATAGCAAACTATCTAAAATCTTTCCGGAAACAGCTGACTAATGACGTAATGATTGTTTGCACTGGTCTTCGGTAATAATGCTTAATCGGACGTTAGTTCGTATAACTGTTGCACTGAATCCAAGGAGGTAAATAAGTCAGTTAGGTTTAGAGCTTCAAATTCCATAACGGATTGTTTGAGAGCTATGACACGAAAGTTAAGTAAAAATGTCCCCATACTATTGTCACTGTTAGCAAGGAAATGATATTTTTCTGATAATCCCCAAACAAGCAACGTTGTGCTGGATTGACCGGGGCTAAAAGTGATCTTTTTTTTTATAAAACCTTTACTCTTATTTAAAAAACAAAATTACTCTACTGTCAAACATTAGTCAGGTTAGTACTTCATAAACATAACATGGTTTTTGTAATGTATCATAAAGGAAGATTCAATCTCAAACTAAATGGGAACCCTTCTTCATCATATATCTTTGATGAGATATTGAAGATATACAGCTATCATGTGAAAATAATTGGTATCAGCAATATGACACATACTTTCTCCCATTAGCTTGTCAACAACCTTTATCATAGGTAAGCGGTGGGAGTAACTATGATTTATTTCAGAGAGAACCACAAAAGTTACAATAACTTTTGAACCATAATATATACAGAAATTGTATTTATACCATTTTGTTCAGAATTTGAAGGACTATACTAAATTTTCATCAAAATCATTCGATATATTTCAAGAAAATTAAATTTGTCTATTATTTATGGTTTTTTATAGGAAAATTACATTTAAAAATCAAACTTTCAAAAAAAAATTAAAAAATATTCCTAGGGATACTGTAGATTTGTACCTACATACAATTTTTAATCAAAATTGTACAACAGGTGTGGTCTGTAGCTCCACACACATCCACACATACAGATGTAAATCATTTCGAAAGCTACCTTTTGGGGGACCCAAAATGGATGTATCCACTCAAAACTCAAACATTTTTACGAAAACAATATTTCCTCCATATGGTATGGGGTGGTGGGGTGGGGGGAGGGGGGCGAGGAAGTAAAAGTACGCGTCACATAATTAATTTAAATGTATTTATATACATTCTAAAATATATTATTAATGGATTTTGTAATGAACAATGTGAAATACAAAAAAAAACTTAAAACGAAATTTAAGTATTTATGGCCACATTTATTCTTTCTAACAACTCCCGATTGCGTTGTAGGGTTTTTACATCACCTCTGATATCTTGAAATCGTATTGCTTGTGACGTGACTAGATTAGAAAGCCTTAGATTACCTTGTAGAATCTTAGTAGCTTATTGATCGTATTATAAGTTTTAACCTCATTTTAATTCCACTTGTTCCTTTAAAGTGAAAAAAAATTATCACCGTTATAAAATATTATAAATATTAAACATTTACTTACGTAGACAAGCCATACATAGTGATTTGTATTTCACTTTAATTAGTATCTTAACAAGTTCGCTGCGGTGCAGTTTAGTATATTGAAGCCTTATTATTCGCCTAATGCTGACGGAGAAAATTTTAAAAAATGTAAATTTAAAACTCCCGTGTTGTTCATATGGAGGATAAATAAACTGTTGTAGTGTACATGTTTATGCAATTTTTTTTTATCAAATTTGGAAAATAATGTCATTTCTTACTAAACTATTACTATTTTACAAAAAAAAGCATTTTTTTACCCTCCATTTTGCAGAAATCCTAAGTTCTCCTAAGTTTCAGATTTGTTAAACTAATTCTATTTAAATAAGGAATGAATGTGATATTTTTTAGGAGACATTTTAGAGTATTTCCAATCAGGCAAATGGAAATTCACTTAGTCTGAAGGTTTGCTGTGGCAGGAGTATTATGGATGTACTGCATTATCTGTTTTCAAAACAAGGTACGCCATTGAAGACAGAACAGAAACAAAGAATGTCACTCAGGACCAAGTTTGACCTTATTGTTTTTACGCTGCGGGCTGACCTCAAGATAAAGTCTCTACTTTGAAGATTTCTTTGCCTCAGGATTCTGATATTTCTGCCTCTTGTTTTGCATCATCCTCCATGATAGACATTCTTTAAATTGTAAAAATACGTTGTAAGAAGTGCACCCTAACTCATCTGAATCTATTATTTAATTTCTTCAGACAGTTATACAGTTTAGGCTGGTCTGGTGTGTTTTGAATTATTACATTTTATATCTCTTCTATACCGAAACAATAATTATAATATTATTTTAATCGTGTTTATCGACATTGTGAATTTTGGATAATATATTAGTTTCAATGATTGACATACAACTTCCTTTCAATACTGAATAGCAATCAGAAAATGCGAAAAACAAGATTGAATAATGATTTTTTTCATTAAACAATAAGGAATGAAACCCTTTTTTGGAAATAGTACGCCAATTAAAGGTTTATATTTTAACTTAAAAAATTATTTCTACTGCGATTGAATAGTTGAATTAAGTTTATTTACATGATTTGAGACTGTGGATTGAACACTAAATAACATTTTAAGTTATAGGTCACAGCAAGGTTAGTTTAAGCTTATCAGTCGTTAAAAATAAGTAGTTAGAGAAAGCTGTAATTTGGTGCCAGAACTTGCAAGCTTTCCTTGAACATGTGCAAAACAACTTAGGCCAGCCTGTTACACGACTGACATGTTGCGTTAGAAGTACATTTTGGGATTAACCAACTTAAATGAACTTTTGCTGTGGAGAACAATCTTCATGTGAGGATTAAAGATGATAAAACAAAATAATTCTTCTCCAAAAAACCTACAATAAAATGTACGATTCCAAATTAATTCTTCAAATGTATACTTCTACAAGTTTTTTTATATTTATTCTACAGTGACACCAGATTCTTTTTTTGTTATATATTTATTTGTATATATTATGTTTATTTTTTAATATATTCATTTGTTGCTTTGATTGAAAATACGATCCCTGAAAAGCATCACTTGGTCTCGTTTAAGAAAGTTTATTTGGTTTGAACCCTTTTTGCATACCTCATGCAAAAAATGAATCTCTAAAAATAAAAATAAAATACATTCAGTATTTTAATTAACATAAAAATTCCTTGGTAATAATATGACGAATGTTTGTTTATATTTAAATTATCTACAGTAATATATCCATATGTTATACATACATGTATATGTCTAGTACCTTATCAGATTAATTAATTTTATGAGAAACGTTACATATTATTATCGTGTAAATCAAGGTAAGTTTATAGAATTACTCTTTTAATCCTGGAACCTTTCACAGCTTTAGAAATCAGAAAGTAATTTTCTGAGAAAAGCTGTCAGTAGCAAATATTGAAGGGAGGTTTTTATACAAAAAAGAGAAAAGAAACAAAATAATTACGCTTTCAGTAAAATTATGTGTTTCAGTTCTATAAAATGTTAATTACAATGTAAAAGGCTTGTGTGAATATATTATCGAAGACTTATTTTTTATCATATTTTCAACATATTGCCAACACGTAAGAGTATGCTTTATAATAATTTATTTATTCATAAAATTGTTCAAAGGTTTATTGCGGACATTTTCCATCACGAATGTAAATACCCCCGCCGCAGCAAACCTGCAGACTAAGCGAATTTCCATTAACCTGATTGGATTTACACTAAAATGCCTCCATAAAAATAGCACAATTGTTTCCTATTTAAATAGAATTAGTTTAATGAGTACTTAGGTTTGCTGCAACAGGGAGGGTAAAAAAGATTTTTTTTATAAAATGATAATAGTTTAGTAAGAAATAAAAGTATTTTCCAAAATTGATCAAAATATGTTTATAAACAAGCAAACTACAACAGTTGACTTATTCTCCATAAGAATAACATGGGAATTTTAAAATTACAATTTTTTTGAATTTTCTCCGTAACAATTAGGCGCATAATAACGCTTCAATATACTAAATTATTTGTTTTTTTAAGCTCTAAAAAATGGTTTAAAAAGAAATTGTGAAATTTTGTGTTTTTAGGGTAAAAAATGGGAAAAACCTATTTTTACCCCATTAAACCCCCCATAAACCCCCGTTCCCCATAAAGTCCGATCATGCTGGTTCGCGAACTCATCCAAGTTTATCGCGCCTTACACCTTCAAACCAAATTTTATCAAAATCGGACAAAAATTACTCAAGTTATCGTGCGGATGGACACACACATATATATATATATATATATATATATAAAAATTTGAACGAATGGTGTTTTTGGCCTCTGGGGACATCAAAATGAAAAAGTAAATCGGTCCCGGGCTTAGGTCTTACCATGAGACCTACGGTAATAGCTACTTCCCTATAGGGAAATTCGCTAAAAACAATACACAACGTTTCGGGATCTGGAATCTGATCCCGTCCTCAAGTGAAAAAACTTAACTAACACATTACAACTAACAATACACAAACGCCAAACCTAAGTTGGAATACACTACAGAGGGTAGTAGTCAAAAAATATGCACTGTATAGCAGTCAAGTCATGATATAACATGCAAATAATAACAAATCACAAAACACTATAATCTATAAAAGGTTTAACGTAAAAAACTCACACAATGGAACGCTAATAGCACCGTTCGCAATGACTCCACCAATGAGACTTTTTTTTTACATTCGTGATGGAAAATGTCCGCAATAAACCTTTGAACAACATTAACTCACCATCACCAACAATGAACTTCAAACAAAGAATCATAAAATTGGTTGTACAAAAATCATTATTAACTTACAAATAAGGTTGAAATTCAATTGTGGTTGACCAACCAAAAGTCACTTATTTGAGTGCGTCCTCTGTGTTTGAATTTCCCCGGAGTAAATAAAGGCTCAAGGATCTCTAGGAAATGCATGGAACAGACAATGCAAGCACACTCCTTCCCAACTCTTTTACATTAAATGAAATGTAAAACGATTGCATTAACTTTTCGTAAAAGAAAAACACAATAAAGGTTAAAGGTTGTTTGTTTGACACTTTTTTATTTCCAAGTCTGTTCTAATACTAAAATATTTACTTTTGACCTAAACCTATGACTCAATAGGTAAGCTAATTTGAATAAAGAAAATTTACCCTGGTTTGAATATTGTAATTTACTGAAATCCAAAACTAATCATCTCCATATTTATAAATATATAAAATGTGCTTTTGCTACTTACTGTATTTGCCTAAACATATACCGTGGGAAATTTCGATAACCAAGTAAATATCATTGTTAAGGTTCTGGTTGGTTCCTTCATAACCAATCTAAGATAGATGATATATTGGTTAAAAATTATTCTTTTAAATTTTGTTTGATAATAATTACTGTACATATAGTGCATAGTTTAGGTTTTACAAATTTAAAATATTGACAGTATATAGTATATATTCATGAAATACTCGTAAAACATGGAAAAATCGTATGATATTCTCATTCTTAAGTGGATAATATTTCATAAAGATTGCGAAATTGGAAAACGCAACCTTTAAAATTCAGCCGGAAGGAATTTTTATCGTCTTTGTATTTTAATTTCAGCGAAACCCGTTGCAAAACGAATAGTTTGATGTGTGCCCTGGTAAACCATTAACATACCATTTTATGTACAAAAGCTTTAAATTTATTTTTATAAAAAATTCTATATTTTGTATTAAAAGCACAATGAGTTTTTGTTGAGCTTCTGTTCATGCTTCTAGCGTATTTTAATTATGTAACGTGTTACTACACTTTGGTAATGGTGGATATATTGGAAACAGGGTTAAAAATAAATAATCACCAAAAATAGACCGAAAAGTTGCCTAAATAGGTAAACAGCAGTTCACATATTGACGTTTAACAGAAAATAAGGGAACAAATACGATCGTATGAAACCATAATATTAATACATTTTCTTACCAAATAAATAAATGATGACGGGTATAAACGCTGCATGCATCTGACACAAAAATATTCTATCTTCAAAGAACAGAGTTAAAGAAGTAAAAATATGTCTGGGTTGAAAACACGTTCGCTTGAAATGTTTTGACAGCAAAACTCATCTTGTTGTACTCGATGCGTGACTTTAAGATTGCCATGTTAACGTCACTATAATATAACAGCTCTCTTTTGACTTTTAGATGACTTTGTAACTACACAAAAACACTGTTTAGAAATATTTGCTTTTCTTAGAGTAAGTTTCAAAACTATAATAACTATGAAATTAAAACTTTTCAGGTTGACCAACAATTGTTGTTTGTAATTATGTGCATTTAATTAAGGGTAAAAGACAACTATTTGGATCATGTTATAAGCAAGAGTTTTTTTTTATTTGTAGGGATGAATTATGAAGTTACTATTAAAAAACTAAAGATTTTACACAGTTTTATAGATTGATAAATTTAAGGGTATAATCCAAACGATTCAATTTCTATAAAATGTATTATTTTCCTAAAATCAGCAGACTTCAAGTTAACATGTCTTTCAAAAGAAGCATATATACATATATAAAGCCAACTTTGTAATTAAATATAGTAAATAAAGAAAGCATATGAACAGATTGTGAGGGTAATTTAATTATGTATCCTTAGTATAAGTAAGAATACTAATGAAATTGTATTTCAAACAATTTGTGATAACAGGTATCATAGCTACACGTACACAATTGTTTTTTTTTTTTTTTAATGAAACATAGATGTACAATGTGACTGTACCAAACGAGCATTTTTTTGAAAAATAAAATCGACTTAGGCACTTAGTAAACTAAAAAAACTAAATTTATAGGTAAGTGGAATTATTTTAAGAGAGTTGCTGATAAATTGGCATTACACTTAAATTACATTGACTTAGCTACATAGTCTATCATTTAATAACAGAAATGTAACAAAAGCCCCTCCTCATTTCACATTTGAATGTGAAATATCCAGCTTTACCTTTGTCATACAAAACCTTTGAATAATATATTCCTTGGTTTCTTTGTCTTTGTCATTCATTTCGGAGAGAAGAAAGAGCATTGGAATAGAATATGAAAATGGCTTTTACCTAATGGTTTTTGTATTTCAACATATTTAAAGAGAGCAGGTTTAAACACTGGTAATTGTGTAAATTTATAATTGCTAATTCAACTTCCCTATCTACTAAACATATGCGTATTTATTTTATTGTTATCGGTAATTGTAAAGACCGTATTTGTTTTAAGCATAATTATTATTAAAATATAAGGCTTATGGTCCTTAATTAGAGTAAAATTAATTACGTTTCCCTTTAAAATTAAGTTTGAAGAACTACGTAGTTTAATTTTAATGCAAAAAGGCCTCAAATAATTCATCCAAGACAGTGACTCATTTTTCCTTCAAATATAATATTGTCTAATATATCATAGTTGTATTTCAAATGTAAATAGTCATAGTTGATTTAATTTATTAATAATCCTGAAATTCACTTATGCATAAATTATCTATTTAACTATCATACTTAATTACTATAACTAATCAGAGTTATTCGTAGCTATTAATATTCTTAACATAAGTTTGCTAACTATTTCCACGATAAGAGAACACAAATGTAGAAAAAAGAGAATTCTGTCAAATGCATTCAATTATTTTTCTTTATTCCTCGAAATATTGCATACCTTTATTCATTCTTATTTCATACAAAAAATTAATTTCCATTATAAATATCTAAATTTTATTTTGAAAGAGTGTACGTAGTATTTCCTATAATACCCATGACTTCCCATAAGGACGTGTACAAATGACATGGTGAGCTCAGATAAACTGAAATCTTTCTGTTTAAATAATCTAATAACTTTCTATTACCTAATTAACTATGTTTACACCATAATAAATATTGCAAATTGTTAACATTTTTATCCACTTACAACTAAAATCTAGTTTGCAAATAAACGTAATTATGAATAATTTACAAAATTATTGATCTGTATTACTTGAAAGATTTTTAGGTTTTGGGAATACAATTAAATTGAAATTGACGTTTGTATATTCCAACAAGTAGAAATCATAAAACGAAAAAATATTTTCTGTAGGTATTATTGCTTTGTACAGAGCCATTAGTTTCCTTTCAAACGCATAACAAGTGATAAACGCGGAAAACCCCTTACAAGGAACAGTCAACAATATAATTCACTGGGCATTTGAATATAATTCTAACAAATTCGGTTTTTAAATGAAAATCACTTTTAATTTTACCAGGGTTAAGGTGTTAGGACAACTAGTAAATGAAAAGTGAATATTGTTTTAATATTAGAAAATTGAAGACTTCAAAATGTCATCTTTGTTAATTTTACTGTAGGCTAGACAAATGCTTATACATAATTTTAGTCTTTAAAATATATTGTGCAACATTTTTAATTGAATTTAGTTTTAGTTTAATTAATTTATAGTTTAATCCCAAAATTCATCGTGCAAATCACGACCCATAAAATGAATAATTAAAATAACCAACAATATGTCATTGGTGTTTTACACCTTATAATATTTTAAAATAAAAAATATATGACTTTAACTAATTGATAAATAACTGGAATGTACCTATATACATATTACAACCCAGTATAAAATGGTCTAAAAGGGTATTTTAAAGCCAAATCACTTGCTATATAAAATAGGATTTGTGTGGTTTTAAACCTAGTTCGCGGAGATAGGTGTTTTACAGTCTCATAACAAATCAAATAAAGCTGTACCTGAATGAAAAACATCGCGTTGAGGAAAGATAAGTATTGATTTGAATATCATTTTAAAGTATCACAAACATTATTTCACAACATAAATTTCCGAATAAGTAAAACAGATTTAATCACCAGAAAGGATTTTTATTAAAATATGGTTGTTTAAAACATGTTATATGCAGAGTAAAAGTTGTCATGATAATAATATCAAACATTTAGCTAAATAAACAGTTTTTATTAAGATAATACGGTTATAAATTTACACTCCTGTGACTTAAGGGTTCCTACACAAATATCATAAATAAAAACAGGTTTTTTTCAAATAACAACCCCTATTGAGTGACCCCTCATTTTGAAGGGTTTGTCAAAAGAAATACAATGACGCAAACTCGAGGTAGATATTTCATCCCTAGCCAGAATGGCGGTATTCCAAAATTTGATTTATGTAAAAAAGCACCCATTTTGGAATAACTGCCATTTTGGCTAGGGGTGAGATATTCACCCCGGGTTTACGTCAATTTGTGTCTTTTGACAGACCCTTAAAAATGAGGGGTTGCACTCAATAGGGTTTGATATTTAAAAAAAAAATAAGTCACCCCCTACCCCCTACCTTTAAGTCTAAGGAATAAGTCGACCTTAGTTAGTAACAATACTACAAGATCGCGTCACTCATCCTACACTCATCTCCATTCATACTCGGCTTAAAATACCTACTCTGTATGGTCGCCATTTTATTGTAAAGTATTTAAGTATTAAAGTATACCCAGTTAGGGGAGTGAACCAATTTCTTTGGTGTAAAAATTTGCAGAACCTTTGTTAAGAATCGATGCTAGAAACAGAATATTTCTATCTATTTCTGTTTAAAAATACAGATTTGTTTCAAGACTTAATTTACACACTGTATAACATATAGCAGAATACATACATAAGCAGAATAAAGGTAGGACTCCTGATTGATTGTATATACTTTTTATTTATTATATAAAAAATCATCTCTCTATTACTAAAATAATTACAGTTCAAAAGTAGTTGCAACTTTCGTGATTTTCCCTCTAAACTCCATAGTTACTCTCGCCGTCTTTTCATGATATGAGGTCTTGACAAACTGACGAGAGAAAGTATGGGTCAGATTGCTGATACCGTTTATTATATATTTATATTGATTCAAACTTCCGCGTCAGGTATTGGACTAGCGAAGTTTAAGTAAAAAAATTGTTGGAAAATTTTCTTAGTTTAAAAAATATATCAATATTCTTTGAAATGTCGATAAATACTTGTTTTGGAACCTGAAAAGGCGTTTACAATATGTTATCACGGATATATGATTGTGTTAATTTATCTACACTTAACTGGAGATAGAAATATCGCTCCTTTGACATAATCCTATAATTGCATTCCCCAAAACCATTACAGGCAATTAGGGTCATATTGTAATTTGTCATTATTGCTGACTGTTACACTACATATTTCCTTATAATATTGGGAAAATTCAATATCAATCAATTATAAACTTTATCAATTATGTAAGATAGGGACGCCATTAATGTGCGTATTTTAACCCAAACATGAGTGAAGAATGAGTGTAGGATAAGTGCCGCGATCTTGTAGGCCCATTGGTATAGTTAAATAATAACCCATACAGCCAATGGGACCTACAGTTGGAATCCGAACCACATGTTTTCCTTGTTATTAACGAATTGGTCTAACTATCAAGATTTTACTGCGGATAGTCGTAGTACTCACTCGTGCAGACGTTAATTCACCCTTAATTGATTAATTATATACTCATAACAAACCATTGTGAAACAATAATAAACATAAGGTAATTAAGGCAATTTTCAAACTGAGGCCGTCTTAAACGAAATTCTTTGTCTAAATAGGATAACTAACTTTAGCTAAATCTTTGCTTCAACAGTTATGTGAAACATTACATAAACAACCGAGGTAATCTCGTGGTAGAGTGTGGGACTTTGGTCCCCAAGTTACATGGTTTAAACCCCGCCAATCACCAATAGATTTTCAAAGTCATATTGCCACAACATAGCATGATAAGCCTAGCCTGAATTAATTTGAAAAGCAATTACAAGCGAAAGCCGAAGTAAAAAGCTTATTATCAATAAAACTAAATATATTAAGGGTATTATTTAGATTTGTTAGTCATATGGGTTAAAAAATACTCGTCATATATGGATTTGAAATAAATGAAAAAATAAAATTGTTCAGGTAACTAAATGTTACAGGTTTAAGTGATAACATTTTATTTTTGTGATGAGTGACCTTATGCTGATATCTGGGAGAATAAATATATATCAGTTTTCAATTTGGCATCACAAACTAAAAAGCGTAGATAAATTTTAATGTATATACAAAACAGAACTATTAACAAATTGATAATGGTTTTTACATGTATAAACAAATTATATATGTAATTACTTTAAGATGTTTTTTTGTTTTATTTCTATTAGACTACTTAACAATTATATATTGTTTTATGTAGTAATTAAAGCCAAAAACTGCCAGGCACTGTCAAATGTATATTTGACATATGTACAATACATATGTATATACATATGCATTTGTATATATGTATATTTGTCCAATGTCACTGTCAGTAAAACTAGACTCATACATTTTTAATAAGGGCACAGTTGTATTTTGAATGTCATCATTTAAAGGGTTTGAATGTCTGGTATTGAAACTTAACATCAGCAATTTCTGCCTCATTATTTTATTGTTTCTGCTGACGTTTGGTATTCTGGCTATTATGCGGTCACTTTTTGTTCGTTTGTGAAACCTTTTTTTTTAATATTTCTCTCATAATGCAATATCGGTATTTTATATAATTATTTTTTAGACTTAACAAAATTAGTAAAACGAAAATGTTACTTTTAAAACCTATATCCAAAAATAAGTGACATTAAATTTGATAATAGTTTGATATTTTTGTTATTTTATGTGTTGAACCAAATTATATAGTGAAATTAAATTCATTTAACTAAATTACGATTTCGAATTATGGTCTATTTTTAAATTTATGTTTTTATATTTCATATTAATTTTATTACTTTCTTTAAATATTTAGGTAGTTTACTTGGTAACTTCAATATTCCAGTTAAATAATTGATTTGTATTCATTATATTCTTTGAGGTATATTTTTGTTTCTTTGTGTGGTGCTGAGCTTCAAATAACTATATACAGGGTGTTCAAGAATTCGTGACGGATATTTTAGGGTATTGTTACTGGGTAAGAAACAAATCCAAATATCATATTTAAACTGACCGGAAATCCTTAGTTACTCACACAGCCGCCATTTAGTTTTTTTCGCTTATTAATTGTTTTCTAAAAAGTGGTAAGAGATAAAAAAAGTTAAAACTTTGCAAAAACATTTATGACAACTAGACAAAGCGACAAAAAATTATGAACATTATTAAAATTCTAATAAAACAAAATGGCGGCCATTTAACATTTTGTTTCCCAAATAACTCAAAAACCGTTGAGTTTACAAAGAATTTACAAGAATAAATGTTTTAAGAAACCTTAATAAAAAATTGATTGACGCCTTGGTCTTGAAGATTTAATGAATATTAACTGAGATTTGGCAGCTTTAGTAATACGTGACCGCTGGAGGTTACATGTATTGCATGCTGAGGCATGCGGCCAATAAAATTTTAAAACTATAAATCTGCTTAATCAAAAATTTTAAAACGACTTAATCTTAATATTGCGGATTGTACCAATATTTAAGCTTTTCCATATAGGATATACTCCAAAACGGAAATTGTTTACACATACATGGTTAGAACTCATTCACGGATATTTTTAAAATGTGATGTATAAAATAATCTCTTTTTGGAGACCCATTATTACATACGTGCAGCGTAAGCAATTATTGAAAATATTCAAATATCATTGAATGTATTATTCTATATACTAATGAATATATGTTATATTCCTCTAGCATAGTAGTGGTTTTATTGGCTTTTCTACAATTATTTTATATACATTCCGATTGCCAAAGCTCAAGGAAAACATGGTTTAAAAATCAGTCAATAATTTAAAAAAAATCTAATAGTAATTAGGAAATTATTAATGTTTTTACATGAACATAGAAACATACAGAAATTAACATATTCCGTTTCATAACAATCACATTAATAATGAGACAACAATCTAACAAGCAAGCAAGTGTGTTGGTAGAACTGTAAATGACGAGCCTTGTACGTTTACAGTGTTGGTAACACTGCCTCACTGATTAATCATAGTGTTTGTGTGGTTCTGCTTCATTGTTTAAACCTGGACTAATTAATGTTTATGTGCACACGTTACATCAGCAGAATGTCTTCATTGTTTGGGTTAAATGTGTGAGCTTTTTCAGCCATTGTTTCTTTTTCAATTTAGTTTGTAATTAAATCCACACAATACAAGTTAAAAATCTGTAATCAGGTTTTAACTTTAGGTGGTTTTAAGCTAATTCATATAACAATGTTGAAACTAGGAGTTCTGATTGCATAAATTACAATATTCGTAACAAGTGATATGTTACAAATTGAGTTACCTTAAAAATAGCTCTAAAATCAGGCAAAAATCCAGCTAAAGTTGGTCCTCCAAGGAATTATTTTATCCGAAAAAATAATACAATGGACACATCTTTAAATAATTAAGTACCTTGGCCTATTTAAGCTGCAATAGTAGGTTATTTAATTTTTTTATAAGTCTACATCCAGTTTTAAGAATTCAAAAAGATAGTTGAACACACGAATCAAAATATAATCATTAACATTGTGTTTATACAAAAAATATTTATTATAAAATAATATCTGTTTATTGTTTTATGGTCGGTTAAAATAATTAACAGTATATTTAAAATAATCAATCAAGATAACAGTAGAAAATCATTAAATATCATATAAAATATATACAATTTTTATTACTGCCAAAATTCTCAATTCCATCAAAGAAGCTACGAAGGTTAGAATGGAAATAAAATTAATTTCAGTTATACTTTTATTTTAAGGAAAATAACTGTACAAAATTTGTAATCTAAATTTGTTGAAGAATATACATAAGATTTAAATATCGTAATGTATATAAACTTTATTTTAACTAAGAACATATGGGCAACAAACATTTTTCTTTAAATTTTATATCAATCTGATTTAATTTAATGTTATTAAATTTCAATTCAATAGTTGATGACACGTAAGCTTTTTTAAGTTGTAAAAATTTTTACTAAAAAACCTTCCTTGTACATGAATATACCCTATCTGGAAAGTAATATTAAAAAAGTAGGAATGAATTAAAAATGAAATAATAAACACAACACTACAAAACAACAATAGACAACAATACAGCAAAAGCTAAATTTCATTTACTGGAAAGCCTTTGCACAGTTCGTGTACAGAGTTATTTTAAACATCAGTGATGAATGGTCTTTGTTTAATTGTTCCTTCCCTTCCACTTGATGTATAGTTTAATCTGCTCCAGAGTTACGCCTCTTGTCAAACAGTGGTTCACTTGTTTACTTAGTCTTTGGCCCAAAATAAAAACCCATGCCGCAGCAAACCTGCAGAGTAAGCGAATATCCATTTGTCTGACCGTGTTTTCAGTAAAATATTTCCTAATGTTACTTGTAATTCAAACTTGTATAGCACAAGATCTAATTAGTATCTAGATTCGCTACAAATGATGTTGTAAATTGATTTTTGTATATTGTAATAAATTGGTATAAAGTAGATAAATGTAATAAATTATTTATTAAAAATATATCCGTTAGTTTACTTATAAGATTAACATAGAAATTTTAATTCTAATCTGTCCTGTAATAATTGGTACAGCTACGCTTCAATATTTTGAATTATTCGTTTTAGGATCTATGAAATAGTTACTTGCAAATCTTAAGTTTTGAGGGGGAAAATGGGAATAGTAAAATTTTACCCTATGACTCCCACTCCCATAAAACCCGTCACCGGTGACCATAATTATGATAGTTCGTGACCTTGTTTGAATACATTTAAGTTTATAATTTTGCAGCAAATTTCATCAAGATCGGATGATATGTTACTTAAGTTATCATATACGACAAACACACTCACTTATATTTAAATGTATATAAAAGGAATTTAAACGGATCGTGTTTTTGGCCTCTAGGGACATCAAATAGAAAAAGTAAAGTGGTCCGGGTTCTAGGTCTTACCATTATACTTAGGGTAGTAACTCAGTCTCAGTCCTTTCAGGGATATTCCCCGAAATTATTTTACTACGTTCTGTAACTTACGAGAAAAGAGATTAAATCAATAATCGATCATTTAAATCGTCATCTCATCATCATCCCTAGTTTGTACACTTTCTGCGCCTTCCTGATAATCTTAATCCTTAATATGTTTGTACAACGTGGTAATGGCGTATTCCATTCTAGGAGCAGAATAATTACAAAGGGATTAACAGTTATTTGAACTTAAAAAAAATTACAAACAGTTTGTAAACATCTTACGTAACAGATTAAGGAAAGTTACTTACAACTGAAGTATATCAAAAGATTTCAGTGGCATATCACTATTACTGTTTGTGTTATATCGGAGAGGAATCAAACATATTTATATTTTTTTTTTCGAAATAAAAAAAATACAATGGATTGTTAATGGCGAGCAATCCACTTAAAACTCCTATTTCATTTCCCATATTACTAATTTCGTAATTATCAAACTACCGAGAGGTGACCTCTAATTAATTAAACTGATATTTCATCACTCAACTAAATTAGTTGTATCTCGTTCATATAATGCAGTTACCTAAAATACCACGATACATTCAATCATACATTTACTAATACAGATACAGATACAGATTTCAACAGTGTTTTAATAGTTTGTCCATCTCACCCCTGGTTCCCTGTATACATGCAACTACAACGGCTATATTAATTCCAATAACAATTGTCGCTACAGTGATCCAACTAATTGCTTTCCATTAAACCATCAAGTATTGATATCACAAGTATTAACTAATGAAGGATGTATATTAATGTGGTGCAAAGTGATAATAGCCCTCTAAATTGAAATTAAATAGTATACTCATCAATTAAGATTAAGCCATACAATTATTATACCTTTTTTCCAAGCTCATTAAAACTATAATAAATATTAATAAAATCATATAAAATATTCTATACTTTGTAGCCTTCTTATGATTAAATAATGTGTTAAGTCGTTTTACGCTTTTAACCCTGCTGCAAATTGACCGAAAGCAACTAAAAGCAGTAAATTTCCCAAAAAATACTATCTGTAATGTGACTATCTACACGAGTAATTAAATAGGAAAAATCGTGAGATATTATAAAAAAAGTGGTACATATGTTATGTAAAAGTAATGTATGCAAGTGAAGGAACTAAATGTTGAGGGAAAAGGAGGTAAAGTTCAAAATTTAAATATAGATATCAGAACTACAAGTTATAAGCCTCAGGTTTGTAGTTTATAGTTTGAATACAATGTTAAAGGCTACATGATACAATATTACAATGTCCATATTAACAAGTTAGGATGCGTGCATCCTGTTAACTGCTGATGGCTACTAGTATTGTTTGATTCAAAAGTCATATATCCAAATATTTAGCATCCCTTAATCTCTTAAAAAGAAACAATATTTTTTGTCTCTAAGGCCATGGTCACAGCCAACTAATAATTGGAAAAACTTTGAAAAAAGTACAATGTTCTCCAAGGAATAGTTTTATAAGTAAAAAATCACAAACACATTTGAAGAATTATTACAATTCAACAAGAGTGGTATTTACAAAACCAAAAAGGAAGTTTGTTAAAAGTTTAAAATTGAAGTAATATCTTGCGAATGAAAGAAACTTGCAGAAAACTCTTAACAAGTCCAAGCTAACTTTGGACGTGGCTCTTTACTAAAATATACACCGGTGTCTTGCAATTATGTTTCTTCAAAAACTCTCCAATTCTTCTAAAGAAACAACTTATATACGATTAATGGGCAAACATTTTACGACAAAAATAACATGAATACGAAATTAAATTGTTATACAAAACTTATCTTAAAACAATATAAATTTGTAAACATTTTTAGCCTAATGTTTATAAGAATTTCTATAACAAATTGTATAATTCGTAATACTAACAACAAGAATATAGAAAGAAACAGGAACTATTTACAAACAGTAAACTTTAAAAGCGCCCTGTTAAAAGGTCCCAACCCATAAATTCATTCACTTTTAAAATGGAGTAGTTAGAAAACTAGGATTGGGAAACTTTGGATTTCTTGACTTATTTAGCTGTAGAATATTATTCAAAAGCTTAAGACAGTGAAATATGTTTGTTATTTGTGTCAAAGATTATTTGCTATCTTAATAAGGCATGGTGACTTTTATTTCTCAAGTTAAATTAAAAAATGTAAAAAAATTATAAATTGTGATAGTTTAATTAATTACAGTATTTGAAGTAGATATTTGTAATAAGACAGTTATATCAAAATTAAATAAACCTTTACAAAAACAACAAAACAATTCCACTAACTAAATTATGAAATAGAAAATCATATGTAAGGTCAGTTTATTTTAATTTGAATTTTAGATTTTTAAAGCAATTCTAAAACATGAAGCTGTCTCATTTAATGACCCTATTCAGAACAGATGACAATTTGCATCATAGAATTCCAGGCAGCATCGAGTGCAGCTTCGAATGACTCTCAACCTGTTCCTGATATCGACAGGTGAGTTAGGGCTTCATTTGTAATCCTAATGTCTAATATTTGGGTAGAAAGCTTTTATCAACTCTAAAGCCAAATCTGGTTAAAACATTCATAGAATCATAGGCACGGTAATGTGTATATGGTTCTTGTACCTAATAACTTATTACTTATTATTAATCAAAATATATTAATATGTGATATTTATTAGTTATTTCGGTCATTTACACCTTTCATACAGTTCAATGATCACAGTTGTTTTATATTTGCAAGAAAATACGATTTCTTTGTTTTCAATACAATTTATTATTTTAATGCAGTAAGAACCAAGGGAAACTATCCTTTCCTTTAAAACCGAAACATTACAGTTCTTAAAACATTGGAAATTAATTACCTATGTTCTTATAATAATTTGTGACTTACGTTTATGAAATATTAACGATGGAAAAATATCTTTTGAATTTAAAAAAAATTCCAAATGTGTATTTTTATGAAACAAAAACATTAAATTATGTCATTAGTATAATTTTTTTAAGTAATTAAATATTATATTCTGGAAATCAAATAATGTTTTGTACGATCCATTACATTTGATATTTGTATTGTCAGAAGCATAACAATTTGAATTGATTTGTTAGTTGTCAGAATCATTCTAATAAAATATAGCAAACATAATAGCACTGCATCTGTATAAGGCTCAAATAGTAAGTATTCTTAACCAACTATAAATCACTTTAATATGTATAAAAGTGTTTTTAAAAAAATAACCTTCTGTAAAAAATATTTTTTCAGCCTATAAATTCATAGAACATATTATAGTTCACATAGAGTTGTGATTCAATATAATACTAACAGGAAATCAGTGATCACGTCAAACAAATATTTAATTTAATTGTATATATACGTATACATTTGTTTATTAAAAAATATAGGGGTAGGGCCTATAATAACATTTTTTTCTTGTCACTGAAAGTAGAAAGGTGTATCTTTGTGTCTGCACGCAATAACAATCATTTACATTAATTAAACAAATCTGACAGCAAGTATTTAGTATATCATATGGCATTTAGCTAATACTCCACATTTAGGTGACATCCCCATCATAATTGGTAATATAATAATATAAAAACATAGTAAAGTAAGCTACAAAGTTCCATAAACGAATAAGGAAAAATTAAATAGACAGGAATAGTAAACAAAATTCAATTAATTTCTACTGTAAAATGAAATAAAGCAACTTAAACGATTTTAATAAATCCTTTCCCGAATTCCGATTTGAGTTCTCGTTACAACCTTCATTGATTAGAGTCATTCATTACAACAGTTAAAGTTAATATTTTACCAATTTAAATTAGCGTTTTCGTTGGATCCAAATTTATATCTAATTAATATTGTTAGCCATGATTGGAATGTGTAATAGGTTTGAAACTATTAGCTTTTCTCTAATTTTGTTACTTAGCTTACAATATGCGAATATTTTAAACTTAACATCTAAAATGTTTTATTGAATATTCATAAAATGGACGATTATTAAAATAAAATATTAGAACAGTATTGTAATTTTTAACTTAACTGTGATATTAAAATTTCTGACAGTGGGAAACTTGGCTGTTTGAATCAAGCATGTTGAATAAGTCCATTCGTTGGGCGCCCAGTGTTAAATTATTAAACAGTTATAGGTCTTTTTGGGTTACCATGCAGCTGTCTTCTATTTTCCTTTTTACCTACAGAATGAGATTTGTATAAACAGCATGCATGTATCACATACTTTTAATGATTTCTTACACTAAATAATATCCAAAACATAAATTTAGTGGTTTTCTTACACTTGTATACTTGTATATTTGAAAATTACTTCAAATTATTTTTTAGGCACCAACTAACTTTTTAAGTTGTAGAAAATTACTATGGAAATTTTTTAATAAGGATATACAACTTCTTCCTAAATAAATTTCAAAAAGTATGCCTACACATCCAATATGACACTAGTTCAACTATTACTTATATTTATTTAAGTAACATATACACATGTATAAGTAGAACAAATATATAAGTATGGAATTGAACTACGAATATAAAGATTAAAAAAACTGTGGATAAGTTATTGAAATTGTTAAATGGTTACTAAAGGATTGATACAAAATTGTAAATTTAAATATTTATAGCTATTAACAATTCAAATGAAAAGCTTAAACCGTGCGCGAAAATCGATCTGTGAAAAGCCAAGTCAATCGTAAGCAGAGACTCGTTAAAAGTTCTCTGCAAGTTTGTTTTCCTAGATTGGAAGGATGTCACTTCCAATCCGATTCCTGGAGTTTGTTTTACAATTTGAGTAATTTACAATTGTTCAATGAATATACAAAAGTTTCTGACATTAAATCCTATTGAAAACGTATATAGTTTTAATTTATTTATGTTTGTTTTTGAGAAAACAATTGTCAAATTTATAATTTAACTTAGTCATTTGTTCTGTACACTTTAGGGGCCCGATAGATGCATTTAATATATGAGAATATATTTTGTCACTGATTTTTTATTTTCATAATAATTCAAAAACTTGTTGTGCAACTTATCTATTGTGGGAGTCAATTAATTTGATATTTCGTAGGTTTGAAAGCTTCCCTGATCAGACAAATATCTTAGAATTAAAAATATATCTTTCAACGAAGAAATGAAAGATCATTAAACTGTAGATATTAAACTATAACATTAGGAAGTAGGTACATTCTTCTGTCTTTCCTAACTTTGCGAACCTTTTTCATGTGAAAGTAAAACTACGTCGGACAAATGTTTCTGATAAATCAATTTTTTTGATGATTTATTTTTGTTATTTTGTTTTTGTTCATTATACTACAGCTTAAATGCATGTTAATAAAAAGACTTAAATATAAATGTTTATGTACTGTTGTAGCGAAACTATTAATCAAAATCATTAAATACATAGTTGAAATTACACTGAGTATATATATATGGACTAAAACCTCTGGAAGAAGAGGATACGTTCTAGATTAGAGACCTGAAATGTAACGAAGGAAATTTAATCAAAATCACACATTTATCCCCGATATTGGGTTACACTAGATAATGGAAGACATCTTAGAAGAAATCGATGGCATCACTATTGCTACTAGAAGAAAGTGTAAATTTTGAACAACCTAATAAAATCCCTTGTGTATCTGATCAACTAAACCACGACTCTTATCGAAGAAGTCAGAGAATCCTAAGAAGACCAAAACGATATGATTATAAGAAGATATGTGACCAAATGTTTAATGTGTAAAAGATCAGATGTTTATGAATTATTACCTTTTGTTGTTTACATGAATGGGTACTTTCCTGTTAAAGGGAACATTCATTATTATCGATCTGATTTCTTTCGATATATCGATATTTTTGTTTTCCTTTACGATCCATACCTTCTGTTTTAATATCTTCATACACATTTATATTACAAATTGACAACTGATCTTGTTTAGGCAAAACATAAACAAGTAAAACTGTTCTAAACTAACCTAACATAACCAACCAAACTTGCTGGGTCTGCTGTATCATTTCAAAATTTCGGTTGATAACAGAAAAGGCATGTGAGTAATATAAAACCGAATTTGGAAATTTTACAGCAAGTTTGGTTGGTTCGGTAAGGTTAGTTTAGAACATTTTTTATTTCAATATTTAAATTGTTTGTTGATACTTAAATTGTTTGTTGATATTTAAATTGTTTGTTTGGTGAGTCGGTGGCTCAGTCGGTAGCGTCGCGGACTTCGGGCCCAAGGCAGTAGTGTCGTGGGTTCGGATCCTGGTCACTGCCACTAACTTTTATCAGTACAGTTCACCTTTGTGCTGTACCGGCTCACCCCTTGCTTTGCTGGATACGTTCCACGCACAGATATGTAGTCTATGTGGACGGGCAAATGCAAGGTTAAAAGAGGCCGCCAACCTCTTAAAAAAAAAAAAAAAAAAAAAAATACTGAACAATATTTACTTATCGTAGTTGTCAGCTGACATCTCGTTCATGTCGTTCGTTCGTAAGGATCAAAAATATAATATCGATATATCGAAAGAAATCAGATCGATAATAATGAATGTTCCCTTTAACAGGAAAGTACCGACGAGTGCCAAAATCAATACTGTACTACTCAAATTTGTGGAAAATAAAATTTGGTAATTTTTATAAATTATATCACATGGTAGTTTTTAGTTTACAGAATTAAATTTTAATTAAATCGCAAGAATGTATAAATAACAAAACTCAAAAACTGTGTGTAACACAAAGACTCAGTTTGAAGCATCCTTGTTCTTTGTTTATCTGGCTTTTGAATGTATTTCTCTAGAGAAAACATAAAGTCAAGAGTTGTATTCATTTCAAAGTTTTCACATATTTTACCTCGTTAAATCAAACCAAGATATTGTTTCCATTTTAAATAAAACACGAGTGAAAGTTGGAGTGTAATTTACTTGTTAAGTGGTTTTTTTTAAGTAATTCACTTTAAGAGCTTACAATTTTATAACATTTCTTCGAAAGATGTGCTATACAGCCTTATCGAAACACTTAATAAGTAGTTCGAATTTAAAAACAAAAATCCACTAAACTTACCCTAAAAAGTATAACCTACATGTAATTTTCCTATTGTTTACATGAAAATATATCAAAAAACATTATTTACATAACTTAGATACTTTAAATCAAAAGCAGAGCTAGGGTTGATATAGCAACGGTTATAAAATTTATTTTATTTCCATAATCAATGACATAGTTTAAGTTACATAGTTTTATATTACACAATTGTGTAAAATATTAAATTTGATTTGTTTGGATCAGCTGAAATTGTGAAATAAGTATTTGGCAGTGTTACAAAGGTAAACACAGTGAATTTTCTCATGTTTCGATGAATACCTATTATTAATATTTGCTTTTTAAAACCTCACACCAAAACTTTTGACGTCCAAGAGGCGTAGCCCAAGAGGAACTCTGAAAATTGAATATGTCATTCCTAGACAGATGGACAATCTTTGTGCTTAATTTTAGCTGTATACTAAAATGCTGTTTGGTATTTTAGTCGTGGTAGCTTCACAGCTAGACAGACAGACACCAACTCAATTTTATAATAGTAGAGATGGATCAAAATATATAAAAGCAAAAGAGCGATAAGCTGTTACAATATTAGTCGTGTTAAAATATTAGGGTTCAGACAGTATAGGGCTAAGAATGGTATCCGTAACCTCTATGAACAGCCATGTACAAAGTTAGGTGAAACTTGTTAAAGAGTTTCAACTTTTGTTACCTGGATTAGCAAGAATTCGCTTCCAATACATTTCCGTACATAGGCGAGAGGGGTTGGAATTTCACTTTTTTAGCCTTACTACATATTTTAACTTTTCGGATTGTTTTTTTTTTAGACATAACATACTTTAGATATACAACTAATACATATAAAATGTTTATTATCCTTACATTATTATTCTCAACACCTTAGTATTAATTGTAATGCGTTTAGGAATATGTGCATCAGAATACTATTTAAGAATTAAAAAATAAACTAATTGTAATTCAAACTTCACAATTGAGTGCATTTTTATTCACACCTTTTGACGATTAATCATTATATAATGTATATAGAATGAATGGATAGTACCAAAATACTGATAAAAATGTTTTAGGGCAATGTATATTTTATTATTTTTTAGAGGCAAGGTTATAAAAGTTGTTTTTGTCCACATACAAATATCGACTTTTGATTCGTTGCAACCTTATGTCATAATGTAAACTAAGTTACATTTAAGTACTGATCTTAGAGAACTTTATTGTGTAGAATCAAATGAGCATTTAATAAACTAATATATTGTAAATACATTACAGAAAAAAAGAATCGTTTTTGTTCTGCTTAATAACACGTATTACTTAATTCATCTCGTTTGGCCATGAATATAAGCTTACTAGCAGAAGTTTATTTAGGGTTTATTTAACTTATTGAGCTAAAAATGTTTAGGGTTTGTTATCATTTGTGATAAGACAAATTGTTGCTTTTATGTTTTTAGAACGTATAAGAAGACTATAATATTCCCTTACTATGACAAATGGAAATTTCGTTGGATTTTTTCTTTTAAGTGCTCTAAAAAATTAATATTAATCAGACCTCACATAGATTTTTCATTTTAACGAAAAACTTTCATAGTGAGAAAATATAATTTAAAATTTCTAATATCATAGCATCGGTTGAAACGTTTGAGAAATCTATTCACAAGATTAGCAGAGATTAAGTAAATAGCAAAATCAATCCCGAAGGCATTTTATATAAGAAATGTACCTAGCTAAGACATGTTGAGTGCCCGCAGTTTATCCCAGATATCGAGGTGTTATGTGCAAATAAATCTTTAGAGGCATTTTCATGGCAGACCATAAATCCTTTGTATGGGACTTTTTATGTTTACCAAGAAATAGGGTTACGCTTTAGGTCAGTCCGACTAAAGTGATAAAAAAGGGGAAATACAAAACATAGTTAATAAATATATTAATTTTCAAATATATACAATTCTTAATTATTATAACCTACTATTACATTTATTTTAACTGTTATAGTATCTTTTTTAAGGCCCATGTGCAACATGTATTTAAATTTAAAATATTTAATTTTGTTTTTGGCAATGTTGGCCATTTTAAGAAAATTGTGTAAAAGAATGTTTTGTGTTAATATTAATTATTATATCTAGAATGAAGATCATGTTACGTACAACATTAATCTGCAATTTTACAAGTACCAAAGGAAACATGTTTTCTTTTCTTTTAGTCTATCCAACCTATCACATTTACTTTGATTGAGACGAGAAGTTGTTTTTCTGAGGCTGTGAAGCTGTAAACAATGAATTATGTATGACAATCAAACATTGAAAATGGTCAACAAAGTTTCTGATGCATTACAAATTTCTAAGTAGCTTAACATATAAACATAACTTTTTTGAGTTAATTTATATCAGAAAACTAATAAAAACTACAAAATCTATGGGTATTTGGAATATGTACTCAAAATAATTTTATATTTTCAGATTTAATATCCTAGATTTTAAGGAATGTGTTTATAATACCTGACCATCAAAACATGTATAAAAGTACTCTTGAATTAAACTATTAGTGCAGACTACTTTAATCTCCCTCATAAGTAAATCTAAATATTTTTTTCTTTTTTATTGTCAGTTTATTTTATATTTTAAACAATAGTACAACTAAAGGTGTTTTGTAATTTGCTTGTATACAGTAAGGCTTATAAACATAGGTTTTAATCCTTTTATACAATTTTTTTCATTAAATGCTGTAAAACCAACATGGCTAATATCATTCCACTTGTTAATCACCATACTCTTGTTAATTATTATAACTCACCATAAAACTTATTGTAACCCATAAGATCAATGTTAGTTTTTCAAAATTTCAAACGAGTTGCGTAGTGAAATACAAGTTATCCTGATGTAGTGGCTTTCGTTAATCGATCTATTTAGACATTAGTCTCTTAAATGTTTGTGATTAAATTTGATTAACCGGAGGACCTCTTTAAAATACCCGTACATTTGAATTGTGAGTCGAGGGTTCTAAGATGAGATGTTGCCATGAAGTAAGTACCATCAGTTTGTCTGGTAGTCTTCATGGTGTTGCGGATGGTGTTGAGACGATCACAATAATTTCACTGAATGTAGAGGTTTAAAATACAAAAGAGAGTATTTTATCCACGACAGGAGCGGGGACTTGATCACTATTTTAATGTATCTAACCCGACGCGGCTCACTTATAGTCGGTCAGGGGAGGGGAACATCCCGATCAAAGTTCAATTTCTAAACAAAATGTACCTAATTACAACATAGTCCCTCATTTCAAATCTAAACCTCTGCATTTCAGGAAAAAAATACTCACAAACAAACGTATCAGAGTTTAGGAGTTGTAGTACATTAATAAATTATTAACCTAATTTCGAACACTATGTGAAATATAAACTTCAAAACAGGTTATTCACAAACATCTAGAATCTTTATTTATGGTAGAAGATACAGTCTTCAAGGAGAATTTAAGGTTTTTGTACTTTGGTTTATGCAATTTAAACTAAATAAAATAATAATAATTATATGAATAATTTTTCAACAATAGTGTAAGTAGGCCTATTATCATCACTGTTTATATGACTACTGTTAGATTAACATAAAAAAAATTCTAATCTGAGCTACTAGTTCAAACAGCTGTTATTTGGACTAGTTCCAAATTTTTCTCAGCCTAATGTCTTTGTGTGTAAAGGAAATTGTTGACATTTTGAAAGTAAAGTAAATTTGTTGTTTGAAGGAAGGATATAATACCTTTACAATCATAAGCTGCTACAATGGAACATTTATTTCATATAATGTTCATATTACAATTTGGAACATGTTCTTATTAGATCACACAATCTCAAACCCGAACAATAGAGACATTTTACTGTATTTTACGTTTGTATTTTAACAACATTCTGGATAGTAAAAAAGTTTAAAGTATTAAAATATTAACAGCAAACACTTTCTCTTCCAATAATAAAGCATTTGTCAGCTGTAAGCTTACGTCAGCTTCTAACTTCATTATACTTTGAAAACTGCTGATCCTATTCTGATCATAAAGTTAAACTTGTCAAGTCAGCAGGAAATAGAACTGGCTTATTTTCCACTTTATTTACATATATAATCCCTTATTTAAAATTTATTTACCAAGAGTCCATATCCTATCAAAAATATAATCATGTTTAAAACTATAATGGTGTTAAAGACTATGGCTTATTTATTTGATACAAAACCCGTATTTAGACAATCATAAAAAGAAGTCTAAGTTGTATAACCCTTTGAAATTTTATTACGATAAGATGATCGATTTAACATATTTGTAAGCTTTTATATCTTTAGTTATTACTTATTATTTAAATATTCCCTTTCACGTATTTTCTACTGTTCTATTGTCATATCATATACTTTTGTTTGACAAGTGTATACAATTAAAATATTAGGTACCTACAAAACACAAAACAACACTATTGTAAGGTATTACTCCAAAAGTAATTTTTTTTCTGTCAAACCCATTTTTATAACTAACTTAAAACTTTATAGGGTCCCAGATCTATTATTAATAGATTTATAAATTTTAATGATGATAATCAGCACAAACTATGCCTATATTTAGGCCAAGAATAGCAGCAGTTAAGGTTCATTTACATGAAAAAAAACTTGTTTAAAAATAAATGGAGGAATATGCATTTTTCATGAAAACCTTTATAGCTGCAAGGCTTTTCATAAACAGATTGTTGTATGAGTTATAATAACAATTGAAAGCCGTATAAACCTCTAGAGTTCTTAAATCGTTCAATTGTGTAAAATCCCATTTTATCCCTAACAGTAGAGTCTGGCTTTTGTTGATAAGAGAATGGCTCATTCAGCTAAAAGCTCAACATATTGACTACTGATTTGAAAATATTACTATTTGTTTACTGCAAGTGAAAATTTTCATTTAACTTCATCGCTTTTTAAGCACCATTTTGAAGGAATAAACATAATATTGCAAAGTTATAGGATGAAAGTTCATTTTTTTTTTAAGTGTGCTACAAATAAGTTGATTTTTTCTGAATAGGGACTGATATTAAATAGGTACAATATGAAAGATTCGGTAATGTGTAAATTTTTATCAGAAAGAAAAATTAATTAAAATTCTGACAGCCATTCAATAACATTTTGCGAATAAAACATCAAATAAACCACGTAACTATAATTAATTAAATTTAAAATGTATCGCGATATGTTTTATAAGTTTTTTCCTTTTCTTTAGGATAAGTTAGTGTGTAACATTTTCTTACTTTTGCGAAATCGCTTCTTACTCTTTTTTTAATCTTTAATCTATCTGTCTAAAAGGTACCAAAATTACTACAGATTTAAGGCTTGTTTTTCTTAACTTCATTATTTTAAGCATATTACCTATTGTTGTTTTCCTTTAATTATATTGTCAATGATAAAGCTTTTTGACAATCATCTCAAATGTTTTCATAATAATGCTTGACTTGAACTTGTGATCAAACTGGAACTAAGTATAATTTGTATAAAGTGGTAAGATTTTTCATGAATGTATTTCATAAATTGAGCATGCATTGTGACATACATTGTTCATACTTTTTATGTATACATAGGTCATATAAATATAGTCATTTTCAATGTTGCATTAAGGTAACCAAATCGTACATAGCTACATGAAACGTTTAAATAAAATATATAAAAAATTAAAATTATTTACCAAAAATGATTAGGATCCCTACCAGATTTAAGCATTGCAGTGATAATAACAATTTATTTAAAATTGAAGCTCAATCTAAACCAGAAATCTAAACTATTGTGACTAAACCGTTAATACAAGAATAAGAACTCTAAATACATATTTCATGCATAGATATAGCTGTAAAGGTATTTTTTTTTATGAATAGACAACCAAATTAAGTTTTTATGATGATAATAAGTTGTTAATTAGCTTACAAGTTAATACTGTTTTCATACATACAATTTATGAATTTTTACCTATACAAACTTTACCAAACTTAAGATATTCTCTATATAAAATCAGATATTGTTGTATTATCTTTTCATCAACAATAGTTATTCCACTGAAAGCTTTTAGATAAATGAACCAATCTCTTATCTTTAATAACCAGACGGAAGCACATGTCCCTGGTTTCCAGGAAATGCATAGACTCCTTTCTGCATACCAGTTTGTTGATAACATATTTACACAAATAAAACGTTTGTATAGATAACAAAAAATCTAATTATATCTTTAATATAGCGTAAATTATTAGGAATAAACGTATAGACATCTTAAATTATTTTTAGTGATAGGGGTTTTCCTGGTACTGTATTGTTGGTTACATTTTTATGATGACTTTTTTTAAATACTTTTTTATCCTGCATGGCCATACCAGAATATTTCATCACTCCGGGCCGAAAGTGACTCTTTTTGACCCGAGGTCAAGTTTTACGATCGAGACAAATCCAATGGTTAAGAAGAAACTTTTTGCCCTTGTGGTGAACTATATTGTTCGTCATATTGCATAATTAATTAACAAACTAATCTAGGAAACTAAATAATTTATATCTAAGTACAACCTCTCAAAACGACTCCCAGCTTGTTTTCAATTCTGCTAATTGAAATAAGCAGCTGTTTAGTAAGTGATTCAATCAATTCGTCTATTACATTGTGTTACAGTAATATATACCATCGATATGTCAATCGGTCAACAACAATATTCTAAACCTTACCTAAAAAATCAATCGATATATAATCTCGATCAAAATAAGATTGCTAAAATCAAAATTTACAAATGTTTATAACAGCAGATTTTTACTACCTAGAGAGTAAAAATGCCTCTTTAGACCCGAAAATGGCTATTTTTGCTTCAGTATGACGATAAAAACACTATCACTGAATTAAGAATTCTATTTTTTTATTATTTGTTAATGACTTCAACTGTTTTGTCAGTGACAGAATAATGAGGACTAATGGGTTTTGTTCCATCGTTCTCATTCTACACCATCAATCAGTTTCATGTGACATATGGAACAGCGGACGGTGGAACGGTGGCTATATATTACATGGCTTTGCCACCTATATGCAACGTAGGATTTGATGAAATTGAAATAACTTTAAAAGCGTGATGTGTTGAAAATTGAAGGGAATTGAAATTGTGTTTGAATTAAACCTTTTATACCAAAGAATAAAAATAATAACTTTTACAATCATATAAATAGCAAATGCATAGTGTTTTCTAGTTGAACATTTCACATTTTTTTAAATTTCTTCAATTTTAAAGATAAAGTTGTCATAATGTGTATAAAATAGGTTTATATAGGTATATAAAATGTCCTTTGCAGTTAATTATGTAACAGAAATTGATCGAGTAGGATATAAAAAACACAAAAAAATAATCTCCAACATTTGTTTTTAGAAGAATAAGAATAAGAATAAGAATAAGAATGCTTTATTGCCGTTACACTGGTTTACATGCATGGCACAGTCAAGGAAATGTCTTAGAACTAAAGGTTTTAACTAAGGTTTAATTTAACATCGTTTATAAAGTCTATTTCTCTATATGGACACAGGTTTAACAGGTAGTTTTTAAGTACTATTTTAAATTTAAAACAATTAAAACATCTTATTCTATTAGGTAACATATTATAATACTGTTTGGATTTTTCAATAAAACTAGTAGCTGTGGTGCTGTATCGACACTGTCTAGATATAAAATTGCAGCGGTTTCGTGTGTTGTAACTGTGTACATTTTCATGTGTGTCTGTTTTACTAAAACTATTTTTTGCAAACACAAGACAGTCTAAAATATACATTGCTTGTAAAGTTAAAATATTAGCCTCCCTAAATAATGGTTTACAGTGTGTTCTAAAATCAACATTGTACATGATTTTTATTGCTCGTTTTTGCAATGACAAAAGTTTTTTTTTATAATTACTACCTCCCCATACAATTGTTCCATAACTTAGATGGGAATGTATATGTGCATAGTAAATGCATTTCAAGGTATTAAAATCTACACTGTTCTTAAGCATGTTTATTATAAATATTCCCTTATTAAGTTTTTTAGCTGTATAATCAATATAAACTTTCCACTTTAAGTTAGATTCTATAAAAACACCTAAAAATTTTACACATTTTTTATTATGCCTATTATTAAAACTAATACATAAATCTTGAGTTTTTTCTACATTTAAAAACAATTTATTGGCCTTACACCAGTCTTCGATTAAGCTATCTGCTTTGTATGCCATTACTGTTGAATTTAGCAAATTCTCACTTTGAATTTGTATTGCTAAATCATCTGCAAAAAGATAAGGCTTAACATTGAGGTTTAGAATATTTTTAGGCAAATCATTAATGTAAATGATAAAGCATACTGGGTCCAAAATTGAGCCCTGTGGGACACCATGTAACACCTCTTTAAAATCAGAAAAAACACCATTGCAATAAACACTTTGATATCTTTTATACAGATATGATTAAAAAAATTTTAAAGTATTTTCTTCAAACTTATAAAAGGCAAGTTTTTGTACCATCCATTTCTAAACTTTATTTTTTATGCACGTATTTTGTGTAGTGAACTTTATTATCATTTAAACGTGAATTGTATGCAAATAATAAAATAAAATGGACAAGCTTGGTTGAGCACGTTGGTTATATAGACTATATTTTGCACGTAATCTGTGGAGAAGTGTCCATAAAAACTTGACAGAGTCGGGGACTCACACTACATTTCCCGTGGGTAAAATAGGAATGGTGGATCACTTGAAAATGCATGGAATAAACCACTGTGAAATGAACCTAAGCTGTATTCGATGTGGGAAAACAGTCTTTTATTGCAAAATTGAACATATTTTTGTAAATTGATGGTACTTTGGTGTTATACCGATTAATCGTCTTCGAAATTAATTAGTTTAAATCTTCCTAACCTAACCTAAAACATAGTCCACCTTAAGGTTAACTATTTAGGTTTAAGGTTAACTATTTTGTTAGGTTAATTATTTTTTGTGGACGGCATGAGTACCAAATTGTTTAATATTAAATATTTATTAATTTTGAATTTTCCTTTCTTATTAGATCACTTAAAATTTTACTTTTGTAATTTACAGACAATTGTTTCTACTCAAAATTCATCCTTTGTATTTGTTCGATATAAAATATATAATTTGCACATTAAACATAAACAATATAAAGTTTAACAAACTATTACTACTATATAAACAAGTTTGATATTTCAAAAACAATTTTTTTTTTATGTCAATCTCTTAAATTAATACTAAGGAGGCTTTCAGGATTTTGTCTGTAGATAATTTGCATTCACAAATATGAAAATAAAAATACAAAGCTACCTTTAAGATTTAAGAACACCTTAAACATCCTTGAACTGGTCTTTCGTTTATTTTACGTAAGGTTAAAAGCGTCTACCTCTTAAGAGTGCGACGTTCTCTCCGTTTGAGGTTATTGTTATGCCTATTGCTACTCCAGGGACTCAGCTGAATGGTACGATTATTTTACTCTTACATGTCTTTTACTCTTGTTTTTAACCTCTATTTTACGTACAACTACGGTTAGACAAGCTATTCAATTTTGAAGAACTCGGTTACAGGTTGTATGGCATTAAACATCTTTCATTTTTTAAATACTCTCCGTTGGGTAAACAAAATTTTTTCTACGGTTATTCAAACAGAATGTACTTAGGCATACAAAATACCCATTGGACCACATACTCAAAAAAATACACAAATATTCTTAACAGTCTCCTGCTTTGCTCGGGGATGAATAAAGAAAAAGTAACTGAGTTAATCTCACACAAAAATTATGGACTGAGTTAAAAATTTTGAGATCTTTTGATAAATTGCAGTTATACTTATTTACATCTTATACAAAAATATATATTTAGTTATTTATTTGAGGAAAATATAAGATGGACTAATTAATTGATGTCTGTAAAAAGTGTATGGCTACAAAAAACGCGAATATTTAATAATGCAATTTTTGTAATTATGTACAATTATAATAAACAATACTATTGTTGTTGGTTATAGTATTTTTTTGAAAAAATCGCATAAAGGTAGTCTTTACGACACGAGTAAACAATTTAAGGTACGAGCCCTGGCGAGTGTCTCAAACACTAACTACGCGAGTTGCGAACACTACTTTAACTACGACCGTTTTTTAATAACTAACAATCACTACTCATAACGCCTAAGGGAGGTTATGTTTTCGTTTATAACCTCTCACTGCCACCGATTGTGATGCACCAACATTTGGTGTTACAGATCAATATTTGGTTTTACAGTATTATTATCTGTTTAAATCAACTAACTATTGAAATAATGATAAATCATGAATTAACCACAATTAAAACACAAAATAAAACACACAGTGAAAATACTAAAATAACAAATTATTAGGTCTGGTAATTAGTAATTATGTTATGTTTGATAATTAGTGTGTATGTGGAATACAACAAAAGGTTTTTAATAAAGTAAAGCCCAAACTATGTCGGTGTGACGATGCCAGAGGTAGTAAAAGCAACTTATTAACTTCACCAGGCTTGCCAACCCAGCCCAACTGATATATGGTGTCTCTGTTTCGTAAACCTTATTAACGAATTTTATGGATTTTTTTGAAACGAGATACGTTTGAATAATATTTATGAATTTTTGAGCTCCTAATCAAAGCAGAACATAAACTCTGTTAACTAATTATGCATTTTTACTTTCTCCCTCTATACATAGTATATGGAGAAAGTATTGTTTTTGTCAACATTTTACGTTTTCGAGTTTGAGTTTTGAGTTACATCCGTTTTGGGTCACTTTTGTCCCCTATACATAGTATATGGAGAAATAATTTGTTTCATAAAAATTTTCCAGTTTGAGCTTTAAGTGGATATATATCAGTTTTGGGTTCCCCCTGAACCAAAAAGGTGGGTTTAGAAGTGATGTCTGTGAGTATCTATGGATGTGTAAAGATCTGTAGTCCGATTTTGTTGTAATATGGTACGTAGGTACTAATCTGTTACATCTCCTGGTTCTGTTTCATAAAAACATAATGGTGATTTTCCCATAAAACCCATAAAAATAACGGGTAAATATGATTTTCTCGAAAACTATTATAATTAGATTATTAAAATTATTACTACGACTATTATTAGAGTAACTAATTCCTGTAAGCGAGTAAAATACGTAGAAATTTGAAGCTAATTAAAAAAGTATAAAGTCAAAAAAAGTTTAATAACAACAGTTGCTGCAGTTTAAAAGCTTAAGAAACGTAAACAGCAGTTTAGCCCTAAGTATAATTATCTATTATGACCACCTTTAATCATTATCAGTGCTAGTATTATACAACGACTATTGTTCCCCATAGATACATATCTACATCAGCTATATCAATACCAGTAATGATTATCGGTTCAGTGATTCAAGTGATGAGCTGCCATTAAACTATCCAGCATTGATATCACATGTAGGGAAGTACAATGTATTGCAGTAGTACTGGGTAGCAATAGTCCCCTGTGTCCTAAGGCCTGGTACTACATTTAATACGTTAGGATATTGAATATTTTCAAAATGTAAATTATGTTCATTTTTTAGTAAATATGATTCAATTATTGATGAGCAATAATATAAACTAGAGGTCGACCAGTGGTCGAAAACTCGGACAAAAATTTGTAATGTAGAGACTTCTCTATTTTCACCCCACGCTGTAAAATAAAACACGTGACTGTAGTTCTTCCATTTTGTCACCAGCATGGCACCCCATAAGGCCTATGTTATGTTTTGGTTTTATTTAAATTCATTTTTGTGTTTTTTTAGACAATTTTAATTTATTAAGGGGTTTTGCTCACCTACAGGATAGTATCTTTCAACAGTAAATTTTCAATATGATGTACAGGAGCTGAGAAAAATTGTTTTAAAGAAACATACTTGCCGATTAGGCAAGCTTGTTTCTCTATCTATATATTACTAATATATGGATAGAATCTAAATAAATAAATTAATTGTTTGAGGACTACAAGAATGTCGAATAGTTACAATACATAGCTTAATTAAAAGTATAAAGTACGTTTGTGAAATTGGTTTCACACATTGCCCAAATATGGAAAAGTAACACCATAATTGGTGTTTAAATTTTTGTTTATTTTTATTTTTATTTTTGTAATTTTAAAAATATTTTATTGTTTGTAGTTATTCAAAGAAAATTATGTTAAATTATCCTAAGATGGTTTTTGCTTTTGAAATTGTGGTCACTTATTATATATTGTAATAAAAGTGACGTTGAAAAAATTACATTCTAAACATAATTACACAAAATCCACAGAAATGTTTTAAAGTCAAATTATTTTCATATTTTAAATCCAGTATTAACTATTTTATATATTATATAATATAATATAAATTCAACTAAGCCATCTTTTGCCTTAGTTAATAAAATATTTTCTCTCTAAATTTTACATATTGTGTGTGTATACATTTTAATATAGCCTCTAACTAGTGATTTTATTCTATATTTTAATCAATTGTTTTCATGGCATCAAGATATTATATTTTTGCATAATTATTATTTTATTTCAATTATTTTTTATCCTTTTAAGAGAATTAACATATTATACAGTAACTATTTACGGATCGAAAAAAATATCCGAATAAAAAAAGTAATAATAAATAAATAAATTTAACTCGTTCATTAGCGTGTGAATTCAATGTAGTTTTAGATTTGTTGTCTTCTGGACGTCACATCGTGATGAAAAAAAGTATAAAAAGTTTGGTTTATAAACATCATACCCTATTGCTGTTATAACATAATTAATTGTATAACAAAATGTTTGATATAAAAATTATTAAGACATCTGTATTACTTGAGAGTTTTTCTGACAGGAAACGATAACATATACATATAATAAAATATTATATTAATAGTAATATATTTTATACACTTCCCGAGTTGTTTGTACAATCAACACAGACAAAACTAAACGTTAAAGTTGTGTTTGAAGTTTTTATTGCTTTGTACAGAACCATTAGTACCCTTTCAAACGCATTTAAGTAAAAGTCGTGGTAAACCCTTCCTAATGGAAATTTAATGATGTAATACCCTGGGAGTTTTGATATTCTTATAAAGATTTAGTTCTTTTACCAAGAATACCGTTTAAAGTAAAAACGGGCTTAGAGTAAGTATACACTTTGAAAATTGTATTTAAGACTGCTTTGTTCTAATATATGAGAAAATATTAATTTTATTAGTAACTAGGTTTTTAGTATATTGTGTTTTATTTAACAGTATTTTTTTCAAATAGCTGTTAGCCTCCGGATTACTTTTCAGCCCGGCCACGATCAATTATGCAATTGTCTCTTCGTGTTTTTTTTTTTTTTTTTATACGTTCTATGTTATCGTGTTTTGTATATGTTTTATTTATTGAACTCTGTTTGTTAACAACTCTGTTAATAAAGTGATTGCCTGACACCTTGAGGCCTAATGGTTCAGAAGAACCGAAACTAGTTGCCAAACAGCAACAAAGGATTACTATATGCAGGTATTGTAAACCATTTTAAGTATTTTTTTTAGTTTGCAATACATTGTTAGTTTTAAGTAATCAAATGAGTAGTATGGCGTGATTAATATATTGTATTATCAAAAACCAAGCATCAGCAATGCACACATACTTTCTCATATTAGCTTGTCAACAACCTGCCCCAATGTAAACGATGTAGATACTATATTATTTTATGGGGACATAAAATCAGTGGTAATACCATTTTTGAAGCGTATATAAATCATTTGGTGTTGTACAATTTAGTTTATAGTTAAGAGAACCATAACTAAAATCGCTAAATTTAAATCAGAATCGGACCACAGGGTCTCTAGCTCTGTACAAATACGCACATACGCACACAAAGACTATACTTACAAAAAAAATTTTGTTCAGGTGACCTAAAACGCATACTTACACTCTATTCAACGAAAATTTGATGAAAACAATACACACTCAATATATTATGTATTGGAGGAGAAAGTAAGCAAACAGTTTTTATTTTTTGTGTATACACATTATAATTGACAAGACCTTAACAAATGGGTTAACGAACAATATTATACTGTATAACTGATAACTAGTATAGTCTTTTACATGTAACGAATAAGTATAATGCACTAAAATGGTGCTTCAAAATCACTCGCTATAAAATGGGAATCGTGTTGCTGTAAACCTAGTGTTTGGAGAGATATGGAGTTTTACAGTGTCATAACCAGAAACTAACAAAGCCCTATCTGAATGAAAAGCTACTTTTAGGGAGGAAACCACCATTAGATTTTAATATACAGTTTTTAAATATCATCTCAGAATCTTAACAAATAAAAGTAAAAAAATATGATAACGCGATTATACTGTATATAAAAACTTATATCGATGGTGAGAACTATACTATTGATAAATATGGTACCCGCAATATTTCAATACAGGGCTTTTAATTTAATTAAGCTGTTTATATCTTCGTGCATTCTAATCATTGATAGTATATGATTCCACAGATTGAAGAATATGACATATCCATTCACATCCATTTGCAAAAATAAAGTTACCTTGTTTTTAATCTATGTTACTTATCTCCCTACTAATATGTAGTTCGACAATGATTGTTAACTTGATAACTTAATATGTAGCTTGATTCGTCTTATATGTTGTGACTTTCATGCCTTTGTTGTTCCAAACTCAATTTGCTGAATTAAGAATTAAACAATTGAATAGACAAAAGACTGCTAAAGTAACTAGTTTGCTAATCAGTCTAGTTGTTAAATGACAGTCAACGGCTTAACCATGAGGTTACAACAAGACTAATTGTCAAACTAGTAACTTTAGCAGTCTTTTGTCTATTCAGTTTTAAATTCCTCTCTAAACCCGACAGTCAAAATGGTGTAACCTTTTACCATGAAATAATTGTACTACATTGAACATTAGGAGTCAAAAGTAAGCTTTTACTTTCGATGTCCAAACTAACTTTTGACTCCAAACTGTTTAAAATATTACTCTTATTGGATGAAAAATTTAATATTAAACAAATATTCAGTGATACGCTATATTTCCAGGAGGACGGCCTGCTGGGAGTCAGAAGGTAATCTTTAAGGTAAGCATAGGTTGATGTGAACATCAAATTAAAGGTATTTGTTAGTAAAACACAATATTGCAAACCCTAACTTCAACGAATGGCCAAGCTCAAGTAAATAACTTAAGAGTCCTTGGAAACCAGCTGTTTTAACTAATAATACTATTAAACATATCAAAACGATAATTTTTATTTTTATTGCAATCTCTTTGGTTTTTGAAAAATTATTTTAAGATGGTAAATAACCTTTTAGCGCCTGCTTGAAATTAAACATTGCTTTATGTTGGGAAAATCCAAGATGACCGTCAGCTTCCGAGAACTCTCTTGGAAAACAATATTATAAAACCATAAAGAAAGTTTCTGATCACATTGAGCCCTAAATATTTAAATTACACTCACTAAGGTATTTAAAAAATATATTATGGAATGGTTTGTAATTCTTCAGCAGCTGTTTGAAATTAATCCAAGATGGCCGCCACCCTTCAAGGACTCCAGGAGTTAGGCAACCCCTTGGAGAGCTTGATAGCTGAGAGGTGATTTATTTTAACAAATTATTTCTGTATATTTGATTAGAAAGATTAGGGGTTTGAATGAAAGAGTAAACTAACTGTGATACATAAGGTTTTCAAAATTGTATATACAGGGAAATAGTAATGTTTCCTATGTATTTATATTACTTGTGACAGTATGAAACCGTAATTATTCATTGCAACTGAGTAAGACAATAGTAGTTTACGCAACGATTGCGTTAAGTGAGTCTTTACGACACGAGTAGAAAATTTAAGGCACGAGCCTTGGCGAGTGTCTTAAAAACTTCTACGAGTGTCGTAAAGACTATTAACGCGAGTTGCGTACACTACTTTACCTACGACCGTTTTTTAATTACTATCAATCTGGATTTAATTACTAACAATAACTACTGATAACTTTTTAGAGAGGTTAAATACTAAATACTATATACTACTGCAAAAGATGGCACTTCGGGTGATTACTTTTGCGGGATACTATGACCACTGTCGCCCGATTTTTGAAGAACGGCAAGTTCTTACTGTGTTCAGCCAGTATGTTTACAACATCCTTGGTCTCCTGAAGGAAAAGGAAGCGAACTTTGATAGAAGGAGAGACCAGCATACTTATGAGACACGGAATGCAGTAGACTTGGATATGCCCCGATGTCGTCTAAGCAGATCTCTGAAATGCTACCCACGGTACGCTATTAGGATTTTTAACTCACTTCCTAAAACGATAAGAGACTTGAAGATTAAGCCTTTCAAAAAGACCCTTCTTAAAGCACTGTTGAAAAGGCCATTGTACTCGATGGCCGAGCTAGAGGAGCCGCTCTTTCCACCCTGAGGTATATTCAAATAAGTCTAATCCAAACCGCCATGCCACAATGTTTTTTAGTGTTGTAAATATTAGTTTTATAAATTTGTATATAGTAATTAATTGACGCAATCTATCCGATAATGTCGGTCAACGATGAAGACATCAAGTATCAAGTAAGTAAGTAAGTAAGTAAGTAAGTAAGTAAGTAGAGGTTTGTGGCATTATCTCATGGATAAAATCCACTGCTGATTGGCGGGGTCTTAACCCGGAACCTCGGGCACCGAAAATCGCACTCTAACACTAGACTAGATCAATCTCTACCGGAAACACATTTTACACATTTTAAGTAAGGTTTTATCTTAAAATAATATTAACAGGTTTTAAGAAATATATTCAAACTGCTGACATTGTTTAATTATTAACACAAGGAGTCGTGCAACAAATATTAGTTTTCATCATATGCGATTTATGGTATTGAGAAGCTGAATAAAAAGCGTATAAGGTGAGCGTATATCCATGTGTAAACAGAGCCCAAAGTTAGCGGAGACTCGTTAAAAGTTTTCCGCAAGTTTGTTTTCCTAGATTGGCAGGATGTCGCTTCAAATCCAATTCCTGCCAAACAAAGTTTATCTTCAATTCGAGTAATTTACATTTGTTTAGTAAATAAATAATAGTTCTGTTACTTATTATATTGAACAATTTTAATTTTACAAATTTCTGAATATAAATTGTTAAAAAGACAATTGGCGAACCTTTAAGGTACCATATAGTTGTACAGCAAGCAAGCAATATCTTTTTTTTACTAATTAATATATGTTTTATATAGAGCTCTGCTCTACACATTTTTTAATCAATAAGCAAATATAGCAAACTTGTAAGGTAACTTAAATATAAATTCCAAATAAATTAGGTATCCTATTGCTTACTATATATATGTCATAGGACTTCTTTGACTCTTACCTTTAATTCATTCTTTGTTTGGCTTATCTATTTGGCAGTCAAACTTGCTTCATTTCTCGTAGGTAAAAAAGTAGGTGATTAGAAAAATCCATAAAAGCATAAATACATAAAATTATGAAACCGAATTGAACCCATGACTTTAGTGAACATTAAATTATGTAAAATCTTTTTACAGCTAAATAATCTCCATTCTGTGAAAATTTACCGTTGAAATTTATGAATGGGAAAGAGCACAGTTTGTCTTGGTTACTAAAATATATCCCACATTAAGTTGTCCCTTACAGAATGAGGTTTGAATTAAATTGAAAGAAAATATGACGTAGGGAAACTTCAAAACTGTGTGTAACACAAAGACACAATTTGAAGCATTCTTGTTCTTTGTTTTATCTGGCTTTTGAATGTATTTCTCTAGAGAAAACATCCAAGTGTTGTATTCATTTAAAGGTTCTACCCGGTTTTCTTGTTCAAAACTAAGAATAAAGGTTTTTTTTCTTAAATTTGACATAAGACTCACTTGAATGTGGAGATTATTTAGAAGCATAGTTAAATAGCGTTTGCTTATTTAATCAAGTGTTAAAGGGAAAAGAATTTCACACTTAAAACTAAAAACTTTAACATTCAAACTTTAAAATATTTTCAAATCCTCTCTGTTAAGGAGTTCTTGCAAAATAGATAATGCATGGCCGTTAGTTGTGATCAAATACATTACATAAATTGACAACATTAACAATCTGACATATACGTGATTCCCTTTTCACATCAACAACCCTTATCATGGGCAAGATTAACTATGATTTTTGCGAGAAAATCACAAACAATTCCTTTTGAACCATAATTTTTACAGCACTGTTGATTACACCAACTTTTTCAGAGTTAAAAAAAAATAACATACAATTTGTTATCAATGCCGTTTTTGCAAAAAAGATTTTCCGCTTTGGTTTGACTTTTATCGTATAATCAACAATAAAAATCTATATTTATCAAAAGTAAAAGAATAAATGGAGATACTACTAGTTAGTAGCTTTGACTATCAATAATAATCAATGTTAGAATCCACATACCAAATTTCATTAAAATTGGACCACACGTCTGACCTTTAGCTCTGTACACATCTACACACACAAACTTTGACACTAACTTTTTAAGGTTCAGGTCCACACAAAACACAAACTCGAAAGTTTTCACCAAAACAATACTTTCTCCATAAACTATGTAGAGGGAGAAATGCAAAAATGTAATAGGAATCTTATTGGTCGATTTACGATGTAATTAGTTAAAACATACACTATCATACAAGCTATTAGCTCTTACAATGGTACATTAAAATAGCTGGATTATAAGTAGCAGTAAGGGTGGATATCTCTCACACCTTCAAACAATCACGTACAAAGTTAGGTGAGACTTGTTAAAGAGTTTCCACAAGTTAGTTACCCGGATTGGCAAGACTTTGCTTCCAATATGTTTCCTGCCAAGCGTAAATAGGTTTGGTCTCCCTAGTACGGTTGGTATTAATATACTTTAAAACTAGCAGTACCAGTCCTTCGTACGGGGTTGGATCATGTGAATAAAGTGCTTATTTCAGTTAAACTCGTGCTTTGCGTTTGCAATCAATCAATCAATCAATCAATCAATCAATCAAAATAACTTTATTCATATTGCACATTTTGTACAGAATGGAGTCAGTTATAAAAACACAATATTAAGCTTAAGATTACTTACAAAGAATATTGCAATGGCAGAGGGCAAGGTTTAATAAAATTTTGTTCTTTTTATTTACGGTATGATATAGTATAACACATCTACCATAGCCATAATTTTCTATAACTGCACCTAAATAATCGAAACAGGTAAAGTTCTCACAGCTGTTTGTTGCTGCTTGGTTCAAATTAGCTGTTGTCATAATTGTAAAAAATAATAGTTCTTCACCTTGTCAATTTTGAATATAGAAAAAAGTTTTGTAGTTGAAACAGGTGACAAAATTATTTAATTCCTATTAAATATGAATACTTATAAGGTCAACATGGGAAACTCTAGAGCCACTGGGGCAGAGACCAAAAAGGATTTTGTGTTAAGAATAGTTCTATATGTTTATCAGGAATGTGAGCTATCATTATACCCAATTTGAACCCAATCCGACCAGTAGTAATACGTGATTTGAACTTCAAACACACAAGATTTCTCATTTATAATATTAGTGTGAAGTAAAATTACTAAACATTTTAAAGATGTCATAAAATGTTAGCCCTTTTAAACCCAACTTATACTTTATCTTAAATTCATACTTACAAAATAAATACATACCTAAATAAATAAATTAAATACAGTTCATGACAATTCACACATAGTTTAGAATAAGCTTTGCTGATGAACATTTAGATTTAATAATTTATATTTTTATAAGCAACATTAAAGAAATAAACTCTTCTGTAACCCAGAACTTCTGGTTCTAACAGTTTTTATTTGGATCGGTTCCAGCCCTTCCACAGCCAAATTACTCGTGTGTAAATGACATCGTTGTCATGTCAAAACCATCGTGTATGACAATGTGTCCAGTAAATGTTGCGATAAGAGAAAACAAATCTCTGGAACCACAAAATTCAACATTTAAAAAACCTGTAATACCTGTTTAGAATAACTGTATTTATTGTTAATACTTGGATTCAAAATACGTTTCTTGGTAGGCAGTGTAATAGAAAATTAGTTGTAAAAATAGTAGTAAAATAATTCACAAGCAACAGAACCTCATACAATATTAACTTAAATTAACATGAATTAATTCAGGTTGAAAAAATGTAGCAGATCCACTGAGGAACACAATTAATCAGTGTTATCAACTCTAACAACATTCACAACAATATAGTTGCTAATCGTATAAATCACATTTTTTTATCCATCAATGCCTGAAGGCAAATAAGTACAATACGTAAACAGATGCGTCACCTTTCAAGTCAAAGATTCGTTTTTTAATTTGAACTACAAAACGGGTTTTTTTTACTTCAGTAATTTTACGTTACAATATATAATTTTGAAGTTCCGTTTTTGTGTCGGTACAAATTCCTCAGATTATCTATCTTAAAATATTAGTAATAAAGGTATCTTACAGCTGATTCAAGTATGTAATAGGACTATCCTTGGTAATTGGCTATTTAACGTTCTGTTATTTTTTAGAAGTATAGACATTTTGTTCCGATTTCTATCAATACGTTTTTTTTTGTATTCTGGCTCCTTTAGTATAGAATGGTTAAAAGTATGGAAAACATAGTAAAATAAAAGCAGTCAGGCTGTTTATATTTACACAGTGAATACTGTATAACAGCTAGCACACTCAGTAGCTAAGTCAACAATGATGTGCGGTATTGCTTAGTTTTCTAGTAAAGTACAAAAGTATAAATAATTTAGGGATCAATGACGTTTAGCATATTAATTCATAATAAACTATGGTTGATGTGCCTGAACCCAGAGATTCCCTTCCTTCCAAAGTTTCAGCATAAATGTAACATCATTTAAGGGATTTTTCGGGAATTTTTCTACCCCTATTTGCAAACAAGCTAAGTTTTCATGGGTTTCATTTGTAATCTGATTCCGTGTTTAGTAAGGAAGTGCTAAACACATACAACGTTGAGGTACAATTAAACTGAAGTATTACAAATTAAAAGAAAAGTAACGAACTGTATTGTAGGAAAAAAAAAGAACCCTATAGTTTATACAATGTTCATACATCCATTCAGGACTTTTTCCTTTTAGGTCGAAAGGAACACAAGACACAAAAACACACAATGTCAAAACAAAACAATGGATGCATTTCGCTGTTGAAACTTAATCACATCATATTGTGGTATATGATGTTGCATAGGCTAGATGATAATTTAAAAATGGCAAATATAATATACACTCATAATATAGTTCAAGTCAAAATACAAGAAAATCTATAGGACCACTATTTCTTGTGGTAAACGTCAAAACTATGTGATTAAATAATTTCTTGCGAAAATTATAGTCTATACGCAATTGTTAACGTACCTGAACCATCTATCAGCTGATTTAATTCAACATTCTATCGCAACTGTAACGTTCCTGAGGGGGTTTATTGAACAGTTTCCATCCCAAGTGGAGACAATTTAAGTTTTACGAGTTTTTGAATTTGCAATTTATTGTAGTCCTTGCATGAGACCGGACATGAAAATTATAAGTTTGATAAAAATACAATACCAACGATAAAATATCTCAAATGTAAAACTATGATGAGGACTGTTTAGTTGTCTAAATAAGGAACTCTTTTTAGTAAAAAAAAAACAAATATTAGTAAAAATGGAGGTAGGGAGCATACAAAGTATTCTTCTTTCTAGAAGAATACTTTGTATGCTTATTTTCTAATAAAGTGGCTGTAGAGAGCCTCGATTTGGTCCACGTAACTACATTGTCCACACCTAAATTTCATCTTTCTATTCTCATTCTTATTTCTATTATTACTCATAGATTATCCAATTCAGAAAAGATATTTATCCTCGTTTGGATGTAAGAAAAGTAGACACAAGAAAGAAGAATTTTAAATGTTTATAAGCGTATCACCGAAGCACTTTCCACTCAAATAATCCAGTATCCGTCAGCTGTGAGCTTACTTCGGCTTTTGACCTCATTATAGTTGGGAAACTGCTGATCCTATTCTGATCGTCAAGTTAAACCTACTTATTCAGCAGAAAAATAACACTATTTGCCATCTTGGTTTTTATAATCACATAGGAGAGCTCAATTTCTACGGCTCGTTATCCGAACAAAACTTAGAAACCATACAAACTAATTCCTTGATAAATTTATTTATTTACTCCAAATATACTATTTAGACAATCACAATGAGATGTTGAATGTTTATATCTCATTTGACACCTTCTTGTGTCAGGAAAACCTATTTAACTTTTGGGTTTTTTTTTTATTTACTTCTACTGTACCAAACATACCGGTACCTCGTACTGTAAAGAAAAAAAAATCAAAATTTTAAAAACGTGATTTATTATTGTTCAAATCTGAGTTAAGCTGTAAACGTTCAGTAGCTAATCTTGGTAAAGAAATTTAACTTTTTGTTTTCAGAAGCCTTTTTTATAGTCATAGTTATTTTATATTCCAGTTAATCATTTAATACCAAAGGAGATAGAATTTTAAAGTAGTTTTTAATAGGTTTACATCGTGTATTACTACTATTACTATTTTCTTTTCTCATTTAGATTTTATATTGCATACCTTGGTCGAATTAATTTAGATTTAACGTATGGTGTGTGGTAATCATTGCTTTCTCCACTTTAATTTTATTATTTAGCTATTTCATTTTAATTATTTATTAAAAAATATTTACTTAACTGCTGTCAAAGACTCGGTAAATTTAATTACGTTGAACGTAGTAATTAACACAATCACTATGACATCATAACTAATATGAACATGTAATAACTGCAATTGCCAATAACTTTCTGTTTAGGGTGGAACCATTACATCAGTCAGTGATGATTTGATTATTAACTAATTAATTGAGCTTCTATTACTTGGAATGGAAGTTCGGATTGCTTTGAAAGTTCAATATGTAATGTGTTTGTAGATATATCAAAGCTAGAACACTATACTAACATTGTTACATAGATTTTTTTATCGCATTCCTGGAAAAGCCATATATGAGAAAACGAATCAGAAAACGTGCATTAAAATCTGTCTAAAAACAGCTTAGGTATTAATTACACACAATCATTATCATTGACGCAGTACTACCCATTATTATCTGTATCAGTGCTATTGTACGTCCATTTATGTTCCCCATAGACACATATCTACATCCCCTATATTAATTACAATAATGATTATCAATTCACTGATTCCGGTAATGGATTTCCAATAAATTATCAATAATATTGAATGCAATTAATTAGGATGTTCATATGTTCGTAAGGGCTCTCTGGGTTATAATGAAATTAAGAGGACAATTGGAACCTTTAGTCCACATTTTTTGGGTGAGGCGAACGTCCTAAGAGATACAAATGCCCAAAACGGAGCCGTGAGGGCTTAGGTCACATGTTATGTTGACTGAAGAATTCTGTCAAAACTATCCCACGTCTGTGTCCAGCCAAGTAGAGGGGGTTTTCAATGAGTAATCTGATCAATTCAGTATTATTACATTACAGCTGGCTACCTGTGTGTAAATAAATGTTCCGTCATCATAATAAAAACACTATTGAGCAATTGAATACTTTTAAATTAAACAATTGCATTACAGAGTGTAGCTTGATTTGGGGTAAAAACCATATAAATAGAAGATGTGTAATAGTTTATTAGATGACAAACAGTCATTCAGTTCATTCAAATATGAATATTTATTATTATCAAATTCATTTATACAACGATAAAGTATGATTGTTGAAGTGATTCACTTTTTCCTTTTTTTATGGTCATGAAGAAGTTGTTATGAAAATAAGTAAAAAAAAAACAGTCCAAATGCAATCACTAAAGTTACACAAACAATGTAATAATTCGTCAAAGAGGAATTCAATAACAAAGATGGAGTTACAGATATTTAAAGTTAAAATTGTCTTTCTATAAATAAATCATAAATTCCTATAAATGCAAAAGCTATTCTTAGTGTTATTAATTTTGGAATGTTTATAAAATTATTGTTTTCCAATTCTGGAGACAGTTATTTAATTAAGCGTTGTTTTTGAATTCATTGAAATAGTTGTATTATAATTTAATTCCATCTTGGAAATTCATGGCCTGGAAAGAAAAAAAAAACTATTCTATTTCGTTACACTTTTAAAAATTAAGATGGAATCTAAATAAAGATTAAGAGTTTTTGAAATTCACATTTAGAGTCAAATATTGTTTTAATTTTTTAGAAATACATCCATGACAAAACCACCTTAACATATTCGACTTTTAATTAATTACAATACATTTTCTCTTACGTTTCAGTAAAGATAAATTAGAAGTCCAGGACGTAAATAAAACAGATAATAGTCAATTACAAGTATTGTTAAACACTTTTATAATCACAGAAATCAGCAAACATAGATATTAAATACGTTTGCAAGTTTGTCCTTTCTAATAATTTAAGGGATTGTTGTCCCTGTTTTATAAAATTGATTAAATAATGATATAAGCGTAAAAAGATTATCATTTGATGACAGTTACAACACATTAATAGATAACTAAATTCTATAATATTGTATTAATCATTTTAAAACTTTTGCGTCATTTATTCTCTAGACAGTCCACAATATCCACTTGAATAAATCTCATAAATGTGGTTCTCTAAAGTGGTTTATGTGGGAAGACCAGATGTCTGTGTTCCTGTTGTGGCATTATGAGAGAATTTGTTGCTCCAGATTTCAAACAGTTTACACATCTGCAATTTGTCAAAGAAAGAAATAATCACTTGATCCCTGAATGGTTACAAATACAAAGTGAGAATATGTTTAAGAACATGTTTGTGTTAGTTTTGTTAATAATGAGTTTTTCCGTCCACATACTAATTTCAATTCGTATTATCTGAACGCATAGATTATTGTTGTATTTATTTACTGTATAGACAAGATAAATATTTGATCCGACGTTAGGTTACATAAAACAAGAACAAAATTGATAAATACTTTACATATAAATATTGATAATGAAACGTACAGTATTCCAACTGAATATTTAGTCACTCTTCAATAATCTTTTGTAAACAAAATCTAAACATAACCAGGCTACCAGTTTTTTTTTTAATTTGGCTTAGTAGACTTATATTATAAAATCAAAACCAAATTAGATTATTAATACTGTAATTTAAACAATCTCAATCATTTATATAAAAAACCCATTTGCGCAGATTCTATTAAAAATGATCTTGCTGGAAGAGGTTCTACCAGATGTTTGTTTGATAGCAAAGATTTTATCACTAATGTACTTGAAAAACAACTTTTCTTTGTTATTGCTATATTTTTACGTTTAAAAAAAATCTGACCAAAGAGGTTGCATTCTTTGACAGTTTTTACCTTATACTCATCATGGATAAGAATATCAATATTTACATTTTTGTAAATTTAAGTTTTTGTTTATAACATTGTCACATTATAACAATGTAATTAAACATGTTCCAGAATATAAATGGAGCAAAATTTTGTATATTTTGTGAGCAATTTTAAATCGATGAATCAAATAAATGACGCGAAGATAGTATATTTTTAACTGTACTGTTGTTTTAGTCAAGCAAACATTTCTACCACAGTATCTACCACCAATTTCTATTTTAACGGGTTTCTCACAGCACTATCATTACAATCAACAGATGTTTTGTCGAATAGACAGGAAAAATTTTCAACCAAAGCTTCAATACCTCTATTGTTTATGATAATGCTGCATACTTGGTATATGTCAATTGTATGACGGACAATGGTGTCACAAGAATACTGGGTCCACGAGATTGAAATAATAATTATAGCTTACCTTCTATGAGTATCAACTTGTTTTAGATTTTATTTAGATTACTGTAAATAAAATTAGTTTGATAACTACTAAAACTAACAGTATTCAAGCATCTTGGTTAAATTAAGATAATGTTGTTTTAGCGAATTTCCCTATAGGGAAGTAGCTATTACCGTAGGTGGCACGGTAAGACCTAGACCCGGGACCGATTTACTTTTTCATTTTGATGTCCCCAGAGGCCAAAAACACCATTCGTTCAAATTTTTATATATGTATATATATATATATATATATAGACATATATATATATATATATATATATATATATATATATATATATATACGTCCGTGAACGCGATAACTTGAGTAATTTTTGTCCGATTTTGATGAAATTTGGTTTAAAGGTGTAAAGCGGGATAAACTTGAATGAGTTCGCGAACCAGCAGGATTGGACCATGGGAACGGGGCTTTACGGGGGGTTTTATGGGGTAAAAATTGTTTTTTCTCACTTTTGACCCTCAAAACACAAAATTTCCCGATTTCTCTTTAGACCTTTTTAAAGAGCTTAAAAAAACAAATAATTTAGTTTATAAAAGTATTTTTGTTAGATTTTTAGTAACGGAGAAAATTAAAAAAATAGTAAATTTAAAATTCCCATGTTATTCTTATGGAGAATATTGTCAAATTTTGTAGTTTGCTTGTTTATGGATATATTTCGATCAAACTTGGCAAATTTATTTATTTTGTACTAAGCTATCAATATTTTACTCAAAAACACACTTTATTAGTTTCCTTGTAGCAGCAAACCTAGGTACTCGTTAAACCTAATGTTATTAAAATATATTTAACTGAAAATCAATTCAGACAAATGGAAATTCGCTTAGTCGGCAGGTTTGCTGCGGCGGGGGTATTGTTGGAATGGTATTGGAAAAATAAAAATATATGTATATACATACAAATGTATTTACGTACTATGAAAATCTTTCTATTTATATAATTTAAAACAATATACAGTTTATCTTGGGAAATACGCAGTTTTGATTCCAGAAAAAGCTATGTTTAATGGGTCAAAAAAAAAATGAATAACATTACATTCACACATTCTTCTTAAGATTTTCCATTTTGATTGTTTTTGTTTCAATAATGTGTATTAAGTGGTTTAAGATAGCTTTATAAAATTCTGTGTACAGTTCTACCAAAGTAAATTCCTAAGCCCAAAAGAGGTGAACAGAATGGCCTTATTTTCCCTAACCCTTAGGCCATAACTAAAAATTGTGATTTCTCAGTTATTTAATGTTGGATGTTTTTAAGTTCGTTGTCGTTTGATAGGAAATCGTAGATTCTAATAAAAGTGTTTTTGGCATTTCCAAAAAATCTGCCATATTTTAAAATTTCAGTAAAAAAAATTTAAATGACTCACATTGTGAAACCAAAGATTTTACAGTTTTTTTTATATAATATATATAGACTTGGTAATAGGCCTACTGTATACTATATTTTAAAATATATCTTTAATATTTTTGAGAAAATAATTTGCAACACAAAAAACAAAACGTACTTCAACATTTATTTCTTATGAAGCATATTTGGTAATATACTTTATTTGAACTGATAAACCTATTCAAAAACTATTTGAATTTTACCTGTAGCATTTTTTTTATTTAAGAATACCTTTAGAATTATTATTCGCTGAACACAGACATTTTACAAATTTCATTCATTTTTAAAGACAAATTATTTGAATAATCAAAATACAGTTGACTTAAAATAAATTGCCTAAAAAACAAATAAACAATATACTTATGTGTAACATTAAGGTTGAAATATAGTATACAATAACTGGAACAAAATTGTCAATATGAGTAAAAGCTAGTAAAAGGATTATGAACAGGATTTATCTTCAAACATTTACATAAAAAATACTAAAGTAATTCGTTATACAAAATAAAATAGTCTAACACATATTTATAAATTATTTTCTTAACACTATCTTTAAACTATCTGATAGAGCCGAGATTTAATATAATCCGTGTTTAACCAATATTCGCCACGTGCAATGCAGTAGACAGAGATAAGTTAGAATTTTCTATTCAAGTCACGCTTACGAGAAATGCTTTTATTTTATTTTATTTTATTTCATTCCAACGGCAAAACCATTATACATTTCAATACAAGAAAGATGGCTAGGTACTATTTACATACTAAAAAAAATAATGGATACTGAGTGCTAACAAATACATAACATACAAGCAAATAAATAGTAGTAATAACAAACGATGCAACAACAACAACACTGTGGCTAATTAATAAACTATTGACATACCACAAAGAAGAATTTCTAGAAAGCTATCAGGCACACATGGAAGTTCCTTACTAGATAGTATAAATAAATATAACAAACAATATAAATAAATATAACAAACAATATAGTGCTTTTCGTTGTTGTAATGCAACAAAACACCAGAACAACAATCCTACGGCTAATATTACATTATGGGGAGAAATGTGATAATATTTTCATAACTTCTTGATCAGCATTGTACGTGTTGTTAAATTTACGGAAAGTAAATAAACAAAACGTCTTATAACACTTAAAACATATATTTACGCTTATGCTGTTACTCACAAGACGGTAAATATACAAAAAAAGATGGTAAGTGGTGATCGATTTCGATTGGACACTCCAATCATCATCAGACCCAATAGGCGAATGACAAGAATCTTAATGGCGTCCCTACTTATACTTATATACTTACCGGTGCTTCCGGTAGCAAATAGGGTATAAGTAGGGACGCCATTAAGATTCTTGTCATTTGCCTATTGGGTCTGATGATGATTGGAGTGTCCAATCGAAATCGATCACCACTTACCATCTTTTTGTATATTTACCGTCTTGTGAGAAACAGGATAAGCGTAAATATATGTTTTAAGTGTTATATGACGTTTCGTTTATTTACTTTCCGATAATATTTCAGACAAAATATGTAACATTTGTGGTTTATTTTATTTCGACACACCAAACCATCGTCATATTACTACTCAATATAACATATGCAAGCCTATTACGTGACATCACGATTTCCATTGCTACATACATTGATAGAAAATGCTTTTTTCCACGATTTTATTTAACAACAAATATTTACAAACTTTAAACATTAAAATAAAACTAACAGAAGTTTTAAAACATTGAAAGTTGTTACTTTTATGATGGTGCAGTTATAAAACTAAGATTGGAAAACTTGGAAATGCTCGTTTCTGTTAGAGATATACAAGTACTTAGATCGTACAAACAGATAAGTGTGTCTGTTATTGCGTTGTGTAAGAGATGATTATTGTGGTTTTCTGTCATAATTGATATTTTGTGAATGCTTGCTGAATGTTGTTTTTGTAATGGATTTGATTGTTTACAATTTGATGGAACAATATTTAAATTTTTCCGTTACCATAAAACAAATGCTGATGAATTTCATCGAGTAAGTTTAAGTTACATGTTTACTAGTTTTCATTTTTCAAAAACCTCAATTTTCATAATTTTTAGAACAAAAAGAAAAAAAATATGTGTTTAATAATTTAACTTGGCGTTTTTGCAAGCTCAAATAGTATGTGTTAAATTTAAAATTTTCAATAAAAAAATAACACCCTTCATTTTAAGTTGAACCGTCTGCTCGAAAAAATAGAACGAATATCAATCTAAATCGTAGAATTCGAAGCTGCTACCACTAATTGAATCGCAAAATATCACCAGGTAAGATAACCTCGCCCGTTTGTATTTACAATCTTGAATATTATTATTGACAGTGAGTAATAAAGAGTTTAGGTTTTGGCTCACAATCCTATAAGCTAATTACAGGTTTTAATCAATATTTTAAAAAAATACACTACAAATAGTATACAATAGTTAATTTATGTAACTAGTGAGCGAAGTGGTACTTTGCTGCACATGAGAGAAATGTTATGTTAGAAATGTTTAAGAGAGAAAGTTTCTTGAGTGCAGCAAAGGCAATTTTCACTCTGTACGCATTAAATTTGTCCTACAGTTATTACAGAACATATAAATAATTCGTCTTTCTGGAGGGCGGCAAAAAAGAGTGCGGAAAAAGTAAAAATGGTGCCGCAAAAGTAAGTTAATGCGACAATTAGCTATAATAATATAATAAGACTATAGAACTATAATCTTTGCAAGGAAGCCCACTTTGTCAGGTGACTGTAGGAAAAACATTTGTGAAACTTTTTAAAGTTTTAGTATTCACAACTTAACTGAAAATGGGATAACGTGATTAGCGTAATACATCACTATTTATGTTCCAAATTATATCTAACAGTATTACACGATGTAGAATGCAATGCCAAAGCCTTCTTGTTCTCTGTTTTGATTTAAGTATCAATTATAACTACCGAAAATGTTATTTTTGCCTAACTAGAATCAGGTTTGTAGACAAATCCAGATTAAAATCAAATACAAATTTGATTGGCTTTTACAAAAACCTTAAATCATTTATTTCTGTTGACAGTTTTAATTGGAATGTGTAACAGGTTTCCAATCCCTAGATTTTAATTGTCAATTATTGGATTTTCCACACCCAGCTTAAGCTATGCAAATATTTGGTGTTCTTGTCAACAACTCATTTTTTCCAATTTTGTGTGATTGTAAAATATAATGAACATTTGTTGACGTTAACATTTTATTCTGTGTTACAATTTTTAATATTACCGGTTGCCAAAAGCTTGTGGTTGGAAAAGGCAAAAAAAAAATATAAAAAACACGTTTTGTAGCCCTTTACATTATTTGGTAACAGGAAATTATTTGGCAACGAGGTCGGCGCAGTGTTGGATTTTCACCGTTCCAGCGTGGCTGCTTTCCGCTCCAATCTGTGTCGCCTCTTCTCTGTAAATAATTTGTAGTTAATGCTTACATCATGTTAACGGCACTGTGTTCAACCTTCGATCAGCTATTTATTTTTGTCACTTTAGTATTTATATCTGTTTTTGTCATGTAAGTCTTGCTTAGAGGATTCCAAACCGTGTATTTATTGTTTTGTTAAGTCTTGTTTTGTTATTGTTTTAAAAAGTTTATCATGGTTTCCATCTTCATTGTTATGTTTTTCTTGTTCTTGTTATTGTAATTTATTCAGAATAGCCTTTATTTGTTGTTAAATTTGAGTTTGATAGCTACTACCTTAGATAAAACATACAGTCTATGCTACTACTTACTGTACCTCTTGTAAAAATGGTGTTACCGTGGAAATAAATGAATTGAATTGAATTGAATTGAAATCCTCCAAGTATTGTATTATTCAAAAGTTACGTGTTGTCCACAGCACTCGTCAAATGTTTGAAGAAATTATATACTATTTATTTAAAGAAAAAAAATAACAACAAATGGATATTTTAATTTAAAATTCTACTTAACTACAACCAGATAACTAAATGGGTTCTTTATAAAAAAAGGAAACAATATAAAAAAACTTCAGGGTTTTCGGAGTCGCAAAAAATGTTAAATTATCAATTACCACAATTCGCACTTTACTTTTCATTATTGAAAGTTAAAATCGAATGTATGGATTTTAAATAAAAATAAGGTATACACAACTCTCTAAAATAAATAAAAAAATAAACTATTTAGTATATGCCTACTATTTCTAAATTTGTGTCTATTGTAAAAGAGGTCTGAGTCTAGCGAGAATCAATCAAGAAGAAATATATATTAAAATGTTGTCTTTAATAACATGTTTTTACTCAATATATTGTTTGTATTAAACGGATTATATCTTAAAACATTAAATAGAGATTTTCATGATTACGTCAATTAAACGGTTTTATTTTCATAATTAAATCTAACAAAGAATCTGAGTATGTGTTTAATTAACAAATAAGAGATAGTTTACATTCTCAATGCAAACGATTTAAAGATGTGAGTATACTCATCGGTAACCGGAATTTCCAAAGTTTGCTAAAACCTGTTAAAAGTTTTCTGTAAGTTTGTTTCCCTAGATTGACTAGGTGTTGCTTCCAATCCAAAACCTGACAAAGATTTCATTCTTAAAATTAGACACTTTACAGCCAAATTTTAGTTAGTAGGTCTAAATACAAAACAAGTTAACAAAATTTATTTTGTTGTCATATAACCTAAAGTAACAGCCAACAGTTAGAGTGAGAAAAAATTACAATGAGTAAATCCATGTTCATACAAATATGTCATGTAACAAATTATCCAGTTTCATTTACGCATTTGGTTCATATGCATTAGACAAATCAAAATGGTTTGTTTAGAAAAACTGAAATTTTGATAAATGTGTTATTTTAATTTTATAATATCTTGAACTTACTGGATTGGAAAAACGCATTCCAAATCATCCGTATAATTGATTTCGGATTAAAATCATAATAATTTACGTAATGTAATAATTTAATGAAAAAGTACGTTGAGTAAAATACTGGCATAATAATAAAAAATGGATCGTGAAAATATTTAATACTGAACAAAAGCACCACGTTTTTATCTAGTACTATGTGTTCTGATTGTAGTTTACAACGGATGATGTTGCTAACTTTGGGGCAGTTTGATAAATCGAAAATTTCACCGCCAATCCGTCCGCAAAGATAGATTGTTCACGGAAATATCGAGTTCAGATTTCTTCTTTATAAACAAGACAGATAAAGAACCTACACATTTTATATATTTTAAGTTCAAAAACCAAAATGAACTTGTATACAACATTACGAGGTGATTAATTTCAGTAAAAAAAAAAAACTTTGACCTGAATATATCACTATCACAACAGGTTTAACAAGTTGGTGTGTTATTCACATACTTACTTCACATACAAAAGGTCTTATTATTTTTATTTGAGATTTAATTAGTTATTTTTCTCCATTATCAACTAATGTTTAAATTAAATTAAATCAAATCAGTTTTATTTTCTCAAATAAATGTTTGCATAACACCGTCAACAATTCCTAACTAAACAATAAATAATAAAATGAAAAATCTTAAAAAAAGTACGTCAGGTAAATAGATTCAGAAGAAACAGTTTGAAGCATCCTTGCTAGTTGTTTTATTTGGATTTTTTACTTTAGCTGTGGAGGGAACACTAGTTGATTTAGTATTTATTTAATAATCTAAACTCGATATATTCACAATAGTATATCTCGTACCTAGTGCCAAAAAGGAGGTTTTGATCATTTTTTAGTTCGAGACGAAGTGGAGAACTAAAAACGATCGAGAGCTGCGAAACCCTTTTGGCCCGTGGAACGCAATTTTTTACTACACTATACAAAATTGAGAAAATATATACAATAAATGCACACAACTACACCTTTAGGGTTATCTGAAGCAATATTGAGAGGAATCAGCAAAATAATAAATAGTTGCTGAACAGTGTTGACAATAAAACACGTCTATATAACAATGCATAATATTCATACTGCTTATGTATTTAATATACATTAATGTTTTAAGTAAATAAGCGACCAGCTGGTTTTCGGCCTTAGTGATAAAAATTCTGCTCGGTCCCCAAATGACGTTTACAGCTGGCATGGTCAGCAATACGCGGCCTTTAGCTTCCATTTAATGTTTGTAAAACGGCTGAAAGCATCATAGTGTGGTGAAAATTAATTTTGGTCTGGTTCTAAGGTTTAAATGCAGCATGCTAGCATTTCGTAGACATGTAGATAGTCAATGTTAGTGAGTTAAACACATCACAAGGGTTCGGTTTAGTTAAACGTTTAGGACACTCATTTAATTCCCTCTGTATCTGAGAGAGTTCCAATTGACTAGTGAAGGCTTATTTAGATTGAGAGTTTATTGGATCAATCAAGATCGGAGTCAGTTCTCAACAGTGATAAAACAATCGCTGTAATCGGGTTTTATTGAGACAGTTTATGGCAGACCAAACGATTTGGCCCTTTTTGTAGTTACAAATTGTCAATTACAGTAGCTGTTTCAAAAATCATATATAACCTAAACTAACATTATGTGGTTTGATTAGTTTTCTGGGTACAGATGTTAAAAAACAAAACGGTAAAAGGTTGATCCAATGTTCGTTAATTTAAAACAAGTTGTTTAAAGAAAATGTGTAAATTTAAATTTTTGCACTGCAAATATATATTAGGTAGTTTATAAACTATAGGGTGTAAAAGAATACAATCAATTTTGAGTTCATAATATAGAGACCGATTTAATGCGGATTTCATAATGGGTCTTTGACCCGAAACTAGTCATCTCCAGTTTTTTTTCAAGACTAAAGACGAACTTAAAGAGGTATGTAGCCTATAATATTTTGTTCCTTAACTGTGAGGGTATGAAAACCAAGATTGGTTCCATGTTGTCATCAATACTTAGTAGTTTAACGCATGAAATGTGTTAACACTAACTTCATTCCACTATGTATATATTTTCCAATTTCCTTATCAAGTACTATTAAGTTACACTGATAGTGTATCGATTTCCTCAAATACTGAGGTTTGTGCACGAACACACATTAGAAGAGGGATTCCTTGACTGACCATATTTTTTTAATTATTTTATGATAAAAATTATAAGATTCTTAAAAATTATCTGAAATATAGGGTAACAAGTAAGATTATTGTTTCCCAAAAGTATTAGGCAACCTTGAAAAATAAAATTGTCTTTACGTAGTAAAAATGTTTTTCAGTAAAATTAAATATGCCTTTATATTAACTTAAGTACCATATATTTTTAGAGATAAATGTCAAAATGCTTTCAGGATTAAACTACCCGTGCCACAAGTTATTCAATTATAAAATATAATTTTTTGATTTTACTCACAACATAGGCTTAAACTTGCAGCAAAAATTTCTTGTAACAAAATAACGTCTTGAAAACCAACGACAGTGGTCTGTTGAACTTATCTTTTCCTAAGAACTTTACCCAAGATAATAACAGTTAGTTTAATCGAGTTGAGAAGTTGTTACGCTGTGGTTGTGAAGCTGTAAACAATGAATTATGTATTATGTTCAAACTTTGGAAACGTTGACAGTAGCAAAGGTTTACAATTTGTCATTTAGACAATCTTCATACCTTGAATAAAATGTAAATTGTTTTCTACTTATAAATGATTAAGATTGGAAAATCCCTGTTTAAAATTAGTTAAATAACCATTGTTGTACATTTAAATATCTCAGCAATAATAGTATTTAAAATAAAGACCAATACAATAAAGACAAATTATGATTTTTATTTACTATATTGATTTAATTAGTTTAAATCAATTGTTCTGAATAAAATTAAAACTTAATTAAGTCATGAGTAAAAAAACAAGATGAAAAATTTTGCATTGAAAAAAAAAAATAAAAAAAATAAAATTACATGTATTTTTGCGTTATTTCATTTTTAACTGGTAAGTATAGTTTTGACACACGACAATAGAGCCAGAATATGTGAAGTTAAAAATAACTATATTAACCCATTTTAACCCAGTATTTCGTGGATAGTTTTTATTTTCAACAAGCTAAGTCTTTAGCTACGTTTTATTAGAGTTCAAATGTTAATTAAAATACTGCCCATTGCACGTAGTGTAAGTATATACAACTATCTTCTTTAGATGATGTCACATCAATCAAAATATGAATATTATTATGCAATAATAAAGGTATACGTGATGTTCTTCTACAAAAGTACAAGTCATTTATTAGAGTTATCGCATGACATTATATGATTTATGAGATTTTGACAATACAAAAAACGATTCTCAACCGGTTCCTGGTAGCTTACGTAAACTATCTTAAAAAATAACTGAAACAATTGATTTATTAGCTTTGTTACTTAAGACATAAATAACTGTTTCAAATGTACCTTAATAGGTTGGACCTTCTTGCTTTAGGTTGTGTTTTAACTTGACACATAAATAGACTGAAATTATATATGTTAAGCTGTAAAATCTATTATTCCTATAAGGTACATTAGTAAAATACATTTAAGTATGTCATAACGTTTTGAATTAATATTAATAAGCAAAATATAATTAATGCTAATTATCAATTAAAAACGTGTGGACAATTTACCAATAAATATTTAACTTTCTAGGTTAACCAACTATTTTCAAATCTTTTATCAGGAAAATATAATTTAATTTATAAACACGTTTTGAGATAAGTAGACGACCTACCAAAAGTGTATTGTAATCGTCTAAGTTTATGCAAGGAAAACCCATTTTGATGCAAGGTAAAGAAAAGCTGCCTGCCGAATATAGATAAGGGATTTGTTCATTCAAATGATATATTTTAGAGCAAAAATTCATTTTCTGTAATATCATATGTATGAAAGCGGTTATTTAAATTCAATTTGTTATATGATGTATCAGTTAAAGGCACATACAAATATTTCTAAAAATTGTTATGTTAACATTACAATCACCGTAGGGTGGATTTTTTAAGTACGTTATGCTTATTATATTTATTGTCGGTTTTGTCAGAAAATAAAGTGCAACTAATGAAAGAAAGGGCACTTTCCTGTTAAAGGTAACATTCATTATATCAAAGATTTCTTTTCGAATATCGATATTTTATTATTCTATCCGATATATTGATAATAACAAATTGAAACATATCAACTGACAACTCTGATAAGGATATAGTAAATAAGTATTGTTCAGTATCAACAAACAATAATAAAAAAATTTTATATTGAAATGAAACTGTTCTAAACTAATCTAACCAACCGAACTTGCTGTAACATTTTAAAATTCCGTTTGATAGTCTATTTCCCATGTTTTCCTGTTATAAAACTGAATTTTCAAACGGTAACTTAGCCTACTGCAAGTTTGGTTAGTCATGTTAGGTTAGTTTAGAATAGTTTCATTGCCAAATCCAATATATAGGCTATTATTTTTGCCTAAACAAGGTTGGTTCTTAATTTGTAATTTGAATACGTACATATCGTCAAGTAAAACAAAAATATCGATATATCGAAAAGAAAAATTCGATAATAATGAATGTTCCCTTAAACAGGAAAGTACCGAAAAAGGGTATTCTAAGTACGTTTCTATACACTGTTCAAATGGAGCTAAACCTTTGCGGTAAGTAAGGAGTTAGAGATACAGAACATAAAAGAAACTTTCCTCACAACAATCGGTACTGGACAATCACGATTGAAAAACTAATACAGTTGAGTCCGAGTAGAGGTTTTCTATCTTACCTATCAGAGAGAGACGATGGTTTCCAAAGGGTGTTTTCCTGCTGTTAAAATAAATTGGTGTTGCTGTCCTATTTTGACATAAATCGCAAGTTTAGTAAACCTTTCTAATAAATATGGTTTGTAATCATGCAATTTTTTTATTTACAACATTGCCTAAATTAATTACCATATGTATAAAGTAATTAAGTAATCGATCCGTTTAGAATGCTGTTTCCGGTAACTTTCCACCATTTCCGGCCATGTCAGATGCTCACGTGATATTAAGAGTCCTTGGAGGCTAACGGCCATCTTGGATAATTTCAACTAGCTGATTAAGAGTTAATTATCATCCAAAAATAGTTTTTCAAACACCAAAGTGATTATAATGTAAATATTAGTATACTGTGGGATTAGAAATGTTGTTTGTTGTTTTGATTGTATTTCCAAGGGAGTCCATGGAAGCCAACGGCCAACTTGGATTTGCCCCCCATAAAAGCAATGTTAATTTTGTTATTTTCAAACTGCCACTGAAGAGTTATTTACCACCCCAAAATATTTTTTTTAATACCAAAGTGATTATAATTTAAATATCTAGCATATTGTGGAATTATAAATTTTCCTTGTTGTTTTTTAATTGTTTTATGAGTTAGAACGTCTAGACTCCAAGGAATCTTAACTTTTGAGGACGCTCCCTTCTTTGTCATATTTACTTTACTAGACAACTTATCTGATGTTTTCCTACGTTTAATTTTGTTAGTCATTTTATAAGTTATTGTTTATTAAAAACAAAAATAAGTAGGCTATACATTGTAATCTAGTGTAGGTTGAAATAAATAAACTTTTTTAAACACAATTGAGGACTTAAGATGGCATTTGTTTACTTTTATGCCCTAAAATAATACACATTACAAAAACCTACTGTAATAATGGCACTAATCCTTACAAAATGTATTATCTCTTTATTTTCATAAAACCACAGTTTTATATAACCTCTTTTAATGCCAAGGATACTTTAAAATAGTCTTCAAATAGCTTATACCTATTTCACATTTTACAAAAGATAAGATGTGTGGTTCTGTTATTAAATAGTGGTAATTACAGTAAGTTTTATAATTTTAAAATAAATTGTTTCTAATATGATCGTTATATGGTCTAAGATATCAAATTATACCAATAAAATTAATATTAGAAAACTTAATTTTTTGACACATTTTTAAGTTTTTCTATAGAATATTTTTGTAAATAAAATTTATCCTATAAAAAGCTTATTTAAAACAAATATACAGAACTTTTTTATAATTCTCAACTAACTTATAGTGCATCTGTTATTGTTGAATATATTAATGTAGTGTTCAAACGATCACAGTATAGTTTCGGTTACAGTTTAAAAATTTCTCAAAAATCAAAAGTAAATAGTTCTATTGACAGTGAATGTCATCTTTATAAAAAACAAACTCTAAAATTTTAAATTTTATTTAGACAATATGACTAGGTTTTAACTATGTTGTGTAGGGTACAAAAATATTTTGTACAAATATGCTAAATAATACGACGATAATGTGCAACAACTGTCATCGTACGGAAAAACGTTTGAACCTCAAACTCCTTTTTATCAGTTATAAAATTATCTCATTCCGTATGATATATTACTTTTTTAACGCTAAATGAGGTAAACGAAATGTAAATACATTTGATTGCATAACTGTTTTCGCAGTGCGATAAAAGATTAACAGGGTTAAAAGTATATATTTATCGAACAAATTTTCAACTCAAAGCTTTAATTAAAGTCAAACACAGCAATGGATTACCAGATAAAATGGATTATACACTTAACCAGACAAAGTTTACCTTTTCCAGATAAAAAAAACTATTTAATTATTTTTTAATATTGAATGTAATAAGCTTTGGTTAGACATTTTTAAGGCTTATTGTAATTTAGAACACTTAATGAATAAAATACTTTTTTATTTAAACATTTACTCAGTAATAATAGTTCTGTATGAGAAATACACAGTTTTTAGAACGACATAAAAAATTACTTTGGCCAAGCAGTGGTCAAGGCACTGATTGACAGTATTGATCAAAGTTAACTACTAAACTATCACTGTTGTGAAACCATTGATTTAAATAAATTATATTCCATACATGTATGCGTGTATGTGATGTATGAAAGAAGGTGTAAAGATTCTTTATTACCATTACCAGTTCCTTAGCTGATATTAACGGAGCGGTACTCAACACATAAAAAAAAAAATATAAGTTGACACAAGTTATTTTTTCTTCTTTTTTTTCTTTTTTCTTTTATTTTGATAAGGGGAACGCTGGGTTCGCTGCTACTATTACATATCCTAAAACTGCGGCATGTAATTTTTTCATTGTATAATTACTTTTGTTAATTATGTCAACATAGGTATATCAGTAAAGATTCCAGGCATATAAACTTTAAATTTCAAATTAGGTGGATATACAGCTTTACAACTGTGTATAAAATTATATCTAGGATGTTTATTATATAGGAATACAAATAATGCCTTGACTGAACTGACAAAATCAGTTCTATCTGCAATTGAAAAAATTTGTGATTAGTTTTAAAAAATAAATCATAAGTTGTTATCTTAATACTCACTATTAGTTATTATATATTTATTAAAATACTTTTTTTACCATGGGTTTTAACAATTTTAAATCTTTATAAAATAGAGATATAATAACACGCATGTGTGAACACTTAATTTACTATTTAGGAATACAAATGCCTTAACTGAACTGTCAATATCAGTTATATCTGCAATAGAAACAATTTGTGATTTGTTTTATAAAACAAATCATTAGTTGGTATCTTAATACTCATTATTAGTTACAATATATTTATAAATATATTTTTTTACCATGGGGTTTTTAAAATTTGAAATCTTGATAAAATAGAAATATAATAACACGCATGTGTTGTGAACACTTAAATTCAGCACAGTACGTTTACATAATAAAAATCATTCCAAAGTCAAACACTTTTACACAAATATTATTAACTATGTCAACACAAAATATTTAAACGATTATAATAAACAACAAGCATATTTTATTGACTTTCCCGCTTCTTTTTTAATCTCTAGCCAACCCAAGTTAAATATATTTTATATTAGTATTATTTAGAAAGTATTAGTATTTGACAGTACTTAAAATGTGACCCAGCTAACACATTTTGATTTGTATTTTAGAATAAAAACCGATGTATACTTTTGAACAGTCTGTTAATCTTTATCGAGAAGTTTTTCAATCCGCATCAGACTTCTTACAAAGTTGTTTTGAAAAGTTTTTGCTCGGAAACCATTTCCAAATTAACGAACTGAGCTCAGAAGAAATATTTATTAGAATAGTTTATTAACGATTACTTAGCTATAAAAGGGAAAACGAATATTTTTATGATGTTAGTGATGCTTTCATGTGCTATTTCCTTTGTGCTTTGGCTTTTTATAGATAATGAATATTAAAAAACCAATATTATACTTATCTGTTTCATAAAAACAGTGATTTATAAGTTGATAAAATCTGTTTATAAACAAAATGAAAAACTCACCGTGAAGACAAGTATTTATAACTGTGAATCTGTCAAATGAAACTATTTCATTTTCAGATACCTGAAACACCACTTTGTTATTAAATTCTTCAATATCAAACTGTTTGATCTTTTCTGACATTAAAATATATTTGTAGTAATTTATTACTAACCAAGTAATTTAGCCAATTATGGAAAGTTTATTTTAAGGTGCTTATAAGGTTAGTGAAAGTAAAATATAAATTATAATTCAGCAATGAAGATGTTTAATATTATTGCATTATTGTGGCGTTCAACTATTCTTGTGGTCTCAAATTTCTTTTCCTATCCGTTTGAGTCTGCATATTTTAAACCATTAATTACATCAAGTAAATGATACTCTTATTTTTAGCTCATTATCATCCTGCTGTATGCGTGGATTAAATTAATTTAAACATAGAGTAGTTGATTTAGTTCCATCAACCAGTCAATACAAAATACAAATCAATCAATACAAATCAATCAATACAAAATAAGTGTCGGATTATTTACCTCGCTTTTAATTTACATTAAATAGAAAATTGACTTAATCTACAACAGCTATTATTATACATAAGAATATCTGTCATTTATATCTAAGTAATTACTTGTGATATCAATGTTTGATAGTTCAATTAAATGTCATTGCAACATTCAATGAACTGATAATGGCTATTATCATCAATATATGTAACCAGCTGTACCCGCGGGCTTTGCCCCGTTGAACTTCATAAGTTTTAATAATAATGGAGAATGACAAGTTAGATATAATCCACACGATTAATTATTAGTTTCGATAAATAATATATTTATAATGGCTCCTTTTATTAAAACAGTTTGGTTCTTGATAATAATTCCTTGTGTGATGATATACCTAATGTCATTAAATTGTGTCATGTAAAAATATTAGACAGAACGTGAAACTCTATTAGTATATTGATAGGTTCTATATATTGCTATTATTTGATATAGCACTGTAGTGTAAAATCAAACTCTAAAAAAATTATTTTCGGCTCCTTCCAAAACAAAAATCTTTATTTATCCTATACAATCATACAAAAATTTAAGATAATCAAATTAATTTTTCAAATGCGATTAAACTGGTTCTAGGAACTTTATTTGGGCTATCATTTAAGTTAGTTGTACTTTTTCATGGAAATATGGGAACGTAATTCAACCAAAGTGAAAACTACCTTTTGGTCATTTGTTCACTTAATAGTTTTAACCATGAGGTTGTGAGTTGAGTTCAAAAGGCGGTGACTAACATGTTACCTTCACTACTTAATCTTACCATTAGGATTATATTTTACATAATCATTTTCAATTTCATTTTTCATTGTACTTAAAGTAGTATGTAGCCTAATGCTATATCAATCTGAAGTTATATTTAACCATAGACTAAGCAACACAAGGGAGTATGTTTTATCTATGATTTAACCCACCCCCCCTCCGCAAGACTTTCATCATTAAACAAGTTTAACTGTAAACTAAGTGGATATATTAAACTGCTTTACGTGAATTCTACACAACCAAACTATTAGTGAATACCTGTTACAGTTGGTCTTTGAACAATACATATTACTAGGAAATTAAAATGTATAAACCACCACCGATTTTTATAATATGTCATCTCCAAAATAATTATATATTGTCTTACAAAAAATATATAGAAAATGAAGACAAAACTGTAGATTTATAAACAACCAGATAATATAAAAAGAAACCTGAAACAACAACTTAAAAGACAACAACTGTCTTCAAAACGGCTGTAGATTTTATCAACAAGATTTATTGTGCTACTGTTGGATTTATGTGCTTGTAGTATCTTTCTATGTTGAGACATAATAAAGATATATGAACCTTGGCTTCATCTAAATAACCATCGTAAAAATGTTATTTATTTCGAATTATACGTTTATGTCATTATTTAAAAATAACCACACAAAATAGCCTTTTATTCGATTTAACCAAAACCTAGGAATTATAATACACGTAAAATGTAAAAAAATATTTTGAGGCATTTTTGGTTTTGTAGTTTTTCAAAATGTAATGGAATAAGATTTAACACTCTAGTTATTTAACAATTTTTTTTTTAAACTGTCGTGATTTGTTTACATATCAGGTAAAAAAATTATACTACAGTAATTAGTTTTTATATAGATATTCGTAAAAATATTGAAGATCAATGGACTTATACATGAGTATATTTGTTATGAGATTCTTGACAAATCCTAGTAAATTTATGTAAATAATATATTTTCTTTATATTCACGTGAACAAATTATTCTAATTGAATCGATTAGATAGAGAGGAAAAGAAATAAATAAGAGATTAAAAGTTTTAAGTTAAATATTTTGTAAAATATAACGTTCTCATCCTATAAACAATAATATCTTGAAATTTTTTTTCAATTGTCCACAAACTTTTAGAAATTAGTTTTAACTTCCGATAATTATTCAATAACATGTTTTTGTTAGTTTTTAATGGCAATAGGAAATGTAGAGAGAAATATGCAACGTACGTGTTAAATCTCACAATACAGAAATTCCCAGAGTAAATAGTAATAAAAAATGTCACATGTATTATTTTATTTTATTTTTGTAGTAAGTGTACTGTATTGTTGAAAATTAAATATGCTACCACTTATATTAATTAATGTGGCATACCATGGTTAAAAATTTTGTGAGTAAATTGATTTAACTATAAAATAACAAAATAATTGTTAAAAATAAATCTGCTTTTATGGATTTCAATCCCCACCAATATTTATTGTTTATTGAATAATAATTTGAGCTTCGTCTCGCTTATATGTATTAAACCAAGTAAAATCCAAACAGGGTTAGATTTACGATGCCTGCTTCCTGTATAAGATTAATATGCGGCTCAGGCAGATACAAAGTAATGGTTCTTTCATGTAATGATAAATGGGTTGGATATTGCGTTATATTGAATTCAATGTGCAAGTGCATTATTATGTGTAAACTGCTATAAATTTGTATAAAGCAAGGTAAATTTATTTAGGTGTCTACCTATACTCAGGGCAGATTTTAAAATACACTGAGTGAAAATTAAATGCAGATCTTTTCACATTATAAGGTGAAAATGTTAGTTGCATTTAAAAAAATAAAAGATTAGATATATATTTTTTCAAAATTGACCACAATGAATATTTGACAGAACAGGTTGTAAGTAACCAACTACCGGTATCGATTACTAAGCTACAGTCCTTAAGTTAAATTTTAAATATTTAATATATCAGGAGTGGGGATACAATTGGGAAGATTTTTTTATTTTTAGGTATTGATAAAAGTAAGTTAACGATATTAACTGCATATAAATACATTTCATCAATACTTCTTCAACTGCATCCGTTAGTAGTCTTTAGATTCTTCAGTCAACATGTTCAAACCTACTAAGCCAGATTTTTTTTTTATCTGTAAAATATAAATTGAACTTTTCAAAACAAGAATTAAATACAACTTAAGTAATTACTGTTTCAAAAAACCTATAAACAAATATAACGTTGATGCGAAGTGAGAAATGTCATGGAAAAACTAAGAGAAAACATGAACAAACATTTTGACAACCACGACAAAGTAGAGAGTTTTTGTCATCTTAACATTCTGCATTCTTTGCGACTTTGAGAAGTTGCAAATAAACAACTCTTTAAAGCTTAGGAACGGAAATATGTTTTTTGTGGTAAAATGTTTTTCCAATGTTTACCTAAGGGGTTTTTTCATAGGGTATATTAGAATACGTTAAGGAAACATAAATATGATTTAAAATGTTTCTCATGACGAAATATTGTTCGTATTATTTTCCGTTTTCCATACTAGTTCTTCTCGTTTGGGGGTTACCAGTGGAGACATGTAGTTTTGGTAGTTGTAATTAATTTTTGATCTCATAATATATCAATACTTATTTACATCACGATGTAACCTAATCTTTAACAATGAAATCAAAAAAAGAACCCTTTTCATTACTCTGGCATTGATAACTAACATATTCATTTGTTTAACTACCCAATCACTTTGAATTACTTTAATAAGATTTCATTTTCATTGAAAAATATTTTATTGAAAAATGTGTAGCACCAAGCTTTGCTCTTCACCTCAAATTTGATCTTAATTATATTACTTAAATAAAAAACCAATGTGTTTACCAGAATTAATGTTAAACCATTGTTATATAAAGGATTAGAAAGAAACTGTCACTTTCTGTTGAATCATGATTATATTTCTTTCAAAAGCAATTGTACGAAAACCAATGAATTGGGAATGAAATAAATAAGAAATATTTCAAAAAACCATTTGGGATATTTATTAATAATACATTGGACAATACAAATACACATTTTCACGTTTGAAAAGTTACACATACTACAACACGTATTATTTTGTTATCTTTACCCATGTATTTTCCTATTCCGTGAAACAACTAAGTACAATGAAACATGTTTATAAGATTTTTATCGGCTTAGTTAAAAACAATTTTCACTCAGATTACTTCTGAGCTATATATCGTTGATTGTAACTCATTGTTTATAACCAGTAATTATAAAAAAAAATATCAATAGAGCTACATAAGTCTAGTATAAGATGGATAGGTTTATTTGAGCACAAATCATTCTTGACAAATTCTACTTTGACAATATTGCTTGTACCATCTGCTCTACAGTGTGCCAACCTCTTAGCGATGAAATATCACCACAGGATTGCCAACTGTGCACTTATGTGACAATCTCGAAGGTATTTTTACTTTTTTTGCAATAAATTTTATTTGATAGTTTTATGCTTTGCTGAAACTTTCATGTAGCCATAAAGGCAATTTAAAATTTTGCATTATTCTATTGTGATAATTGGCATGTTTTAGATTGTTGATTTCGTAAACCATCTCAAAAATGTATTTTTTTTTATGAGAATTTTATCAATTAACGGAAAGCACATTCTTAACATTTAAGGTAATAAATAGCATAAATACTATGTGTATAGGAGTGAGCTTGTATAGTGGTAGAGATCCCTGTTAAAATTCCGCCAACCTCCAGTGTATTCTATATAATATGATAATGCCTAAGAAATAAATGAAATTAATTTTCAATGAGATAAAACTTAAAACATGTCCTTAGAATGTTTTGAGCTATAATTAATTTACATTTCATTCATCTTTGTAAGGGAGCAATATTTAAATTTCAGCCATCGTGAAATTTGCACTGCCACCTGAATACGCTATGTTAAGATCATAGAGGTACCAATTGGTTGGTAAACCTATTTCCTTCTGCTTGCGTAATTTCCTGCTGTTAGCAATTCTGTTCCAACCATCCTAACACAAAATTTCCGTTAATAGACAGGAGTAGCTTGTCTGTTTAGTAACCAGCACTAATATTTGTTTTTTCGAAGGAACATCTAGTATAGGAAAGCCTTGCTAGTTTTATTAGCAGTTGAAGCTAGGATTTGAATGCTAGGAATTACCAATGATATTTTATCCCTCTGATAATGCTATAACATAGTGAGATTGATGAAAAGTAATCCGTAGGTGTACCATGAAGAATAAAAATATATGTGTTTTTGATGAGAAGGAATAGTCCATTTTGTTTGATTCCTTCCACAAAAATCTAATTAATAGTTATATTTTTGGTTGACTTTGTGTTGAACCAATATGGTGTTAATTATTAAGACCAAACTTTGTAGCCTATCTGGGAGTATATACATTAAATTCAGTACTTTTGAAATAGGATCAACCAAAATAAGAGAATTGTTCGTTAAGCGAACTGCTTAATTGATTTACAAGAGGGCGAATTAGGTTTACAGTATGCACTAACTGACACTCACATTAACATACGCTAAGTGACAGTCTGATCTAATATGTCACACACCTCGTGTTAGTCTCCATATTGTTACTTGCTTGTAATGACATCATGTCACGTGACAGAATGAATAGATATCACATGAATAATGGACTAGGGAATTAACTGTGGTATAATATAAAGCCTACATGGTCGATTGTTTAGTGTTACTGGCTAAGGTAACAGAGTTAACTATTTTTTTTTTACTATTCGTTAACTATTATGTTGAATCCTTTTAAAAGTTCACGACCATGAATACTACCGGAAGCAAAGCAAATAACTTAATTCAAAGGTGAGACAAATCAAGTGTTATATTTTTTTTTAGTTAAATTTACTTTTTAAACGTAGGTATAATTTTCCATTACGACGTACCAGCTATAAATATAACAAATAATAAATGTATAACAACATATTTTAATACACTAAGTCTTTGCTTTTGAAGTACTTACAGGATGACAGCAATTTTGGAAGAGTAAGCTTTTGACGTTAGATCTAATTCAAGACCGAGCGATTAACCGTCTATAGAAATTATTGGAATATGAAACCATAAAAATGCAAAGAACGCAATTATTTTAAAACTAGCAGAGTACCCGTCCTTCGTACGGGGTTGGCATATAAGTTTAAAATACTTATTGCAGTTATACTCAAGCTTTGCGTTTGCAACGAGGGAGGACACAGTTTGATCAAATTTGCTTCTTTAAATTGACGGTATACTATGGTATTACACATCTACCATAGCCATAATGTTCTACCACTTCACCTTAAGAATAAAGAAAAATAAATTATTACAAATTGACAAATTATTCATGACGTTAAAAACTTAAACATAACTGTAAACGTAAAAAATTGTACTTTGACAGTTCTCATTTCAAATTTTCAAATGTTAAAATTTTTTGTTGCTGCTTAGGTAAAAGTAGCCGTTTCCATAAATGCAAAAAGAATTATAGTGCTGTACCCTGTTGGTAAATCTTATGATTTTTTTTATGCTTTTGTATATCATAGAACCAACCTTTTAGTTGAAACAGCTGACTAAATTCTTTAATTATCTTTAAATATGAATACTCATAAGGTTAACGTGGGAAACTACCGAGCCACTGGGGCAGAGCCCAATATTATAATATTGAGACATGTACCGGCCAGTAGGAGATCAAGACTTATTTAATTTGTGGAGACCTGATGATGAGAAAATTGGTAGTATATTGCCAAAATTTGCTTTTAAAGCAATAACACAAATTTGGTTCTTATATTGATACTAAGATACTAAGGTAAAACTTTGTAAGATATTAACACAGTTTATTAAATAATTGACCCAAAAATATTCTTTACTATCAAAAGTGTGTAATTTTTAAAACCCACAATCATAGTTTAAGATTTTTTCAATCTGATGTGAGAGTGTGTACCTGTATTCATGACCTTATTTGCTATATACACCTACTAACAAAATCACAACACCAATATGATCTATACAGCTTTTCCCAATGGATAAAACTTCTCGCCGTATTAAGATTGATCACACAGTATGGCCACACCTCCATAAATATCCTCCCTTAGGAATAATAACTCATTTGACTGCAGTGATGCTTTTATTTCTGGCCTAAATCCTCGAAAGTCCTTTTGCCTTAAAAAAGGTTTTATACTGACAGTTTTAATATTTTTGGGCTAAGGATTTTGACTTACACGCATAATCTAACAAGAAAATTTATACTCCTTGTTAAATAGCACTGTTATGTCAATTGATTTATCAATATTTGATAATTCCTTCTATGGTCCATTCATATTTAATTAATGAAGCATACTTTTAATCAAGGGCTTATTCTTCAAAATAACTAGAATCAATTTGACTGTCATCTGATTGTCGTAAGTGTAAACATATTTAAAATCCAGAAAAATCTAAAAATAACTCCTAAATACTTACTTTTCAACTAAAAAAAAAAAAAAAATTAATTATGTCCTGACAAGTTTGAAAACCATAAATTTGTTGGTGCGTTTGAAAAGCAATTAACTATATCCTAAAGGTTATTTTCACAAACTTACATTTTATCTGGTCCGAAGGCTCTTTGTTAGGACTAATTAAAGGTAAATACTCCTAGGGATATTTATGTTTAGCTTTACATCTTACTTTGTAACAATATTTCCTACATTATTTTCTTGACTATTTGTACTTATTATACTCAACCTAGTTATAATCCTTTCCTGGACCGAGGCAACTTCATAAAATATTAAACGTTAGATTAGTTTTAAGACTTTTGTACTGTTAGATATAAAAAATACATAACATTTTATAGTTGTACAACCAGTATCCTACATAGTATATTTACATTGAATAAGATCAAATGCATTTTATTGAACTAAACAACAAAACAAGTTTTCGTATTGCTATTTAACAAAATCATGCAAACCATACGTTTTTTCTTCAAATTAGTCAAGTAGAACACACTCATATACTGATGACGCTTTTTGTTCTTGCCATAAATGACAATTTATTTAAATAGAAACTGAATATTTTATTATTTTAACCAATCAATAAATGATGGGACAAAATATGTATTACTTAATTGATTAAAAATGTGAAAGTATTGAATTTTTGTTACCACTATTAAATAGCTCACCAGCATTCATAGCTAATTTATCATAAGAAAATTAAGAAAGATCAACATATATATACTATATAAATTGTTCTTTTGCATTGCCATGGGGAAGGCGCCATTGGATAGTGAGATTGGGTTTTTATGAGATCATAAATCTTTGCAAACATCAATATCATGGCTCGGCCAACGATTGCTTGTATGAAACGAATTTCCAAATGGATAGTGTAGAATTACATATCATTATTTAATCATAATATATACTACCTATTTTTATAATAGTTAAATCCTTCTTACTAAAATAAATATTGATGTTATTTATTGGAAATCTTGTTGACCGCTTGAGGTAAAAAATATAGATTAATTTCCAAAATTTATATAAGTGAAAAATATTCCTTAAAAACTATAACTTTGTAATCAAATTTAATTCACAACCAAAATTGTTTTTCACAATAAATTATTCATGATTAGTTTTTGATGAATATACTATATTTTAAGACATGAAACCGAACAAGATTAGCGAAAGAAAGATATTCAAACGTATTGTAAGTTTATCATATATGACATTGTATCATAGTATATATTTAAACGTGTATTTAATTTATATGTTAAATATGATGTTATGCGTAAGGGAACCCCATTAGAATATTTAATGATATTTTACTAACATTCACTAAAAACATGTCTTTTAATCACATTTTATTTCTTGTAGCAGCCAATCTTTCTCAATAAACCTAATTTTATTAAAAATGGAGAATAAAATAAAATTAACTTTTTAATGGAAATTTTAGTGAATATCTAATTTGACAAATGGAAATTTACTTTGGAATAATGTTTTCTTTGGGGGGGGGGGGGGGTTTATATAAGTTTGACTAAAATTTCTTCATTGATACGGGTATGTAACAATTTCAAGTCTGTATTATTGAATTAACGTTGTACAGTTTTTACCTTTTTAAATGTATAAAATCTTAAAAAAATGTAAAGATAAAAATGCATTTGTATATAACACCTTTCATCTGATTGGAATAATTTTGTGTTTCATCATAAAATAATTAAACACGGATCAATTTGTATCAAAGGTTTATCCTTATTTTAAAACCGTTTCATCCAAGTTGTAAAGAGTTATTTAATTATGGATCTACCATTACATCGGTTATTCCATCTACTAATGCGTAACCAGTGTTCAATTTATGTTGATTACTAACGAGGTTTAATTACATTACTGTGATGTAATCTGCAATTACCGATGTTCGTGTATTTAAGTACACACGAAACCTGTTTGTTACATTCAAACAAAAATGTTTGTTTAAAATGTAATATTATGATCCATTATGAATTCAAAATCAATGTGTATTTACATTAAAACGTGACGTTTATTTACGTAGAGAGTTCATACGGTAAAAAAAATCTTAATTTAGATTTTCACGACTTCCTTATAAAACGTTAACTGGAGTTAAAACATCACATGGCTTTTCTGCAGAAATAAATCACATATGTTTTATACAACTTTAAAAACAATAGATACAGATATTTTCAATGGAAATTCATATATTTATCAAAAAATCTAAATAATTATTTAAGATTGTGCGCATTAAAAAACTGCTTAGGCTACTAATAAATATAAATTCAATAAATCTTGTAGTACAACCAGGCTTTTTAACCATAAATACTATAGGGAAATCATAACGTATTCCGAATTGAAAATTATACATAAAATACAAACTGTCAATAGCAGGCCCTTCGTTAAAACTCATTCTGAGAACCTTTTTGTGTTTGGGTTTTATGTAAAATAGAACACTGATTTCTTAAAAATATTTACCTATAATACTAAATATTGTAAATATTGTATACAATTTTGGGCACCCTATATTAAAATATATTGTAAGCCACAAACTTGTATTAAAAGGACACAAATGCAATATAGATAGTCTCAAGATAAAATTATTTTGATTCTCCATGCACCGCGTTAAAATCAAAATTAAATATATTTTAGAATTATAAAATGAATATAAATTTACTATTCACTAAAAACACTATTTCTCAGAAAGATTATGATACTTGAAAGGTATCAGAAGTGTTATTAATATACTGTCATTACCATCTGTTAGGTTGGGAACACTTGTGAGAGATTGTTGTGTTGTTTAGTGTTGGCAACGGATATAATTAATCTTCTAACTGTTTCTGTAAGAACGTCATTCCGTTAACCAAGTTTATCAAAGTGAAAACCCCCGATTGCATCATCTTCATCTACTAATGCATGTTTGGTTGGTTATACAGGAATTTGGTATTGATTCACGTGTCCTAAAACATATAGATCAATCTAATTGAAATACAAGTTATTATAGAGTCCATTATTTAGAATTTAGGTTGGCATGTAGGCTACGTAAAATATGAAACGACTTACATCGTGTATACAAGTTAGATTAAAATCCCAACCGGTAATAACTCTATCAAACGGAATATCTTGTCATTCAAATTTTCGTAACATTTTATATGTGGGTACTAATGTATGGTGTCATAAGTACAAGTAGATGTACTATAGATAGTATATGTAGATGGTAGCGTGTATTAAAATTTACTACATGTGTTTTGCTGGCTATTAAAACGAACCAAATAAATACTTCTCTTGCATTATTCGATTGGTATTCTCTGTTAGGTCAATGAAACTTGAATGGAAATGATTTTATGTTATATTACAGTTAGGTAGTCAACCAAATAGGTTTTAAAATTTTTTTCACAATCAATACAAACCTGTACCTGTACTGTTTATTTCGAGCCAAAGAATAGCACAATGTCAACCCAAACAATGGAGACATTCTGCTGATGAAACGTGTGCACATCTACGTTAATTAGTCCAGGTCCACACAATGAAGCAGAGCCACACAAACACCATAATTAATCAGTAATTCAGTGTTACCAACTTTGTAAATTAAGCTTACAAGGCTTAACACTTACAGTCCCACTCAGTTGATTGTTATGTAAAAAAATCTTAACACGTCCAATGTACTTGCTTTCTTAGAAAACGCTCCTTTCCTGTTATAAAATAATATTAATTTTATATTATAATGTAATATTTTCACTAGAGAGGTAAAGTTAGTGGATGATCATTTATTTTAGCCGTCAGGTTAGCAGCACTTTTCCAGACAATTTATTGCTCTGACATATTGGCAACACCGGCAGATGCTGGCAGAGATATTTGATAAGGCACTTTAAGTGATTTATGGATAAAGATATGTCTATAACAATGAGAAAAACTAATTCAGGAGGGTATCAATTTATTTTATATTTAAACCTTAATAAATAAGCTTAAGTACGGTACGTACCCTACATCGTCGATGCTATTAGAGTCTCGACGAATTGGTGTTTAATATTTGTTTAGTTTTTCAATCCTTGTCTCAATATTAAATTATTAGGTCGTCGCCAATTGACAAAACCATCGCATTAAGCGCACGAAGACAGAAAACTACATATTTGGTCACAATACACCGGTAATTTCTACTTCTTTATTATTTCGTTAACATTCTGCTCAGTTGCAAAAAAGTATTTAAATTTTACTGCCCGAAAGTCTTACCTTCCATTAATTAAATCTAAAAGAATTATAGTTTCATTTTAGCCACATTGCGTATTTTTTATTAACATATGTATATAATTTGCATGATTATTTGTCAGTTAAGAATTACATTTAAGATTAAAAAACTTTATTAGATTTCTGAACACAGCATGAATTTGCCCTATTTAGTGATTAAGAAATATACAGGGCATAGACAATTACAAAATATAGTTATTATATATTATAGAGTTGTTGCATGGCTTTTAGAGCCAAAATATATAAATAAACTAATCACAGCTGACAACTCTAAAAATAAAAAATAAAATCACGTATAGAGTTTACAAAATCACATCGTAAGGAAACAGAACAAAATAGGGATGTAATATTGGATATACTATAAGTATTTATTTTAATAATGTAATAGATCTTAAGACTAATAACGTTATTTCAGATATCTTAAAGGTTACTACTCCCTGCTTTGCGCACTAATCCTTTATCCTAACCACGAAATCAATTTCAGTTTGGTACCCTCGATATCAATGGTATTTATGTACAAATTAGTTTCATACAAATACTACTTATGATGCATGAGACATAGGTAGTGAAATATATATTGGGATGTAAGTACATAGTGTAAGCTATGATGTTTATCTCTAAGAGGTTGGCACATTGTACACAGCTGGTACATGTAATATTGCTTAAGCAGCTTTTGTCAACAATGGCTTGTGATTTCAGTATTTCACCTTAAGAACATTAACAAACATGTTTCAAAGAGACTTAACATTAAATCACGGAATATCTCCAAGTTACATTTCTATTCTTCAATTCTTGATGGTAATAAACGAAGAGTTACAGGTAAATGTATAAAGAAAACATATTACATTCTAATTTTTATAACTTGCATACAACACGACTAACATTTAATATAGATTACAGAAAGGCATTGCAATAAAACTCTTTTGGAAATAATTGCAGTATCATTGCCTTAGTCCCTGTACAATATAGGTTTTTGAATCTGTATTCTTTATTTGATAAAGTTCACCACCTTGGTTTTTTCTATGACTTATTGGCGTATCTCACAGAAAAAGGTGTAGATTTATTTTTTTGTATAGAAATACATTTCAAATTCCACACTAAAATAAAATAAACAAGACTTATTTTGTCCGTCCAATATTTTGAATTATTTATTTGTTTGGGTTATATGAAATAAAGATTAACTGATTAAACCATTATCTCTAAAAACTCGAAACAAAATTCCAATGTAAACAGAATTAAGGCAATGGTAGATAGTACATTTTTAAATCTGTTTTATAAAATCAAAAAGGGATAAATATAAAACCAAGGTAAAGCTGACATAAAGCAATTCAAACAAAAAATTTCAATCATTCAGGAAGTAAGGATTTCTGATCCTCAAACCTCTTTCTTGGCTCTTACAAAGTGGCTTTTGTTTCACTCCAACTCTTCAACAAGTCTGATGAGAATTGAAAAAGTTGTTGATAAAGATTAATGATCTCTATGAGACTTTTCTTAAAAACTTTCTCCTTAGGTATTAACTGCTCAAACGGGCTTAGAGGTGAATATGATTTGATTGTATTATGTACACCATCAAATCAGTTAAAACAATAATTTAGTTTTAAAATAGTAAAAAAACACGTAAATTGATAAAAAAATTTGTTTGATTTCTTACCTGTATTCAAGCAGTATTGCGGCGTCTCTATTAAAAAAAGAGGACGGATTTCTTCCAGAAAAATTAAATCAAAGATTGAATAATCCAAAGCCATAAATTTTAAATAACAACAATTTGTATACCAAATAATTTTTCCTCTGTACAGGAATATTTACAATTTATGAACACTCTTTTTCGTAAACAAAAGATGATGCAAAACAAGAGTCAGAGTATCAGCATCCTCAGGGGAAGATACCTACAAAGAAGTGACTTTATCTTGTGGTCAGCCCGCAGCGTTGAGCACAGTAAAGACAAACTTGGTCTTAAGTGACATTCTGATTTTGATTTTCCATCTGCAGCAACTTACCTTGTTAGTGGAATGCTAATTAACAATATAAAATAATTGATTTTATACTTTACAGCTAACAACGATATTAGGAATGATTAGGATATCCTTGTAACAGCATTAATTCTTTTAAACTCAGCAAAATATTTTGAAAATCACGTTACAGATTTTTTACTGAAATAAAGTACGTAGCCTGAACATTAATAATACATTTATAAGTAAATATTAACATTTAATCACATTTGAATCGCTGTAAGGGAATTTGTCCGCATTACAGAACCTTTGAAATTAAAATCCATGAATAAATCCAACTCAAGATGGGACAACCTTAGGGAAATTATACTTTACGTACCATTAGTTCCCTCACTAAATCATGCTATATAAAAAAAAGAATACATGTATTACGAAAATTTCTCAGAAATAATTATTCGTCCCATTTTATATGCAGCGAAATGACAAATGAAATGTGAACATGAGAAAAAATATCAACTTTGTTGCGATTGTCTGAGCACTTTTTACGTTTCTGCAGTCATTTGCTCTTGTAAATATATTTTGCTACAAGGGAACTCATATTTTTAATACCATCAAAATTCGAGATATCATTGGTTATGCTAGTAAAAAAAAATAATGCGTTTGAAATAAGTTTTTCAAGATTTTTGCAATTAAAATTTCTATTCACATGACAGTCATTGTAATAGTCATGGTGTCATATGGTCTTAATGAAGTAGGTAAGTAAGTTGATAAACAAAAGAAAATGGTTATCTTAGACATTATACAATATTAATGAGCAATATCATTCATGGCTATAATTAAATATAAAACTTATTTATGGCTTATTACCTAAATGGCTTATTACACTTACATAAGACATATTTTCACAATAAGCAGAACAAAATTTGTTATCAAAAGCTATGCAACGAAATCTTTGAGAATAAAAATAAACAAATTACAAAAGAAATACATTCAATCAATAACAAATCCTGCATGGATACCATATGTTCTGATGTCTTGGAAAATATATATTTGAAAATTAAAATTTTTCAAGTAAAGGTACTGCCTAATCTAACAAAATTGTGAAATAGGAATTACAGGACAAAACATAACTGAAAAATGTAGTGAACCCAGTTATTACAATGATAAAATGGTCTTATATTTCACACAGTAAATAATATTTATAAATTTATAAATTAATTTATATTTATAAATGTGTAGCCACAAACAAGCATTCTTGTATCTAAGGAATGGATTTGTCTAAATTTAGGCTACATTCTGATCACGTAAAGGTATATCCACTATGAGGCAAACAAGAAAACAACACGTTGGAACATATTATTATTCTATTTCGAGTGAAAAACAAGAACCGTTTAATTCCACAGAATTTACACGCTACATGTGAAAACTGTTTTTAAAGCTTAACTATATAATTTACTAAAAATATTACTTGTTAATAAAACTGACTTCGTTTTAAGGTAATTCTAGTAAATCTTGGATTATTATGAGTTTATTATGTTAATTGCAATTTTAATGGTTGTAAGACCGTAATAATGTTCGTCCCCTATGTTCGTATTTTCACCCAAATGATTGAAGGATGAGTGTGTGTAGAAAGAAGTGCGATGTGAAGCTTTGTTACTGACTAAGACAAGCGGTTTCTTTAGTCAGGATCATTATTTATTAAAAACTCAATGATCAGCTGGGTCCAGATTCGAACATCAAAAACCTACACTATTGAAACTAGCTGTTACCTACGAGCTTCACCCCGTTTGACTTAATAAGTATTATATAACACTATTGATTGGTTAAGAAGCTGAAATAAAGAAAACAGAATACAGCAATACAAACAAATAATCACACTTGATTTTAATAAGGTAATAAATAGAAAGAATACCATACAAATACATTAGGTATATGTAAAGTTCCCTTTAGAAAAGAATTACGACCTTAAAGGACAATTAATGAATTAATGGATAGTTTTGCGCAAGGTTTCTCGTCATGACAAACATTTCAAGTATATGGTTTATGCGGGTGTGACTTCTAGTTTTCTCAAAAGTTCATGGGTACTTTGGGATTTATACATATGGATATTCGATATAGATTCATTTTATGTCTGAAAAACTATAAGCCAAACGACCAGATTGACTTCACAAATCGTCATGCTACTAAATATGTCAACGACTCATTTTTATTTATAATTTAGTGATGTAATACATTATGGGTTGAAACGACTATCCGTAATATACTGTTCAAAGTTTTAAATCAATTTCATAAAGAACAGATTAATAGTTATTTGTGCAACTAGTGAGAAAAGTGAGCAATTGACTCACTCGAGAGAAATCCTTACTCACGAGCCGTAGGCGAGTGAGGAATGGTTTCTCGAGTGAGGCAATTGTACTTTGAACTCGAGTTGCACATTATACTTTTCCTACAGTTACCATAAAACAAATAAATTGGTGAAGAAACATAACCTATTTTTACACAGAAGTGAACTTTTAACATAACATTTAATGTGAAGTGACAAATACAACAGTACAACAGCTGACCAGCTGATTTACAGCCAGTGCTGCCAACGTATTTCGCGCGCATACGACGTTGCCTGCATGTTACGCGCTCACTATTTCGTGCCTTCACGTTGCAAATCTGGAGTGAGACAAAGTAATTAGAGTGAGACAATGTTAACATTGTCTCACTGATGAGCGAATTGGCCACTTTGCTTTCTCAAATCAGTGAGAGAACATGTACATTGTTAGGTAACTGTAGGAAAAAATAATTACCTATATTTAAAATAGTTTTTCGGGTTATTCTTATGTTTGCTTTGTTGTAGGAGTTCAACTGAAATGGAAATGTGGCCTTAAACCAAGTTGACGAAGAGATGGTGTTATGGTACCACAACCACAAATGAAGTGCTATTACAATAAAACAACCCTGCATATGAAAAGACTTTATATGTTCGCCAATACTTACTACTCTTTGAAAAACTATTATCTAAAGTCAAAACGCAGGATTGTATTCAATAATATTACGACACAAAAATCTAAAATATTTCGATCGTAAACAATCTTACTTTTAGTATTTTCCAATTTTTAAATAAGGGCCTTTTGTTTTATATTTAAATTTAAGGTGATGTATTTTTCATTATTTTGTTGTTTTGATAATTACAATAACCCTTTTTGTAAGTGTCAGGAAGCTTAAAGGGGAGTTGGTGACCTTCAGGTTTCATAATTATCAGTTCGGAGTATTTATTTATCATCAAGTACGTTTAACGTTCATAATTGTACAAAATTATTCACCAGTGATTGATGTATACACAGGTTAATTTAGGACTGAATCTCAACATAGGATTATTATGTCACCCTTCGTATAGGATTATGTAGTCTGACATGAAATTAATCATACGTTAAACTACAATAACTGGTTGACATTGATTTGAATAAATCCTTTATTCATGAAATGTATAATATATTTGTTTAACATACTAAGATTTAACAGTTATGAAATAACTATTTCAGTTACTTATTTCATGTTCAAAATGTAATTAAAATCTCTATAACGTTCCTAAGGCTAATGTATTTCTTGGAAACATTCTGTATTAATTCTCAACACGTTCACTGTCCATATTAATCTTTATACTTTTTTCATAAACCTTGAAAACTTTTATTAAAAATAAAAAATGAGAGAAATTAATGTTTAATCAATTTTAAGAAATTTAAAAACATTTCGATATTTAGTTTGTTAAATGAATAGGACTGTACAATATGTTAACAATAAACTAATACATTTGTTTGTTTCGTAGTTAAAAAGCATAAAAAATCCCAAAACGGTTTTAGTAATATTGTCATAATAATGTATCTGAAAATAGTTTTGACTAAAGCCTGTATAGCCATAAAAGTGGCAGCAAGTGAATTGTATCAAATTTGTAATTAAAATTAGACTAGAATCAAGATGAATAATAGTAAATTATTTTAATTTTAGAGTTATTACAGTTATAGAGTATTATACCTTACTCCAAAACTAACAAAGCTTTGATGGTGTTAAAAATTATTTAGTTTTAGCGAATTTCCCATATAGGGAATAAGCTATTACCGTAGTACTCATGGTAAGACCTAGACCCGGGACCGATTTACTTTTTCATTTTGAGGTCCCCAGAGGCCAAAAACACCATCCGTTCAAATTCATATATTTATATATGTGTCCGTTAGCGCGATAACTCTAGCAAAATTGATCCGATTTTGATGAAATTTGGTACAAACGTGTAAACCTACATTTATTCGAACGAGTTCGCGAACCAGCGTAATCGGACAATGGGATCAGGGGTTTATGGGGGGTTTTATGGGGTAAAAATGGGGTTTTCTCATTTTTGACCCTAAAAACATTAAATTTCTAAATTTCTCTCTAGACCATTTTGAAGAGCTTAAAAAAACAAATAATTTGGTATATTGAAGTGTTTTTTAATGTTCATTGACTACAGAGAAAATTAAAAAAATTGTAAATTTAAAATTCCCATGTTATTCTTATGGAGAATAAATAAACTGTTCTAGTTTGCTTGTTTATGGATATATTTTAATCAAATTTGGCAATTTGGTTTATTTCATACGAAGCTATCAATATTTCAATTGAAAAACACACCTCAACATCTTCCCCGTAGCAGCAAACCTAACTACTCACTAAAATTAATGTTATTTAAATAGGAAATAAATCTGAAAATTTATAGGGAATACTAGCTGACCCGGCGAACTTCGTATCGCCTAAGTTATAGGTTTCCCCTAAGACAGATGGAAAGAAAGTACCGTTACGTTTAATTTTCAAGATGATCTCGTTCGCATCGCTCAATCACGTCCTGGTTGAAGTTCGTTCGCTACGCTCACTCACCTTTGGGTTTGAGCTCGTTCGCTACGCTCACTCACCTTTAGGTTGGAGCTCTTTCGCTGCGCTCACTTGCCTTCAGGTTAGCTCGTTTGCTACGCTCACTCGCCTCCAGGTTGAAGTTCGTTCGCTACGCTCACTCACCTTTTGGTTGCAAATTAGCTGTTGTCTTAAATGTTAAAGAAATAATAGTGCTGCACCCTGTTGGTAATCCTTGTATCTTTAATGCTATTGAACATCATAGAACAGAACCAACTTGTTTAATTGAAACAGCTGTATTCATTAATTTCATTTCTCATAAGGTTAACATGGGAAACTCCAGAGCCACTGGGGCGGAGCCCTTTTAAGAATTTCGAAACGGGAAATAGTTTACGTCCGATTCGCATACCTACAGAATTTACACACCAAATTTCATAACGATCGGTGAAGTCGTTCCGGAGGAGTTTGCAGACAAACACTGTGACACGAGAATTTTATATATTAGATTTTAGTAGAAATCAAGCCGGGTAAATGGAAATTCGCTTAGTATGCAGGTTTGCTGTGACGGGGGTATTTTTTATATTTTACAGGAAGAAAATATGTCGAGATTGCTATAGTAAGATTATTGTTAAAGTGATTTTATCTTTACTCCCAAAAATGCCGTAACCTAGCCTGAAATATTGTGAAATACAATCCCAGGCTCGTGCCTAGCGTCCTAGGACAAAAAACATAGTATATACGGATGCTCAGTGCAATTGCTCTTCACTAGGGACTTGACTTCACCCATTTTGAAGGTTTTGGGAGAAAAATCTCTTTATTAAATGATCACATATTTTACCAAAGCACGCTTCATATTCCTACCATCTGTTTAGTCATAGATTAAAATAAAACAATTAAACTTTGCAATTTGATATGCACAAATCTTCTATTTTGTTCATTGTTAAACTAAATTGACTGAAACATTCTTAATTACAACTCTCTACGCTCTCAGATAAAAACGTCAATTATACTAAATTCAAACTAAAAGATTCACATCAGCAATTTAAGTTTTGCAACAAAAAACTTAATTTGACTTATCTTTAATTAATTCAGGCAACGTTTGAAGCTGTGAAAGAAACAATGGAACGTTTGACAAGAAGTATGAGGAAAACGTGATGAGAATTCTGCTTTAAGCTAACCCGTTTAGTAATCGTTTCATTTGGTAAGCAATGTTTGTTGGTGAAATAATTACAATTTCTGGGATAAATGTCGTGGTTTTTTATTGTATTAGTACTGATTGGTATTAACATCACAGTTTGCCGTTAAAAAAAGAGTAGTAGAAACATTATTTGCTACAAATATTCCTTAAATAGAGATGTATAAATTGGTTACTTTTATATATTGGGGTTTACATTAGAATCTATGCCTATTTGATGTTAAAAATTTCATATCTTTCAGACTCTATACATATTGTATACAGGGTGAATCAGACCCTGGATATACTTTAACGGGGTATACAGCCGCTTGTGTTATTTACTGACACACCGATCAAATTAACCAACTTCTAGAATAGCTAGGGATCTGAAATAATTCTGTAGGTCCATATCTCGGTCCCAAACCATCCAGAAAATCAAAAAAAGTGAAATTTTAAAATTACAACCCCCCCCCCCCCCCCGAAAATATTCCCATAAATCCCTTTTTTTCTACAAGTATTTTTTTTTTTACGGAAAAAGCTCAAAGCGGTAAGAGCTAGCAAAGATTTTAAAGAATTTTCTAGGTCAGGAGTCAAATTTTTATAAGACTCTCCTGGTACTTTTTTAGAAAATCGCACTCCTTTAATAAAAAACCACCTTACTTCTAAATTTGCAAAATGTCTTGTATTTCCAATGTGTTTTTATTTTATTTTTTATTTTTTCGGACATATATTTGTAAATCCCAACATTGAAATGAATGTGCCCAAAGTGACATTTTCTAATTGTAACCCACTAAATATTTTTTATGGCGGATCTTCAATAAAAAAGGTAGTTTTTAAAGCTTTTTGGGCCAAACGTTGTATGAATAAAATTGTACACAAGAAAACTAAATAAAGTATGTAATTTAAAAATTATAACCTATCAAGGAGAAAATATCGAGACTTTTTACAAATATTATAGTAGATAATCTTTTTAGTATGAATATCTATTGTTCAAATACAAAAAAAACACGCTGTTAAATTGAGAAAGACAAATTTTCTCCTCCCCAAACTCCATTTGTCTTCGTGTTGTCCCTCAAAGATAAAGAGATAAGAAGGCAATCTGGTTTTGACACAAAATATGTTTGAGACTCATATCAATTTATTTAACAAATCATTTTATATTCCAACGTAGAGTCTGTATGTTATGTGTAGGCATATACTAATACTATTTCTGTGTTATGGATCCGACACAGTTTTAAATTAAGGTAAATTAATAAAACCGTACTTAATCAATTCAACGTACATGATTGTTTCTAATATTGTGTTAAATATTTCTTAGGATTGAAAAGTGTCCCATAATAGCATTTTTTACTTTCATAACAGCATAGTTTGACTCATAACAACACGGGTATCGGACCAATGAGGTTCAAGGTTTGAGAGAGAAGAAGTAAAATGGTAATATAATTCAATCTTTAACTAATCAGCTGTTCAGGCCAATTTAATTGTTGAGTGGTGCAATTAGTGTTTGGTACAATTTTTCGTTGCATCACTGTCAGTGGCAACCATGTCGGTTTAGTATTTTTCACATTTACTTGTAACAAACATCCATTTATACATACACCCATACTCATATGTATGGGAATGCTGGTAGATGTATGGGTGGATGTATGGATGGATGTTTGTGACAAGTAAACGTGAAAAATGCTAAATTGTCAAAATGCTGGGTTGAAATTTTACACAAAGATTGATTATGCACCCACTTAACATATATGTCTTATTCACTCAAACTGCCTTCGGGCTCCGCCCCAGTGGCTCTGAGTTTTCCATGTTCACCTTATGAGTATTCATATTCTTTATCGCTTATAATATAAGTAGGATTTGTGTGTCAAGTACTGTGGCTGCTATCAGTAGTAAATACTGTGAATAGTTTAAAACTAGAGGGAAAAGAACTTATGTTAGTTTAGCTGTAAATAATAAACCTTGTACATTTGCAATGTTGGCGACACTGCCTCACTGATTAATTATGGTGTTTGTGAGGATCTGCTTCATTGTTTACACCTGGATTAATTAATGTTTATCTGCACACGTTTCATCAGAGAAATGTCTCCATTGTTTGGGTTGACATTTTGTTAAGTTGGTTTTGTACATAGAACCACGAACAATAGAATATTTTCATAAAATGACCCTAGATTCAATGCGACTGAAAATTTAAAACTAAATAAAGCTTAAAGTGATGTAGTTGCCATAATGGTACAAAATAACTAATACAACCCTATATACAAACGTGTACGACTGAACGTGGTCTACTAATCAGGGTTCAAAATCTATTTTCACTTTCGGATTGTTTCGAAAGAATTATACCAATTAAAAATCATTTTCAAAAATATATAAAATATATCAAATGAGTATCCATAATTGCTCAATGTAATAACTACCATAAAAAGATTAAAACAGTTTTGTACATAGGTTCTAGAATGAGATGTAAAATACCAATTGATTGAATAGTAATTTCAGAAAGGCACGAAATGTCTAATTCATATTACATATGGTATAATGTGTCAGAACTGTAAGGATATTTTGTAAATATGTAAATAATGCTATGACACAAGTATTAAGGAATGCAAACGTTGTAATATCTAGTTAAATCTATAATAAAACTTATATAAATTTATAAAAGAAAACAGCGTGAATATTAGAGCTTAGGGGATCCAAAATATAAAACAAACTGACCTGTCGATATCAGACTTGGTTTCCAGAGCAATTTGTGTCGTAGGAACTAAAAGCGACAATATTAATTTGATGATATAGTTTGGTATTTAACCTGTTTCAAAAAACAGTGTGGCATTTTTTTTAATAAGGGTCGTAATATTTATTATTTTTCTTGTTGTGTTAGATAGGCTTCACAAATATTAAAACTAGTTTATTCCACTTCAAAACGTTTTGTTATAGTGATTTATTAACAATTGAAAATTAATTAAATAAAGGAATAACATAAACTCTGATTTTAAAATGTTTTTAACATGGTTTAAAATAAATCCATATAAAAATTAACAAGCATGATAAACACAATAGCACGTACAGCTCTCTCTTTATTAACAACTTCAAGACGTCTAACCTAAACTTTTACAATTCTGGTTCCATAAACGTATTGTCCTAAAGAAAACAACCTTATATTAAAGAACAAATTAACATTTTTTATAGAACTTATCTCTTTAATGGGTACTTTGTAAAAGTAAGTAACGTTATTGCGAATCTTAGTATATGAAATGGAAATATTTACTGAATAGGATAATATTAGTCCACATTAGGCACATTAGGGTGTATTAGGTTACATTTAGGCACTGTTTATGTTAAAATTATTATTCACCACTTTAAATGGTTTCTAATCGCAAGTCTTCAAACGTAATATATTTCTTCAGATGTTGTTTTGATACGTAATTATAAACAGTTTAGACCTGCTATCTAAGTCATTTAAAAGGCAAAGTTCGCAAAAAATGGTGTAGTTACGATTTTTTTAGTATATTGTTAAAATGTATGAGATAATGTAAAAGTAAAGTTTGCAGCTTCGAAAGACCTGTGCTCGCTATTCGGTGGTAGAAAAAACTCGATTTTATTGTATTTTTTAAAATATTTTTTACAAAAAATAAAAAAAACCATGTATTGTATGAAAGAAAGCATTACAATCTTTTTTGAGTTGACTTCCACTTTAGCCTACATTAAAGCTAAATAAATTCACCACGTCATTATTTTTCATTACTAACGTCGTAGGATGAGTATTAAAGCTGACATTTAGCAAAAAATATGATTAACTCTGTACTCTAGAATTTTTTTTTAATGTTCCAAACTTATTAAATATGTATCTCAAAGTATAAAATAGATACAGAGCTGAAAGTTATACCAAATTGTAGGGAATTTAAATAACTCCAAAAAAAGGTTGTAACGTTTTATTTTGTACAATATATGGTTTTCAAGAACTTCGTAAAGAAATGAAAAAAGGTATAAGAAAATATTTCAACGCTGCAAACTTGTTTTTTATTACTCTCATGTATCCTAATAACATATTAATAAAACGCATTTTTTTCAAATAAGGATCTCTTAGATGACTTGTCTAGTTAAAATATAGTGGGAAAACAAAATTACCTCATTAGTAACTAACTGAATAACAAATATTGTATTACAAGAACGCACTCAATGTTTATTTGTAAATGGCTTTTTTGAAAATATGAATCATTAAACTGGAGATATGCCACTAATGCTGGCAATTAAAGCTAATTTCCTGTCGTTTCCAGCTGTACAAGCTAAATGAAAACAAAGCTGCAGTCTTTTGACAAAGTGTTCTGAAGACTTTATCCTATTGTATTTTAGTTTACAATTGTAGTTTATATTTCGGCGTGAAAGAATATTAATTCTGTATACTTGTATCTCTCAGATTTCTTTTGTTTGAAATGGCTTCTAAGGTGCTGATCAAATTGTCCAGGCATATTTAATTAATTAAGCCATTTTTAGCAATTTAAGTTGTACAAATTAAAGTGACCATTATTAGAAAACAAAAGTATTTTCAAAATATCACAAATAGATTTAAAGAGATTTCATTATAAAGAAGTTTTTAATTGTCAGCAATTTTAAAAGCAAATAACAAAACCATTGGATTTTTTGTAAAATAATTCTTTAAAAATATTTTCTCAGATTAATTTCCTTTTTATATAAAATTAGTTTTAAAATTATTTAGGCTTGATCAATTAATTGAGTTTCCAGTAAAATGCCCATAGATTAGTATGGAATGATACACGGACAAAAATATTTTAATCTGAACTATTCTAAGTTTTACAAATAATTTTGATAAACCTTGCTATGTTTTATACTTTGAGGGTCAAAAATGGGAAACCTGCTTGTCTAAACCATAACCCCCCCCCCCCTCACAATAAAACACTGTTCGCATAGTCCAATTAATAGTGCTGGTTCGTAAAAATGTATGAATGGACTTAATTTAACATATTATGACAGTTTCGTTTGTAACTGTCGAAAATTAAGAGATATTATTTTGAGTTTGAGTTTACGTTTGTACAAAATTCAATCAAAATGTTATAATTGTTTTTCGAATTATCGAGCTAACAGGAATATTAATATAAACATAAATGTAAACGAATGGTGTTTCTGACCTCGAAAAACGAAACAATGAATCGGTCCCGAGTTTAGGTTTTACCAAGAACATCAATAGTGATAAATTAGTCTCAATTATTGGAGAATTGCAAAAAAGTAATTCCATGTTTATATAGAAATATAGCAACCATAAAACAAGAGTAAAACTTCATACTGTATTTCCTCAAATAAAATGGTTTTTTAAGCTAGTTAAACAAACACAGTTGTGATGTAATGAACCATTAAACACTTCGGAATGACATTTAATAATGGGTAATATTTGAGAGCGAAAGAAACATACTCTTTTACATTAGACAGATATAGTCAGACTCAAATAAATGACTACGGTAAGGGTGGATATCTCTCACACCTTCAAACAATCACGTACAAAGTTAGGTGAGACTTGTTAAAGAGTTTCCACAAGTTAGTTACCCGGATTGGCAAGACTTTGCTTCCAATATGTGTCCTGTCAAGCGTACTTAGATTTAGACTTTCTCTAAACCTTACGGATTTAATTTACTTTTAACTTATTAAATATTTTATTAAGTTTATCTTATACATTTCAAGCATACCTAAAGCGACAATCTATATGAAACTTTGTAAAATGCATATATTTATTATTATTATGTTTATAATTTTTTTCGATCTATACTAATTGCTATTTTCAAAAGGAATTTACATATTCTCCCATTTAAGGACGGAATTTTGTATTTATATGATAATCAATATCTAAACCTAGAACTCAAACTAGCTCAAATATTCTAAGGTTTTTACTTAAAGCTTGCAGCTGAAAATCAGTTGTTAAATATTGACAAAATAATATCTGTTCTAGTGAAAGTTGGATGAATTTTACGAATTCGAACATTGCAACATGTATCATTAAGTCTAGATCTGAAATTTTAAGTAGAAACTATAAATCTTTACCTCCAAGATGTAAATTACGAATGAGCATTATGCAATTTGCGAGAAAACTCCTAAGTAAATGACAAAAGATGGTTCTACAAAATCAACTGGTCAAAGTTAGATTTTTATAACTTCCTAAATTGTTGGGACTGGTGCAAACTAGGCTATTTTGTGAGGGATGTCAGTGGCTACAGACGTTAATGAACTGACAAATTGAACTTTAATCAATATGCGTGGTAGTTCTATTGAGTTATACATCATTATTAGGTATTGTAACATATTGTTGTAGTTTTAACTGAATCACTATGTAATTTATAAGTATATAGAAGGCCTAGCTAACAGTCTCTTTGGGCCAGACTTAAGTTCCATGTGAAATAGATTATCTCAATTCAATAATAAATAATTGTGTTGTTCTTTTATAATTTCTAATATTGTATATCAATAAAGCATTATTTATATGTAAATCTATCTATACGTTTGATGAACATACAAAAACGCAATAGTAAAGGTAAAACTACTATTCGATAATCCTACAGCTAAACTGTAAATGTTAGCAAAATAAAGAAATCATTAAGGTTTAGTTCAGTTTAATGTTAAGGACGCTTGTTTGATTCCCTCTGGACGTGAGAGTGTTCCAATTGACTATCGAAAGCTTATTTAGACTGAGAGTTAATTTGGCCAACCAAGCTCAAGCTCTCAGCACCATTAAAAGATTCTGTGATTTTAAGGATTATTGATCATTGGGGATTTATCTCTTTAATATTGGTATTACTGGAATATAATACCAGTTCTGTCATATGATATGGTTATTCTTGGTGATTTATGACTTATAATAGATTATTTAGGTCCTAAAACCTAGGTAGTTGTAATGTATGGTTAAAGTCTTTGAGACAGTTGGTTTTTCTTTATTGTTGTATTCATATAAAAAAACAACCCTGTAAAGAATTTTAGTATTTTGGAATTATTTTATTCATAGCTCACCTTTGAATTGTAATATTGTGATCCCTGGTCTTGAAATAAATCAATAATTACAACTTCAACACGAAGACTTTGAGTAGATTTTTTATAAAAATTTAGAAAACATTACTAGAAATTGATGATGTATTAAATTGTTATCAAACATTTTTTCATTTATATATTGATATAATTTACCTATAACTATCATTTCAAAAAGAATTTACCTTTTTGAAACATTCTGCATAAAATAATATATTTAAATAGTTGTTTATACAAAGAACAAACCCCTGGTAAAAGAGTAACAAAGAAGGTAGAGGAGAACAACAATAATGTTAAAGTAATAGCAACAAAGCCCGACAAACTAAAAGTCTTCTCATTTCCATATTCCATTTGTCACCACAAATTACTCGAAGACGAAACAATAAACAAAGGGAACTGGTTAAAAGGAGTTTGACAAAATATTTACATTTAGATTCTGACAAGTACACAGAACGTCGCCTTTGTTTAAAATTTAAACAAACCAGATATACACATTTATGAAGACTTATATCAGTCACGAAAATATATTTCTGGGTAAAGTAAGCAATTAACATGTCATTGACAACATGAAATTAAATTTGGGTATTTCATCGTTTGAAAATCCACCTCGATTAAGTAGATCTTACGATTCATCCCGAAATTAAGTTAAAATATTGTATGATAATTTCTAGTAACATACAGTGGATTATTAATATGCACTTAATGTTATAGAAAAGCTTATACTGGTTATAAAACCTATTGGTTTAACAATAGCAAAACTCACTATTCTTTCGTTGACAAAGTAACAAGTCATCTATCAGAGTTAGGATGACATGAAATGATGGATGAGATTTTGACGATACAAATAACCATTCTTCAACGTTTGTCCAATACTGCTGGCGTGATCTATTTTACCTCGTTTTTATTACTTAATAATAATTGCAACTTATATATTGTTATCTACTGTGAATAGCTATATTTAGCCAATTTAAGTTTTGATTATATACTAATATGTCGATAATCAATAAACTCTTATGCTACCTTCTTTGTTAAAAAAATTACGATACGTAAATCAACATTAGACAAAAATGTTTTTTCCATAAGTTACTTTTAACTTTTTGTCCCAAACTACCTTAGAATCCCTTCGATTTTTTTACTGAAATTATTGTAACTCCAACATAACACCATAGATTCGAAGGCTGGCACAAAGTTTTTGTTCAATCATATTGCAGGAATTTCTTTTCACGTAATGTGAAGATAGAGATTTCTAACAAATAATACTATTCCGTAAAATAACCTAAGGCAATGAATCTAGATAAAATTATTTTTTGGTTTGTATTGTATGTGCCCATTGCATTGGTGTAGTATTTTGTTTCAACCTAATTTACGTAGGTCATATGTAGCGTTGTTTGTCCATTTTGCCATTATAAACAACAATTTTGGAATTTCTTGAAGATACTTCTTATTGCATACCTAGAGGTTGATTGGAACCTCCATACCAATTCCTCAGTGTTATGGCTTGTAGTTTTGAGATATAGTGATCAGTGAGTGAGTGGTATTTGACTTTTATAATTATAAACAATAGAGGAAATTTAACTGTTGTTACAGCTTTGCAAACACACTTAATAAATCTACAGGAGTGTTCAGAAAATCCAACAGAATTAAATCCAACATTGAGTATGTGAACAATATTTAGTAGGAAATGAATAACAAACATGCATTATAATAAAATGTCAACCAAAGTAATAACTATTTTGGATATTTGTATGAATGACTGTCTCTCGAATACTCATTGTAATTTAAAGATCATCCCATTTAATTAAGGTGTTACCTTCTTATTAAGTGCTTAAATTATAATAACTAAACCATAAGAAGAAGCACAACTGAGTTAATTCAACCATTATCATCACTGAATGAAAATCTGAACATAAACCAAAAATTTTTAGAACAATAACAGAAACCATACGGTGTTGAGAAATCAAACGGTTAACCATTCCATATTACTTCTTTTGGCTGACCTCCTGTAAAATCTAAGAACTTAAAGAAAACTTATAATAGCTGTGGGTGCACAAATTATCATTATGTAACCCAACATAAATTTTAAATATCAAAGCAAGCTAATAACTCCTTTTAGTTGAGAAAAATGTTTTTTTGCATTTGTTTAAGTATGAGGTGGATTCTTCCTTATTTTTGTGAAACATGTTTTACTACTTTTAACTACCTTTAGAGTGTTATGAGTTTTATTGATATCCTACAAATATGTCATTAAAAGTGGGAATCAAAAATGGTTCACCACTATCGTCAAATTTAAAGCCAACTGATATTCTAGAATCAATGACATACAAATTGTTTAATTGTTAGGCCTATTATTTTAAAGGAGCACTGTTAAAATCCTCAGCTTCTCCTAGTTATTCTTCTAAAAGAATAATTTCCACAAGCTTTAATGAAATTATGAAGTTTATACAAGGAAAACGCCTTTAATCCAAGGTAAAGCAAAGCTGCCTGGCGGATGAAGATAAGAGATTTGTCCATTCAAGTGAAATATTCCAGAGTAAATGTAAATTTTATCAACAGATAGAAGAATGCAATTGGTTTATTTTTTTTTTACAGAAATAAACCAAAATTTTAATGTCTTTTTAATACAATTATTTAAAAAAATCTGCATAAAAAACTAGATTTATCTATGATAAGAAATCTATTTGTCATGTTTGAAACTTACGAAAAAGGAAATCGGCCCGGGTTCAAGTCCATATGGTCCTAGGGTCTTAGTTAGGTTTTTCCATAAGACTTTGGAAATTGGCAATAATAATGCAAAAATGTCAAAAATGAATATTTTTGATAATAAAGTTCTTTGAGTCAGTTACGTACACTTATAATATTACAAATGAGTTAAATAAAATATTACACAACATTCATTCTGTATTTGCTCTTATTTTTAAAACAGTTTTATTCACCCTTGTAAAGTTTATCTCATCAACTTGTTTATTGTTAAACCGGATTTACAACAGCTCTGAAACTCCTAAGACCAAACTAACCCTCTTAAGATCCAGGTTTTATCACTCTTTATCGCTGCAAGAAACATAAACTCCCCTGTTAAACAGCTGCTTAACTAAGGTAAGTTGTTAAAGCTTTTCAATGAAACTGCTTTAAAAGGCGCAGTTTAAAAGAAATACAAATACTTAATCTATCATCAACAATACCGCTACCTTCATTCTCATAACACATATTGTTTATTCAATACACATATTGTAAGTTCAACTGTTCAACAAATTTCTTCATTTTCAGTATGAGTTGAAAATATGAGCCGTTGTTATAGCTTAACTTTTTTAGAGCAAAGATATAGACCTATTTCACTAACAAAGTTTTTAATTCTTAGTGTCTGCACCTTTTCTAAGTACTGTAAGATGTAAACAGAAATTTAATAAATAAAAATTTAATATTATGTTAATGCATGTTTATACAATATTTTTCACTATTATTCATTATTTAAATACAAATCTAGAAGAAGTAATGATTGATGAATAAAAGATAATTTGTTCTTTTATAAGAACAATTGGAAACTTTGTTAAGGTATTGAAATAATTATGTTGTTTAATTTTACGAAATATAATTTTCATCCTTAACGGGTGAAGCTAAATGTTAAGAATAAGAGACTGAAATATTTAGATAAACAATATATTGACAAACACATTTTGGAATAGTAAAACTATTTTAATTGTAAATATGTTAATACAATTATAATACTTAAATATTCCCTCTTTTTTCACAAGTGCATGAAAAGGTTATGATTTGTTCATTTTATTTTATCCATGTACAGTATAATCTGGCAATCATAAAAAATTTATTTTGAACCAAACCATTAAACAACCACAAATTTCAGAAGGACTTTATATTATTAACAAAAGCTGTTTGGTAATACATGGAAATTAAAGCTTTTTAAACATGGCTTCGACATATTTTCTAATTATGAATGTAAAAGCTTGTTGTGTAAGAATATATCTATACACTTTACTTACATAAAGCTATTTTATATCAGTTGGGCACTGGCTAAGTCTTTGTGGTACATGACAATATGAAGACAAAGAATACAAAAGAATCCTTACAACAATCTGTCCGGACCATCACAATAAAGGGAACTAATACAGTTTGGAAAGGTTTTCTTTGTTTTGTGAAAGAGAGTCAACGGTTTTTTTAAGATGTGCTGCAATGTTTACAAACTCTCTACGTATTTGTTCTGTGTGCATTTACGTTGTTATATATGCATTTTCAACGATAACTATATGTTTACAGTACTCAATTTACTTTATAAAAAAAACAACGTTCACTACTATGTTATATAATTTAAAAACTGTTAGAATCACAAAAATCATCAAGATGTAAAATCCATTGAGTTATGAGGAGGTAACCTTAGATTAAATTCAGAGGTTGATCAACAGAAGAAGAATCTCATTTTAATAAATCGTAATGTATCTTTTTACAACTTTCTTTATTTTTTCTTCCTGACAATTCCAGTTGTGTCAGCTGATCCCATTCTCACTTCTTCAAATCATATTTTACAAATTAACAAAAATTACAATGATAAGTCAGAAACATAAATCTTATTATCTTTTAAGTTTGTATTATACATTTGAGAGGGATTAACTATTTTTATATTTAAACTTATGTATATTAATTATATATAGAAATCATAAGTATTTTCCAACATTTAAAAATATTGGTAAATTATTTAAAGTGAAAAATGGAAGCTTGACTGTGCACTTTAGTAATCTAGCATATATATTCTACGTAATCTGAAGGTAAGTGTCCATAAAAACTTAATAGGGTTTGGGACACACAGTACATTTCCCGTGGGTAAAATAAGACTGGCAAATCACTTGAAAATTCATGGAACAAAGAATTGTGAATGGTTCTAAGCTGACTGTTGTATATGCAAATTTAACAGAATTTGTTATGCATATATTATGGAACTATTGGTATCAGCCTACCATATACTGTTCAAAATAGGAAACAGATTTTTTGGAGGAGGAAGTTGGCACGTATCATTATTATTATATGATGTAGGCCTATCGTTTGAGAAAACCCCTTGAGTATAGCAATATTTTGTAGGGTTACCGTATCGCATAATTATTATCATTTTAATTGTTCTTATTTATTTAAACCTAATGTAAACTATTAGATCATTTAATGTAAATGTGTTAGTCAATGTAAGTTTAGAAGTATGGATTATGCAGATATTTAAGCTTAAAATTATTTTTATTCACCTGAATATTATAAGTTGGGAAATATAAATAAAGTATTTATCTTTCCTGTCGATATCAGCTTCTGGAGTTAGAGCCATTTGCGACTTTGGCTCTTAAAATTATATTTTAAATGCAATTATTTAGATTTGTAGTTATACGTATTCCAAAACACCCCAAAAGTTAAAAGAAGCAATGTTGTTTACATGGCAGTAATTTGGTAGTACATTGGTAGTAATGTCAATAGGTATTTTCTCATTCTAGTCCAGTAACTGAATGATGCTAAAACCAACAAATTTGATTGAATATTATGTTTAAATGTTTTACTTGTGAAATTGTTTGGCATCATTTCTGGTCTGGGATTACGGGTCATCACTTACCGTTTTAGTTCAGATTTAGATTTTGGTTCTGATTCTACGTGGTTCTGGTTCATTGTACGTCATGAATGAAATGCATGCATCCTAGATATATATCTATAGAAGACAGAAGCCATATTACAGCTATTAATTCCACCCCGTAGTGTCCCTAGATTAATCATATACTAGCTATTGGCAATTAAGGTAATCACTAGGCTTATAGTAATAGTACAATACATTTCAGCTTATGGGTGTTTGTTGTTGGTAACGGTTTTAACAATCGACTGTCCTTTAAGAGCCACGAGTTTTGAAAAAGAATAAAAACCATTTTTTTACAACATAAATATGCTATTTATTAATTATATATACGGTAGCTAATTTAATAAGAATTTTGTTGTTTATATTTTTGTACAGAATTTTGTATTTATACAATTTTCTAAAGCCCTATCACTTGTTGTTGGACAACTAGTTTTCTTGTTACAAAAACACTATTATTGGTTTAGTTCAATAAAATATTATTTTGATTTTATTATTATTTTACAACTTTTTATCATTATTTACAGATTTTGTAACACATTTTTTTATAAGAAAGCATCCGATTGAATTTGTCGTTTGACCTTTACACTAGACAATAAAAATCATGGAAATTATAATATTAACCACTAATGTTGGCAATTAAGACTAATTTGCTATCGTTAGCAGCACCACAAACTAAATGAAAACAAAGTAGACGAGGCTGACGAGGCAAAAGTTTCTGCAAAAAGTTACTTGAACTTTCTATTCTAGTCTTCATTTGTTTTTTTCATTGCTCAACTTCATAATAACTTATGTAATAAGTCAATATGAAATGAGGAATTTGTAAATTGATTTTTGTTAACATAACGCATAATTAAACAGCTAATTCTGATCATTAGTAAGTAAATGCATACAATTAACTTATAAAGTTCTAAAATTGTATTTTAGAGTTTAATGTGTCAGAAAGTCCTTTCGACATCCACCGAAGTCAGGGTATACCAGTTCTCAAGTCGGTTGCTGCCTTTAATTTTGCTAGTCAGAGTTCCCTTGGGCTTACGTACGCTATTTCTTAACTTCAACAGGTTAGTAGCACCTGTTACAGTAATTTCATTAATCTGAACCCAAATCTGTTTTTATCAGTAGTTAAAGCTCATTTCCGAAAATTCCAAGAGTTAAAATATTTCTTTAATTTCGTTTGATTTTAGGCAAATTTCTATGAAATCTTTATTGATTTAACACTTGTCAACAGTTGGTCCTAAGGCAAACTGGCAATTGTTATAATAGCTTCATTTCATCTATAAACTTTAATTTTGTTGTTTCTTTTGAAAAATCATAAAATGATCTCTCCGTTTGACTGGCTTTCACCACTCTAGGTGCAATGACAGTGTAATAAAGTATACGGTATAAACAGTTTTTATACAAGTTGACAATTTCAATAATGATTTTTAATAACAGATTTGTATTTACATGGTAAAATAAAAATAAAATCCATTCACTGCTGGCTACTTGCAGCTTAAAGTTATTACTACTTATGACTTGTCAATTACCACTGTCCAATTCAGACAGAACAGTTGTTCTTTGAATAAGTCTCAGACGTCCAAGGCCCAAAATTTTTATTGAAAATTACATTACTGACATTGAATTACCGTAAATGATATTGTAGCCTATCTAAAAAATTTCATTTTTAACTAAAAATATATCAGCCCTATAGTCGCAAGTTGTTATAATGGAACATTAATGTCCATACAATATTCGTACATTGATTCCAAATATGTTTTCGTTGTTAAATGGAAACAATAGAATAAGAGCCACAGAATCCCTCACAATGTCAGACCAAACAATGGAGACATTCTGCTGATGAAACGTGTGCACATCTACGTTAATTAGTCCAGGTCCACACAATGAAGCAGAGCCACACAAACACCATAATTAATCAGCAGTGAAGCAGTGTTGTCAACTTTGTAAAAATACAAGCGTCACTCACAGTTCTACCAACATAGTTGCTCTTTATGAACGAGTATAGTACATGATTATATTTGTCTATGAACAGAGTAATACTGAAATCTTATTATCTTTAACTACCTTCACATACATCTGTCATTACTTTAAGTATAATTAGAATCTTTTTTCCGGATTATTTTACTTTTAAAATATTGGTCACAACTGTATTTTATACCAGGATCGAGTATTTAATGTGGTAGATAATTAATTGAAATAGTTTCTTCGAGTTCTTGTGAATGAATCTAAGGTAGACGTAGTATTGTATGTGGTATTTAAATTATTTGTATAAAGAGTAGGCCTATCATCAAATACTGGCACATTCACTATAAGCTATGCGACACACTGTAATATATATATATATATATATATATATATATATATATATATATATATATATATATATATATATATATATATAGCACACAGTTAATAACACTAGCAAACTGGCCTCAAATCACATCTTGAGCTCCCAAATCTCACAAAATTCACACATATACTACATCACCATCAAACATCACCTGTCAGAGTGATTTACCTGTTCTACTTAAAGCAAATAAATAGCGCCTGTTAGTATATCAAGCCAAAGTATTTGAAAATGAAATTACTGTCAACACCTCCCGTTACAATCTATTGACAGCTAAAAAAATTGCCTCACTAGATTTAAAAACATTTGTTTACTAAGCAAACTGAAAAAATAACGTTTAAAGCCCCCTGGGATTACTCATTACTATAACTTAATTAATATCTGAATTGAAGTAGTTCAAGGACTTTTAAGATACGGAATATAAATGTTGTAAAATTAATAAATTATAGCAAATCCCTTTCAATCCTATTTGAAATAATTTCGTCAGCGATAATTCTCTTCAGCTTCTAACCTCATTATATTAAGCAAACTGCTGATTCTACTCTTCAAGTTAAACTTCCTAAGTCAGCGCAAAATGGAGTCAGCCTTGTTCTTCACAATCAATATTGTATGGATTTACTGCCCGAGTTTTGTTATCTTAGTGACAGCATAGACAACCCATGAAAGTAAATCTTGAGTATAATACCTAAAGAGTTATTTATTTGCTCCAACTTCTCTTTTTTATACATATATATATAAAGAGAAACAAATATTAAATTCCTCTTTTGAAATGTTCTTGTATTCAGTAGATGTATTTTATGTATTTCTTTATATTTACTTCTTCTATATCGTTTTAATTTTTTTCTACATAAACAATTGATATCACTATATGGACGAAAGATTTTGTTAAAAGCTCTATTTATCCTGTAATTGTAAACAGTTCCTTTTTAGTGTCCTTTACTTTTTATCTGCCTGTATAGTTGAAGAGATTATGTAAATACCAGCTTCGACATAATCCAAATTGTTGCTAATGTCACAACCACTTTCAACTTTCAAGAAGTCCTCTACAGGTGGCAAAAAATCTCATTATCATTTCATCAGAAAGTCGTCAAATCACATAAAGCACATAAAGCACATAGACACACGAACACTAACACTAACACAAACTCGAACAAGAACAAGGACACGAAGTTAAAACATTAAGTGAGACATTTACAACAAGTATACATAAATAAAATACTGTACAACGGTGTGGGAAATGATGCGTCACGACCGGATGGATGTAAAGCCAAGAAATAAACTTCTAAAGAAGTGATCATGACATAATTTGCCACCTAAAGATTACCTATTGAAAGTTGAATTAGCAGCAATTTTGGATTACATCGAAGCAGATACTTACACAATTTCTTATATTTAAGTAAACAGGAGGTTCATCAAAATGAGATTTTAATTGTTTATAATTTATGTTTTAGTTTCTTATAAATTCAAAAGTTCCTTTTGGGGGATTGTTTACATGCTCCTCGCATAACTCATTTCCTAGTTTTTGCCTCTTTCTCATCTTACCTTTCGTATATCTACCTGAAATAATTAAGAAAAAATGAATGGTGTAAGCATAAACTGGGCTTTGTTCTTTCCTTTTTGTTTTACTGTAAACTAAATCTGGAAAACTATACAGAATTCTCATTTTTCAAATTAATATTTTTTATAACTTGTCTATATATTATAACATTAACACCTCAGCTCTTTAAAAGAAAGCAATCAGAACTTCTTATCACACAATCTACCAGGATTGAGATGTTATTGGGAATAAAACCGTAAAAAAGTTATAAGTGTGAAAATTTACATTTTTAAAGCTTGATTTAGTCATAGAGTATTTTTAATTTCATAACTATTACCGAAATATTTATGGCATTTCAAAAGATTTTACCGAATGTAATTAGTGTTTTTGCTTCTTTAAATAGTTTTTGAACTTCGATAGGTAAAATAGTAAAATAAATATAGTAGGAAAAATATGAAAATTACAAAATTGAAAAACAAACAAACAAGACAAACTTGAACGCCTTTTCATTTCCATATTCCATTTGTCACTTCAATTGTTCCAAGAAGAAACAAATGAACAAAGGAAAACTGGTCAAAGGAGTTTGACAAAATATTTACATTCGGATTTTGACAAGCTAAAAGACTGTCACTTTTGTGGAACATTGCAACATCTTCAGCCAGCTTTATTGTAGGAAGATACATGTTATAAGCTTTATCGATAAGATTATAATATATTAAGATTATATTATATAATAGCTTTGTCGATAAGCTTTATCGTAGGAAGATTATACCTAAATTAGACACTAATTGGACATAACAAATAATATGATTTGTAACCATAAGTAATGTTCATAGTTATATACCCGTATTAAAGCGTTCTCTTCTATACACCTTTCACTTCACCATCATTGTAAGTATTACTATGAAGTTTTTAAGCTTTTGCAATACTTTGTAATATTGCTTTCAAAAAAACTAATTCATTCTTATTCTTATGTAATTTTTTTATAAATATTTGTATTATAATTTTTTTATACATTTTTATAAATAAATGTATATTATTTGGTTTTCCATATAGCTTTTCTTTTCCTGTGTGTTAATTAGCCACTGAGGTCTGGTTCCAAGGTTTAAAAGTATAAACAGGAATGATGTAGAGTGAGAGTGTGGGGGGTCAATGTATCGTTGAAAGCTCTTTACGAAAAGATGTCTGCTAAAGCCTTTGGAAGGTTCTTTATCATAAAGCAAATTGCATAGGATGAATAAAACTGCAATTGTTGTTAAATTTACTTAACAATTATTCTACATTAAAAGCAGAAACCAAAAATTCCGGTTAAAACATTTACTTTATTTTGAGGCTTTTGATAAACACACAAAGGTTTTGGAGTGTTTTTTACTTACATAACATTCAGACCATTCAATGTCCCTTATTCAACCTAAAACAATGCCTAGTTAAACGTAGGTCATTTGTCCTTTGTGTCAATTAGAACAATAGAGATAACGAAGCTATTGTCATAGTTGGGAATACAATCATTCGAAAAAGTGATTGATAAACAGATATACATTTTTGGGAATTATAAAATTCAAAGAACTAAAATGTAACTAACCTACACTGTAAAAAAATAAGTAACCAAGATACATTACAAGTGCTAACCAAAATTTTGCAATTGATCAAATATCACATTTTGTGTATATTGAATTAAATGTTAGTTTCCTAAACCTCTTAGTAAAAAAATCACTTTGATAAAATTGTAACCAGTACTTATTTCTGGAACGGCATATTCTTTCAGTAAAATCCAGTGGCTTAATTAATTAAATAACATGTTAAGAAGTTGGGTTGAGAGATTACCAGTAAAAAACTAGGCAGAAGCATTAAAACATAAACAGTTTTGAAAATTATTGAATGTGTTAGATTGTGTCTGAATATAAATTATAAATAATATTTATTACAAGTATATTATTTTATAATATTTCTCATTATATCAGTAAAACGAAGGTTTCACTCCGTTGTACTTACATACTAGGTACCGCTAAAGTAGGTGTTATTTATATAAATATTAAACTTGTCATTGTAAACCAACATTCCTCACTCCTGTATCATCTTCTAATCTAAAATTAAAAGTAATAAAATATTCTATTTTGATGAATATGTTTTAGTTTAATTTCGAAATACAAAAATTATTTATTTGCCTACTACAAGCTGGATTTTTTTTTAGAATTCAGTTTCTGAGTTTTTTCCCATGTAGAACTTTAAGTTTATTTAAACTAAGGTTCCCTTGTATTCAAACTCACTGAATCTTATAAATAAAGCATATTTTGACAAGTACCTTCACAGGGCTAAACGAGATTATGAAGTTTATGCAAGGAAAGCCCTTTTTATCCAAGGTAAAGCGAAGCTGCCTGGCGGATGTAGATAAGAGATTTGTTCATTCAACTGGTATTTCAGAGTACGGGGTAGGTTTAAAAGAAATTACTTATCATAAACATTTAAACAATGTTAAACTGTTTAAAACATTTCACTGTTACTATATTATACAATATTTAAAACATGTTATTAATTGAAATGTTATCACAAGTCAAAGAAAATAAACAGATAATCGAGCAGTAATAAATGTGTTACTCCAATTCATTTAACCTAAGAATTGTAGTCTTAAATATATATATATATATATATATATCTCAACAGAAATATACAGAGTGAATAAAAAGCCAATACCCCTATCTAATATTTTTCAAAGTAAATATACAGAGATATGCTATTGGTGGTTGAGCAATCTTAGATGGAAGTTTCATTATATTACATTTAAAATTTTGAATGTCCACCCATAAATGGGGGATTTTGGGGGCAACTCAAAACTTTTAAATAATGTAAACCCCTATCAAGGGACACCTAATTTTGAAGTGTTTACAAAAACCTAAAGAATCGTGAAAACTATGTTTAACTTCAAGATGTCTTCTGTATCCAAAATGTTAGCCCTTCAAAAGTTCAACGACGTTTACTCTTATATTATACTAATTTTCCCTCCCCTCTAATTTGTTCCTAAGTAAATATTACAGAGTTATCCTTAGGGTGGTCATGCAGCTTTGGCAGGAAGTTTTTTTATGGTTTTAAAAATTTTAAGTGTCTCCCCAAAAGGGAGAATTTTGGTGGCAACTAAAAAAAACTTAGAAATCAAACCTCCTTTAAGTGATACCTCATTTTTAAGTGTTCACAAAAACTTAGAGTGGTGAAAACAAGAGTTTGTCATCTCTTCTATATCCAAAATGGAAGCGAATTTTACGAATACATATTTTTTTTCTTTTTAATGTGTAGACTTCAATACATTTGACGGGCTACCATTTAAGTTAGAAAAGAAGATTGTGAACTCTGGTGATCACCATTCTTTGTTCTTGTTTACGCTTTAAAATGGTGTGTCAATTGAAGGGGGTTTACATTTAAAAGTTTCAAGTTGCCCCAAAAATCCCCCATTTTTGGTAAATATTTAAATTTTTCAAAATCATAAAATGAAAATTCATTCCAAGAGTGAAAGACAACCAAAAAAGACATCTCTTTATATTTACTTATAAAAATGTTAGATGGGGGTGTCTTGACTATTTATTTACTCTGTACATCTAGACTAAGACGAATAACATGTTTTTGAAGTAGTTCAAAACATACAAAAATGTAAAAACACTAATATATTTGCACTTAGTTTAATAAGGTTTTATTTGCCCTTGTAAAGCTTATCTCATCAACTTGTTTATTGTTCAAGCGGATTTACAACAGCTCTCAAACTTGTGAGAACAAAAAACCCCTCTTAGGATCTTAGTTTTATCTTCTTCATTGCTACAAGAAACATAAACTCTCCTGTTGAACTGCTTAAGTACGGTTGTTCAAACTGTTAACTGAAACTGTTTTAAGTAGGGTTGTTTTAATATGTATGTAAAATTTAGCACAGTTTTCTAATCTACTTCCTTTGTCCTTTTTTATTATGGTGTAAATTTTGTTAATATTTAATACATCAATGTTTAAGATCCATCACATGTAATAATGTAAAAATACTTTATAAAAAGTAAAATAGTAATTATGTTGTGATGATGCCACCTGCGTGGTGCAGTGAGTGCGAATGAAGAAAATATTAGAACTGTCTTCTAAATTGGAGGACGACACGCTAGGAGACAGAAGAAAATCTTAAATTTAAGCATAGTTATATTTTACCAGGCTTGTAAGAAGACTATGGAATGGCATGGCAGCTGAATCAGCTTGTTCACCCTCATTAACAGCTCCTCAATCTCCATCAAATCCCAGGTCCTTTGTGAACCATGAGATTCTTTTGACTATGGTAACCTGTTCTTCCCTTTGATCTCCAGTTGATAGGCCAAGGGATCTCATGCCGACCTTGTAGGGCTAGGCAAATAAATATCATGTGGAAGGCTGTCTCTCCTCCTCACCACATTTTCTACATTAGAGGCTTTCAACTTGAATTCCCATCTTTTGTAGATGTACTCCACAGACATCTACGCAATTTTTAAAAAATTCCAAAAACTACAAGCAAATAACCACCGTATATTTCTTTATGAAAATCATAATCCAACTATTTTTTTCTATATATTATAAATGTGTATTAGAGCAAAGTATGTTACATACAGTAATATAGACATTTTGTACCTGACAGTAAGAAGGAAAAGAAAACAAGAAAAACTACTCTTACAACAATCGGCAGTGGACAATCACAGTAAAGGGAAGTAATATGGTCATTGTGTCTTAGAAGAGGGTTCCTTTTTTGTTCTTCTTCCAAAGAAGTGATACATTTTTTAACAGCGTTTTATTCCATTTATGAAATTTATTTACCATAAATTATCCAACCTTTATTAACATTCGTGTACTTTTTTTATGGTGACTTAAATAGTATGTTTTGCAAAGCAAAATGAATAATGTAAAAATATAATATTTAACAATATGCAATTCTGATTTTAAATATTTTAAAAATACTATGTGAGTTATAAACCAATGTTTTGACAATACAATGATATGTAATGAATAAACTATGGTAATGATTTAATAATACGTAATGACCGTACCGGGAAAATGAACAATACTCAATATCAATAGCATTTAGCGATTTTGATTTTTTTTCAAAGGGACTTTTAGGACATTGTAAGTAAATATCTTGTAAGTAAATAATAAGTGTTGAGTAAGTATATACATTTTGAGTGTTAATAGACCCATAATAATTTACATTCAGTAAATTTAATAATACATAGGTTTCTTAGCTGAACTAGACGCATAAAAACACATAATTACAACATTTTAACGTTTTCTATAATTTTTTAAATAATATATTACCTTCAATGTTTGAAAGCTAATGTTTGTTATTATAAGGTCTTAAACATTTTGTTTGTTTGGTGTCTCATAAAAAACATCTTTGTTTTGGGTTATTAAAATCTATGAAATAATGGATAAATGGTGTGTTAATTTTATGCAACCTCATTAATTTCCACTTACATAGATTCACTTCTTCCTATATTCTCTCCAATAAATTAATTCCCGTGAGTCAGCATTAACAGGTACGCCGTGGTCACAGAAATGCAATGTGTGTGTCACGGTTCGTAACATGTTACTGTAGTTGTTCCAACATGTTTGACAGGTGTTGCATGTTGCAGTTTTCCAAAGCTGCAATTTGAATATAATGCCATGACTTTTTATTTGCTGTGAATGATTATATTGGTTTTCTAGGAATATCTTTGACAGGAAAATATATCAAATCTCGTATGTCTAGGAATTACTGAGTTATCTCCACTATTTTTTGTCAAAGGGTTATTTTGATTTAAAGTTTGAACTTTAATATCTGTGTAATAACAAATTAGATAGTATAGAAACCGAAATTTATTAAACGTTCAGCAAACTGAAAGAAGAATAAATAATTCCTTCACGACGTTAAGTTTAAGCGTGTTATGATTTATATTAATATAATTGTTTGACTATTTTGACATATTTTTTAATTTTTTTTTTATTTATATAACAGTTTGAATAGTTTTCCAACACAAATGAAGTCTGAAGATTCTAGGAGATTAGGATATTTCTTGTAATATATTAATAATATATTAATATATTAATAATATATTAATATATTAATAATATATTAATAATACATTAATTAATAATATATTAATATATATTCGACCCATGAAATTATTTTGCAATGACATAAAAAATCCGAAATAGCATTACTGTATTTGTTATCTACTCAATTACAATGTCTTATTTAAATGGTTTTGGATAAACAATTTATAGTTAAAGTTAACTTGGCAACGAACACAAAAGCAATATTCCAACAACAATAGCAACAACGTTTCCCTTATCTTTAATTAATTCAAACAATGTTTCAAGCTGTGAAAGAAACAATAGAATAGTTGGGGAGAAATATATGGAACTCGTGACGAAAATACTGACCAAAGTAAGGTTTAGATAAATATTTCCTTTAGTAACTGTGGAAATCATTTTACGTTTTTTCCACCTTAAAGTTCATTTACAGTTACTTGTAAATACAAGTTACTATAAATAAGGAAGTTATTAGATTGCTGTAGACAGTTTTAGAACAGCTACTTCCTGTTCCATTAAATGAACGGACAATGGGTAAAATTATTAAAGATATATTATTGTAAACCAATAATATTTTGTTAAAATATATATATTCTTGAAATTTGTTTTAATTTGAACAAATTGTTTAAAGAGTTTACTCATTGTTTTGCCTCGTTTCTTAGGAACTTAATGGGCACAATTTTTTAATTTTCCGCTATAAGCATATTTATATTATTATTAGGACAAAAAACGCTCTTAATTTTACAAAGTTTCTCAAAACATTGCATACAATATGTCTTAGTGATAAAACTAGGCATTGCTTTGAATGGTTAAAAAAGATATGAGAAACAGTAGTATTTTATTGCTTTAAATAAACATGGTGTAAAGAACTGAATATGGTCTGGATTGCATTTGAAAGTGTACTTGTGGCTTTTTATATAACTTTTAACTTCCTTTAAAGGACTAATATTGCCAGTAGTGCCAACATAGCATGGCTGACAATTGTCTAGCAATGCTGTTAATGTAATTAAAAAATTTATCTCCACACTATAGAACAGTGTGTAAAGTAATTAAGCTTATAATAGGTTATTTTGCTTAGTGTGTTTCATATCTACAATTGACTTGATTTAACCATAAGTAGTGTAAAAAATAATTATTAAATTAGTTTATTTGAAAATAAAATGTATTCGGCCTAAACAAGCATGTTTACAAGTCAATCATTGTTAGAGTTGGTAATACATCTCCTTACGCAAATTTAAATTTAAATTACAAATTTAGTGTGAAGTGTTATATATGTAGTTTTACGTTTGCAGAAAAAATAAATATAAAATAAACGCGATACGTCCCGGCTAATATTATTGTGATACTTTTGGGAAGTATTAAGAAACAAAGATATTAGAGCTTGGTGTTTCCCTTAGTTTTCTTAAGCCTAAAATACCAAATGATTGTGTATATTAAATATAATATACTATTTCGATCTGCTGAAAAATTAAGAAAACTATAATTGTGTCATTCTCACAACCCCAATAGAGAGTAAACGGTCTGGAACTGATCCAAATAACAACTGTTAGAACCAGAAGTTCAATTTATGGTGGTAAGTGACACCTGTAAATATAATGTAATCATTAAAAAACCCTTAATACATTTTTTGAAGCAAATTTATTTCTATATGTTTCATTCAGATATTGTTGCTATTTACGGTTAAATATATTAACTTTTACAACTTTCATTAACAATTAATTGTTAATCTTTATAGCTATGAGTTAAGGTAATCAAATATATTGGCACAAAACAAGTATAAGCGATTTTAAAATGTCTAAGCTATGGTTAAAAGTTCAGTTTAAGCGATTCAAGTGTATGAGCGAGTACGCTCATAATAGCACGATGCATTTTTCCACTCTGTATATCTAATTCTTTTGAGGATCATTAAATATTTATCAAGAAACGCTCAGTCTGTTTTTTTATAGTTATAAATTAAACACGTTAAAACTTTTTTGTTTGATTTAAAAATATTTTTCAAGGGTGCTGTAAAAAGAGTCTTAATTTTGTCACCATGACAAAATTTAACATGCGAAGCAAGATAATTTAGGGACATTTTCAAAGATCATAAATTTTGTAATCATATCTGTTAACAATGGTTTATCTCTATTTACAGATTCAACTTCTCCTCAGATATGTTTGATGTGGTCTTGTCTGTGGTTTGTGACACAGGTTGGTACTTTGATTGTTTATTTGTTTTATTATACTCTCATTAGGACTATCTTTTGTCTAGCTATATTTTCTGTTGAATTTCAGTTTTTTTTTTTTTTTTACAATAACGATAATTAAACGTTTTGATTAATTCAGTACTCATAGAATAATAAGGATAATTTGTTTTGTAAATAGTAAAAGTCTTAGTGAATAAATGTAATACAACTTACTTGATAAGATGTGAATTTATTTATTACAGTTCTTGGTTCACTTTAAATTTAAAACATTAAGTATATGAGCTTATATTTAGAGTAGTGATATTCTACATCAGTGCAGTATATTATTTTTAATTAATTTATATTATTATGTACTTAGATTGGGGGAGCGAGCTGGTCTAGTGGTTAAAGCGTGGGGTTTCTGTCCCTGAGGGCCCGGGTTCAAATCCCACCAAATCACCAATGGATTTCATCTAATTGATAATGCCGCAAACCCTAGGTATAGCCTGAAGTAATGAGAACAAGAATGCCGGGTTTGTGCATAAAAAAATAATTAGACTATTGGGTAGATCATGACGGATGAAATTGTTTGATTTGTTATTGTTGCTTTAAGTACGAAATTTAAAGAATAAGTTGTTTATGTCCAACAATCACATAAGACTTAAGCTACTGAATTACGGTCAGCTATAGGAAACTATGGAAGCGCTAGATTCTGATGTAAACGTGCAACATTTTATTTTCTGCTACCTCTGCATCTAGCCTACTTAAGAGTACAGGTTGAAATTTGTACTAGTGAAGTAAATAGGTTTTAAACACTATAACTTCTATGTATTTTGTATAATAAATTAAGATGTTTTAGGGTACTTAAACTTCCCCCGATCCTTGGCTTTTAAACTTACGTTGAAAATAACAGTATCTTTAATCCCAACTGTTAACACGATTTTCACAATGCAAAAGCATGAAGAGTATCGTTGAAACAGATTCTCTGTTGCCTAACTAGAAAACTTAGCCCCTGAATAACAGGAATATATTTTCCCTTATCAAGACAACAGTTTAACTCGCTTTGTTAAACGCAAATTAGACGTTACGTTAAACAATTGTACGTTTTACAACTTTATATCCTGAAATGCATTGTATGATTTGTGTTATGAAATTGGTAGTAAACTGCAAAAAACTACCTAAATTAAAATGTAACGTTACACATTATATATCCAATATATATTGTATGGGGTAAATGTATATTATATTGTACATGTCAAAAATAACTTTCGTATGATATGAAATCAAGCTGAATCAATATAAAGCCTATTTAAACTAATTTTTCAATAAACTTGAATACATATTGTAACTGACTATTAACACACCACTATTCTAAATAAAATAGTATTACTTTTGTCATAATATTAGAATTAATTCCTGGCCCACCCGATGGCATGGTTATGGAATGATATTATTTTGACCTGTAATTTTCTAAGAAAACCCTACACATTTTCCTAACTTCCCCTGCTTTTGTGTGTTTGGTTTTTTAAGAGAAATTTGCAATCTTATTTTTTTTTATAAAGTACCTCAAAAATGATCATAATATGCTAACAATTAAATTTTTTTTTACCCTGAAATTTATTTTATTTCGGTCTATACATAGCTTTGTCTACTACACTTTAAAGTTGGTTTGTATGTGTATTCAATATTCTTGTAATAGATTGGTTGTTTTTACAAATTCGCATCAGAATGTCATCGCATATCAAATATATCAGACTGAACCTTTTCACACAGGCTCAATGTATACAATATTGTTAATTGGGACTTTTTATTCTATGGCCAAGACTTAAAATATAGCATGAGTAAAATATTTAAGTATAAGGATTTATAATTAAAACAACTATAACCCTACAACCAAAATGTGATAACAATTCTAAACAGATAAAGGGAACAATACATACAACGTTTAAAGTTTTATAGTGTTTGGAAATTGTATGGCTTAACTACAAAACTCAAATAATATTGTAGTGAAAATGACATAGATTAACACCTTAGCAAAACACAGCCAGTTTTATATCCAGTGCTTAAACCTAACTGGTTTTTAGTGTCGCTACCATTACTGTATTAAATATAGCTCTTTATACCGTCCAGACTAGTGTTTTATATTATACTTCAACTTGCAATTGAAAAGGTAGTTTTATCATAAAAGAATCGTTTGGCTGGCATTATAATATTTTAATGTAATTAGTTTGGAAAATATAGTATTTAAAAGGAACTAGTAAATTGAATCCGGTTACCTGAATCCTTTAGAGTAAAATCAAGTGCCAGAAATATATATATTTTTTTATAATAAATAAAAAGTCACAGATAGTATGTCGTGTGTGTATATTATATGTTATAAAACTTAATGTATCTTCTTCGTCCAAGCACAGAAAACGTACTACTATAACCCAGAATGCCAACCATTCTGGGTAGGTAGCGCCTATCCGTAGGTAGCGCCACCAGCGTTGCCATGCAATAGCATAGCAACGCTGGTGGCGCTGCCTACAGATTGACAGGCAAAGCTCTCTCAAACCGCTTAATGCTTTTTACCATGCGGTTGGCATTCTGGGTTATAGTAGTACGTTTTCTGTGGTCCAAGTGAGGTCCCACCCATTCCAAAAAAAGGAATCAAAATGAAGGTACCAAAACTAGTTCTTCTCTAAAACTTCGTTGAAAGTCAAAACCATCGCTCATAAAATATTTGTCACCCATGTATTAAACCTACTTATTCATCAAAATTTAAACTTTAGATCCTGTACACACTTATGGAGCTATAATAGACGTTATGGTGCATTTCCATACTAATAAATTTGCACACTTATTAATTATTGTGAATTATAAATAAAGCTTAGCAACCCAAACAATAGGAGCTATTATAAGAAAACGTTTCCTATAGTTTAAAACTTAGGAAATGGATGCTATTTTTAAAATTTTTACTTTGTCTTGGCTTGGCAGCTAAATAATCAATGCTTAAATTCGATTAACTCTAACGCCTTGCTGTTATATAGCAAACCGTTTCCTTCCCCACAAACCCAACGTTCCCGACACAGCCTCTGTAACAGCTGTGTGTAGCTGTTTGTCTACAATGCAATACATTTACTAATTATAATGTTTAACCGTACACCGCTACAGCGTATTTCGTTACGGTGTGATTTCCTTTTTTACAAAACACGTGTCACGATTAATAATCACTTTTATAGACCTACTTATAACAAACAAATTGTTTTAAACTCTTAATCAATCACGAACGTTAAGATATTTTTTAAGGGTTTTCTGTATATTGCCTATCAACTCATATGGGAAGTGGGTATCGCTCTACTGGGTGATCAATCTTAATACGGAGTTAAGCTTTGCCCTGTGGGAAAACAAAGTTAGTTTGAAATTTGTATTGACTATGAAGATAGAAATATATTGTAAAAGTTATTAATATAATGCAAAATTAATGTCTTACAAATTAAAATTTTGTTAAAGCATGATTTAACGTGTTCGGATTATAATATTCCTTTGTTTCTATTAACTGATAAAATAATATATTATTTCAGTCCTGAAAATGTAGAATGAATATTAATTTTATGCTACTTGGTTATAAAGCTAGAACACGTATAACGTTACTAAAATTTTACAAATTTTACTGTTTAACGTAAAATAAAGCAATACACTGTTCAAAATCATAATATTTATAAATTTATGCACGATCTGTGTAATTATGTATAAAACACTTCATTAAACATGATCGAGTTTGTACATTAATAGACGTTTCAATTGAGATAAGCGTTGAATTTTTTTTTTACAGTACATTAAACAGATTTTTCACATATTTGTTATGACAGTCAGTAGGACAACAATCCAAAGAATATCTGTTATAGAACAGCTCAATTTTAACACTATCAAACTAAAAGAAATAGTTTTTTCTTCAACCATGTAAATACATACATTAGTTTTTGATAACTACTCCACTTCAGTTCATAGTGAAGGGTAATAGACATTGACTATGTGTTCCATATTGCCACCACTCACTTGTAGTCCATTATTCATATGAGATCTAAATCCTATTGTCACATGACATGACGTCATTACAATATGGCGACTAACACGAGGTGTGTGACATATTAGATCAGACTGTCACTTAGCGTATGTTAATGTGAGTGTCAGTTAATGCATGTTGTGATCTAAATAGGCTTACTACCGTCTTGTTTCAACAGAGTTAATTAATTAATGGTAGTGTTTTTTGACAGTAAGCAGAAAAACATTTAGTACATAATGCATTGTGGGTAGGACAGTAAATAAAAATTTTAGAAACAATCCGTAGCAGTCAATTAACGGTTATTTTACGGTATAGAGAAACAAACAACTGCTTGCGGCAGGAAATGACTACGCAATCATTAGGGAACAAGTGTAACAACCTATTGGTAGTTAAAGTGTGTTCAACTACTGCCTTAAAATTTAATTTTTAGTGTGTAACTTACGGATTCACTACAGCAATATTTTGATCTACACTAGGGTCCATGAGAGTCTGCAGTTGGTGGCAGCCAATACCAAGACTGAACTAGCGCGAAGTTGCAACATCACCCCACTTCACTACCAAACTACCACTAGTTTTGGTTCACTACCACTAGACACTAATTAAAATATACTAAACAATATTTTCAAATCAGCTGATATTATTAGATTTGGCACCAACGAACTGTTCTCATTAGCTCCTTCGAAGTCACGTGGTAAATAGGCTCCTCCCTCAACTGCAGGCTCGTTTGGATACGTACACAAAATTGTTCAGATGTATCTAGTTTTCATACCTAAGCAGGGGAAACAGTTCGTTGAGATGGTCGGTGTTTTCAAGTAGTTGTTGTGGTACCGTATCAGGGTATTATTTACATAACGTATGTATTTGGATTAACATTAAATCCAGTAATAATAAGTAATACCCTTTCTCATTTGATGGGTATGAAGTAACTATGAGATATAAGTTAATTTAAAATCGTTAATCATTTCCAAAACTTGTAAGTTTAACATTAAACGTATACCAAAGTAATTACAGTCAACTAAATAATTGCATAATTACCTGATACATTATAAATGCATCAGGAAGCTTCGAAGTTTGATGACATCCAAGCTTAAGGCATCATAACCAAAAACGTACAATTATTTGTCACATAAGTGCACAGTTGGCAATCCTGTAGTAATATTTCATCGCTAAGAGGTTGGCAAAATGTAGAACAGCTGGTACAAGCAATATTGCCAAAGTAGCTTATGTTAACAAAGATTTGTGATCAAAATGTTTGTTTCGTCTTTTAAATGTTTGCCTGGATAAATGACATACAGTAAACAAATTCCGTAGTGATAAAGTCTTCTTCTCTACGGGACATGTTATATTACAATGACCTATTTACTATACAATGTAAGATTATTGTATTTTTCATGTAAAAATGGTGTATCCTTTAACAAATAAATAAATAAATATACAAAGATAAATCTTACGTTATGAAACAAGGCGAACCTTTGATAAAAGATTTAAAGACAATATTCAAGACTTACTATCAGGTAAAAGAATGACAATGAAATCCAACTTCATAGAAAATTTGATTCAAACACAACATAAACACAAAAACCTCACATTCAACATTTATACCATACATGACAATGTTCACAAAGACAAAAGAATATTTTTTAAGGGTTTAAATACACATCATCAAACTGTCTATTCTATTAAAGCTACAATTCATATTTACAAAATAATCCGAACATTTTTCTAAACACCACAAAAGCGTTGTTTCCTTTCGGAAATTAATTCAATAAACGTTTTCAAACAGAGAGAAATACTGAGAACGTACGTGTCGAGAGTGACAATACAGCACATTTCAGAACAAGAAGTTTTAAAGAAATAATAATTTGAATGTTTTGTTACGTTATGTTATAGTAATGGGTTTGAAAAGCCTATGTTAAAATTTACCAACCCTCAGGATAATATATTTTCTAAAAGATTGACAATACTTTTGTTCATGTTCTCTGCTTACAAAATAATTCATGTTTAGTAAACTTTTGTAGCTAAAATATATCACATTGAAATTATCTAAAACAAAATGGCTATACCTGTCCTAATGTCGAATAGTTAATTTTAACCTTCAATTGAAAACTAACAAGAAATATTTAACACTGATAGTAATGTTTTTTTGCTTCTGTTAGAGATTCTCGGGACGTGGTGTAAATACAAATGGAAACATGTCCATCTTTTTTTGCATGCACGTTGTTTCTCAGATTAAATAAGAGGGCACTCCACCCTAAATAAAAAAAAAAAATCTTTATTATGTATTTAACATTTTTTTACACGTTAGTTTTAAGCTAAAATAAAAATAAAATATGGAGTTACCCCTTTTTTGCCCCCCTCTTAGAAGAGAGGGGTGATATTACTGAAAATCATATTTTTACGGGAACGGATGTATCTTAAGGTAGGTATGAGAAATCTTGATTTAGTAAATTTTATTTTGTAAAGCACATGTGAGTACACAAACTGTAGCATGGGAATTTTAATCCACTTGTAATAAATGTAAAAATGTGATCATACAATTTGAAAAATGTATTTTTCTAAAATATTGTTTTATAAATAAATTTAAAATATTTAAAGACTGAGCTTGTGTAAATCCATGCAACTATTTTTAGAATACATTATAACCTTCAAAATAAAATAAAAATTGTTAGATTATCTCACATAGAACCTGAGTTGCATACGTTCCCGTATTTTGAAATATGTAAAAATCAAACTTCCGATAATCGCCCCGGAAACGAAAAGAGAATACAATTCTGTTAAGCGGAACTCTACCAAAATAAAAAAAATCTATTACATATTAAATTTGTTTTTATTGTTATTATTTAAAAGTACGTAAAACAACTTTTAACACATAATTTTAGCAATGTATCTAACCCCGGGGGTAGTATTACGAAAATCGTATGTATATAGTTTTAAATTACCTACATACACCTTACCAAATAAAAAAAATCAGTTTCAATGGACCAAAAGTAAACTTATCACCTCCCCTTCGTGTGATGTGTGTAACAATAAAGCCATTAAAAATAAAAATAAATTACAAAATTACAAAATTACAAAACTCTTGTCGTACAAATTAACACTCAATGTATCAAGTTGGATCAGAAACCACATTCTTGCCACACAAACCACATCTGAAGAGAAGTTCAATCCCCAAATATAGATGAACAGTTTGTAAGTTAAAATAAGGAGGGATAAGTATTGTTGGGAAATGTAAAAATATTTAATTTATAAAAAAGACACCATGTTAACATAAACAAGAAAAACAAAGTATTGACAAAGTAAACAAAAATAAATAATAACATATGATGAATATACACATATGATGTATATCAAGTATGATGTATAGGTCAAGGGGAAAAGTCTTCAACAAGTATTGTAAAATGTATAAGACCATTGAGTATACACGTATACTGTATATATACAGGGTGTTCAGCAAGTAGACAGCCACGCTTTGGGAAACTGCTCTAGTAGTCAGGGAAATTTGGAAATAAAAGATAATATTTTCCCCAAAAACCCTAAGTTAACAAGATACTACTACATGTACTACAGTATTAGTATTTTTTACTTTGTATCTTTTAATTATTTAACGAACCTTTATGCTATCATTTATCTGAATAAAAAGAGTTAATTTTATTAGATATTCGTATTTAAAACATATATAGTTTATTTATTTAATGTGACATACCACAATAAAACACATCTGACACGTTTCCGAAATCAGAACTTCTGGTTTAAACAGTTGCTGTTATTTGGATCAGGACCAAATATGCCAAAAGCGGTCATATGTAAATGACATAACTCTAGTTTCAATCGACCCTTAATGTTAATTAATGTATAGCAAAACAAAGTAGATAGTCATTTAAAGTACATTTGGATCTTTAGGATTTAAGGGAAATTCCCATATTCAACAAGATTTCAGCATAATTTTTTTTCAATTTTCAATTTTTCAAAGGCAACATTTTTTTTCTTTCATAAGTTCCCCATGAAAACATTTAAAATGGTAAACCTTATTTATAAAATATAAACGTGCATATCTGAAAAATACAAGAGTGGTAACAAAAAACCCTGGACACATAAAAACTAAAAGTAAATGGGTCCTGGGTGCAGTTTCTATGAGACCTACGGAAAAGCTCAATTACCCATATGGAAAATTTTCTAAAACGAATTTAAAAGTGTATTGTGTTTTTTAGGATATAAGTAGGGTAATATTGAAACTTGTATTCAATGAGTGGAATTAATAACCAAAGCGAAGGTTTAATTAAAAGTCAAACGCACTGATGTTATTATAACTGTACTAAAGGGATTATGCACTTGATTGATCAAAACATTCGCTTTAGAATATTACATTGGTAACGCTATGAAAATTCCTAAAAATATTTTTCATCAGGTATGGATATTTAAATTTCCTTTAGCAAGTACTTTTATAATATACAGAGATTTTAAATAAATATCACAGGTTAATATTTTTTATTTTGTAACAAAACAGTGTCATATTACAAATTAATTATTTAGGCTATAATTTGAAATGGAAAATTTTAAATATACTACAATTAAAATGTAAATAATTGTATATGTCGGAACTATAAATTGACCGATGTTTCCAAATTACCCATCTCTACTACTACTAATATACGAAGCTCTGGGGAGCGATCTAGTCTAGTGGTCAGAGCGCGGGACTTTGGTCCTTAAGGTCCTGGGTTCAAATCCCGCCAAAACACCAATTAATGGTTTTGATAAGAGTGATAATGATATAACCTAGCTAGGTATTAGCCTAATTAGGTAGGTCACCTGGAGTAATGTGAAAAACAATACCGGGGACGTGCCTAACGTGCTAAGTCAAAAACAAAATAAAATATAAAAAAATGAAACTTCGTACGTAGGTAATGTTGTTATTTTCATATCTGTTTTTGAAATTATGTAGTCAAGCTATACAAAGATGAAACCTATGTTTTTAGGGAACCAATATTGATTTGTTCAGCTATTACATTAACAAATAAATTATTACAATTCATTATTAATCATAGTACGTTTAAAATAACACCAAAAGCCCTAATAGATTAAAATTTTAATTCAGCCCCAAACAACATCTGGTATCAATTCCAGGGTGATTTGAAGGTGGAAATTTGATGGAAGGAAGTGGTCGTGACGTCAGCTTTGACGTCGGAAATGTTGGTAAACTGGAAACTGTAACACATGATTTATCTGGTCAATGAAATTACCTAATTTGTAAGATTATTTCTTGGTCTATCTAAATTTTGAGTCTGTAACCTATACACAATTGAAAAATTCTCCATGGCATTTTATGATGCTCGTTAATTAAGGTATAAGTCGAGAGCTTGAATCTTTATAAGCCACTGTGTCATAAAAAAATATATTTTATCAGTTTATGACCAGAAGTAGTTGTTGATTGTTGAGAGTTTAATAGTACATACAATATATTCCACATGAAATGCAGAGGAGATTGAAACAAGTTTGTTTTGTGCTCAGGTCACGTTTACAAGAAATGCTTTACGCTGTTTTGATGCATTGAAAAGACGTGGTCCACGGTTTTTTAAGCTGAGAATACGTTACACTTGAAAGGAAAGAATATTATTTAATACGTGGTGTATTGCTAAGATTTAACTACGAGAATATGCAAATTCGTCTTTATATTACGTATGTGTTGCCTAATAATTATTACTATGAACATCATAACATATACATGTCTTTCAGTAATCAGGTAATATCAGAGTATATTATAGTACATCTATGGTGATATTATAAAGTTCTAATACCCTAGCCTAATAAATTGAGTGAGATGTAAAAAAGTGGGTTCCTTCAAAGCTAGAATTGCTATTATAATGTTCGAAATATATTGCCACACTCCGTAATCCTTTTATATCAATTCAATAACTGATCACTATTAAAATGAAACATTTTGCCACATAACGTTATGTGTTAAATATTTTGGCTTAAGGGTTGACGAAAGTAAATCAAAATGGCAAACAATCATTTTTATCTCTTTTGACTTCTTTAAAGATTGAATTGCATGTGCCAATGTTTAAACCCTTAACATTGTATAGCACAATACTGTTGATACCTCAAAATAAAAATAAAAATAATATGGCGATTATATCCTTTAGTTACATCTTTTGATAATTTCTTTTGGTTTTACTTTATTCAATGATTCATTAGTAATGTGTCGTCATACACAACATAAGGGCTTATGAGTCTCATTACAATTTTTAGTATAAATTCAATTTCCCAAACTAAATGGAATAACTTATTTAGACAACGAAAGTAGCAACTCTAAAACTGCTTAAAACAATTTCTCAACCATCATGGTTGTTGCTTTTAAGATGATTTAGTTATGGAACTAGGATTGGAAAAGTTTAAACGAGACCTCTTGACAATCTTACTAGTGACAAAAATTGGATAACATTGGGATTATATAAATGATATGCCATATTGATTTGAATTCCAATTTATGCTTTTTTTACATGAATACTTATTTATTTAATTCTAATAGTTATAAATAAGTTTGTAAAAGCAAAATTGTCTGTCAGGGTTTGGCATATTTAATTTTAAATATCCAAATAATATTTAATGATATTCAAAAAGTATTTATTGGTTATTAAACAGTAGACATGTGTGTTTATACGTATAATAATATTTTCTGTTTTATTTAAGGACATTTTTATTTACATGAATCAACAAAAAAACTTATAAAAAATATGTTCATACACCAGAGATAGAGTTACTTCCTAAACAAGGTCTTCAATCAAAATGGCAAAAAATCTGTGGAAATGTATATCTTTTAATACAAATCTTACAAAATGATTTCAAAGTGAATACTGTATATCGAATTTTAATTTACAACATGTTACAGATTGAGTACAATATAATGATAATGTTTTTTGGACATTAAAAAAGTATCATATTTAGAATATCAAACGAAGGTATTTTATTGGATGAATCCACCAATATGGTTAGATTTCATAAACATGTTCTGCAATAGCTTATGTTTAATAAATACTACGAATACGGCGTATATATATTTTTTATCAGTATATTTTTTATGGTAACTCTAAAATTAAATACTTCATCAGTAGGGTGTAAGATGACTCTTTTAGACCCGATTTCAATTTTCATGAAGGAGTATTTTTATAGTCACCGTTATTTATTATTGTTATTTATTTTTGAGCTAATTGTTATTTATTAATTTGAAAGTTATTTATTTATTTATTTAAAGAGTAAGATTCCATAAAAAATTTTACAGTTACCATCTTTTAATTTATTTAATTGTTAGGCCTAATATTTGCTACTGGTACCAGTTATGTAAGGTTTAGAAGGGTAAACTTAAAATGCTTATTTATTTAATTTTTTGAGAAAGCCTTAAGAGATTTAAAAGATAAATTCTTTGGATGGGGGAAATGATGTTGTTTGTTGTAATTGTTGAATTTTTGAGATTAATTATAGGCTTTGTTGACAACTGTTGTTTTGTTTTTGATATTCACCCACGGCCTTTCACTGTTGTTAGGGATGTGGGGCGGCCACTCGCACTGTCACTATGGGGGGCATGCTTCCACTAGTTGTTCGTCTGGGGGCGGTGCGAGGGGTCGGCTCATATTTAAAGGCAAAGCTTACAGAAAGTATTACGTTTCCTCTCGTATCTAATATCTTACAACGCCCTGCAGCGCTTGAAAAGTTAGAATTAGTTTCTCCACTTTAGTTTAGCGGTAAGTCAGCAAATATATCGAATCATTGACATTTATAAGTAGTATTGTAAATTACTGCAGGGCTAATTAGGTAGCATTTTGTTACTATAGCACTGGTTGTAATAAGACTATGATAAATGATTGAATAACTTATAGAACTAAAAAAATAAGAGTACTATGGACGATATTATTTTTAAAATTTATATTTTTATCGTTTGTGAAGAGGAAGCAAACGATCTTCCTCTAAAGCGTATTTCTGTTAAATTTATTTATTTATTAATAACAATTCAGTGACTCTCTTACTTTTAACGGCGACCCTTAACTTAAATTTTAAAAAAATCTTTACTTGTCAAGATTATTTTTAAAAGCTTCAACCAGTTTACCCCTGGGAATAAACAAACACTGAACAGTTAAAGTAGAATCCTTTTTAGCGAATTTCCCTTATAGGGATTAAGCTATTACCGTAGTACTCATGGTAAGACCTGGACCCGGGACCGATTTACTTTTTCGTTTTGAGGTCCCTAGAAACCAAAAACACCATCCGTTCAAATTCATATATATATGTGAAAAATATATAATATATATATTTATATATGTGTCCGTTAGCGCGATAACTCGAGCAAAAATCATCTGATTTTGATGAAATTTGGTACAAACGTGTAAACCTACGTTTATTCGAACGAGTTCGCGAACCAGCATGATTGGACTATGGGAACAGGGGTTTATGGGGGGTTTTATGGGGCAAAAATAGGGTTTACCCATTTTATAAAATTTATAATTTATACCATTTATAAAATTTAGCATTTTCTTTCTAAAACATTTTGTAGAACTTGAGCACTTAACATACCATTACCTCAATAATGTCTTAAAACAAGAACACATGTAAACATATTTTTAACCAAAGGTATGTGTTCAAGTTTTCTATCTTTTTTCCTAAGTTTTCTATTCTTTATATAAATTAAGCTAACCAAGTATTTGATATTGTTTAAATAAAAAAAAACAATCATCCAGCCTTTTTAAAAAAATACAACGAATACAAAATACTAGGATTATTTCGCCAAAATCAATAGGTAGCCTAATCATTGCAAAGTTTGAAAAGTTAAGCTATTAACTCAAAGATCATCCGTATAGAATTAAAAATATTGAAAAATTTAACATAACATCATTTCACATTATTTATGTAATTTAATCAGCATCTTCTTTCAAGTATAGAAGTCTGGTTGGGATCCTCTCACAGTTGTTTGTCCCATGCATTCACAAGTGATCTGCCAGTCCTATTCTACCCAAGGGAAATGTAGTGTGACACCTTTACTGTATTAAGATTTTATGGACATTTCTCTCCAGATTACAATGAAAATATAGTCAGATTACAGCCATGCTTAACAAAGCTTGCCTGTGTGTACCATGCTTTACAAAATATTTTTAATTTGATTTAAATAATATAAATTCCTTCGTGTTTATAACCGAAAAGAATAAAGTGTGTGCATTCAAATTATAGTAAAATATTGTTAAAAGAATTTAAACACTTTTACAGTCGAATTGAAGAAAACCTCTACTTACTCAAACATTTTGATAAGTACTATTTAAACATGAGTTACACAGACTGCAACTTAAAGTACTGGCAGTTTACCATATTTATTTACTGAGATTTAATATTTTTTTTTATAGTTTTGTCTAAAAAAATCATTGGTACCTCCTTGTTTTATTAAACTTATTAAACTTTATTAAAATTATGACGAAACATAAAATACCTTTTTTAAATATTGGCAACCTAGATTAAAACTAGTTTTCAATGACATAATATATTACTGTGTATATTATAAACATAATTTAGTACAGGCCTATTAAAACCAAACATAATATAACGTGGAAGATGTATCCTGCAGCTTTGATATAACCCTTGACAATTTCCTCTCTATCTAAGAGTAAAATCATCAATATATGGATGGTTTTCAGCCCAATAAGAACTTGATGGTGGTTTGATTCAAACTATAATCCTGCAGTTACCAAATCTACAATTTTTTCATAACTTTTAACAGTTCAAAATATATATAATAATTAATTATATATTAATTATATTTCTATATGATATGTATATGACATACATAAAATAGTGTAAAATCATTTGAATGAAAGAAAAGTATATGGGTTTGTTTATAATGTATATAATGATCAAAAGCCACGGAAATCTAGCAAGAATTGTCAATTACATAAAAACGTATGTGTTAAAAGGAGGCTTCAAAAATATGTTGGTAGTAAAAAATTGTCTTGTCCATAGTCAATTCAATTTAATATACAACCACAAACGTATAGACATCATCGAGATAGTTTTAATATTAAAAAACAGTTAAAAGTAATATATATCGTAACAAAAATGTCTAAGAAATTAGACGTACTGTGACAAATTGCACAGTTGGCAATCCTGTGGTGATATTTCATCTTTAAGAGGTTGGTACACTGTAGAGCAGCTGGTAAAAGCAATATTGCAAACATGGCTTGTGTCAAGAATGATTTGTGCTCTGCCAATTCTTTGCATTCTTTAAGTGTGAGCGTTAAATAATGTAAAGTATTACTATAATGAGTAGGCCTATATTATAATTTATATAGTAATGTGTTTATTGTGATCTTTATTATGGTATTATACATGTGATACTACAATTACCAGTTTACCTTTTTAATTCTTTTTTCTTTTATAAGAGGTTGGCGGCCTCTTTTAACCTTGCATTTGCCCGTCCACATAGACTACAGATCTGTGCGTGGAACGTATCCAGCAAAGCAAGGGGTGAGCCGGTACAGTACAAAGGTGAACTGTACTGATAAAAGTTTGTGGCAGGGACCAGGATCCGAACCCACGACACTACTGCCTTGGGCCCGAAGTCCGCGACGCTACCAACTGAGCCACCGACTCACCAATTCGTATAATATTTAATAGTTAATATACTATGATAATTTATAAAAATAAATAAATATGGGATCCACGCTGTTTGGAATAAATGCATATTTCTTTAAGGAGTGCGAAATAAAACCGAGTGTATGTAATAAAAATAACTATATCATATAATTCTTATCATATATCAAATTTTTCAGATAGACTGCCTACGCTGTTACTACTGGTACCTTTTTTTACATAACTCCAGGCTAGACCTAGCGGTTGCAACAATATCATTTTGATAAAAACATTGGTGATTTGGCGGGATTTGAACCTGGGACCTCAGGGATCAAAATCTCGCGCTCTACCACTAGACCAGCTCACCCCCCCCCCCCCAAAATTACAATAATTCTAATAATAATCAAAGTTACCATTGGTGTACGTAGTACTGTTAGTTATGATGATCAAGTGTATAATAAAATTACCAATTAATATAAAAACAATTAACTACGGTGAGCTTGTAAAAAGCAGACTTTTACCAAGTAAAAAACTTTTACCACAACATAACGCAACAAAAAAATTATTATTTCCTTGAATCTTACTTCTTACTCTGGAATGTTGAATTGTGAGTCTTAACACGTACTATCTCGATATTTCTCACTATACTCCCGCGTACCTTTAAAAGCTTGAACACGTTTATTGAATTAATTTCTGAAAGAGAAATAAAGCTTTCAGTATTTTTTGACCTTTTTTTAATTTTTAATTATACCTATAGCACATTTTAAGTAGAAAGTTGTATAAGAGCTAAATGAGTTTTGTTGGCAGATAATTCATTTCCGTTCATTTTAGATACACTATAGTATTTTATTTTACTAGTAGAGAGTCAACTAGTAGTAGAGTGTCAATTTTCATACAATATCATGGTAAAGAAAATTTAATTTCACAGCTAAATTAGTTACAGATATTTTACTTTTGACCGATATTGTTATTGAGTCTCAATATTCTCTGGTATTGGAAGTTATTACATTCTTTACGATCTTGCTGCTTTTCACTAAACCAAATACATTTTCATCATAAATTATGATTCTGCCTCTCGTATGCATATCTAGCAACTCATTTATTTAAAAAATCAGTTCTAGAATGTGAACCCAAGCTGAAAGCACAAAGAAATGTGCAAAAATCAACACGAAATAAAAACAATTGTACCTGCTTTCGGTTATATTTGGTGTGTTTTTCAATTGATAACACAATGAGATCAAATAAATATTGCTTTTTCACCACACTACGATGTTTTAGCTGTTTTACATACGTTTATTGGAAGGTAAAAGCTAGGTAATTCTGTTTATGCCAGCTGTCATCGTCATTTGGAGACCGATCAGGTTTCTGCGGCCCTAGGGCATAAGCCAGCTGTTCGCTTATTTACTTAAAACATTAATGTTTGTTTAATATATAAGCTATTTTCATATCATAATATGGATATATTATTAAAATTAATAATACAAGGTTGCTAAGCAGCAGTGACAACGAGTCCATTGCAATTCATAAATTGCAATGGACTTATGTCACTGTTGCTTAGCAACCATTTATTATTAATTTTGCTGATTTCTCTAAATATTTCTTCCCATAACCTTAAAGATGCTGTTGTGTTGACTCTTAGTGTGTATATTGTATATACTTTCTCAATTTTGTATAGAGGTTAAAAATAGCATTCGTACCACAATAAACGTTCATTAATCAGTAATATGTGTTATTATGACTACCTTAAATTTACTTTGCTTTTTACATGATTTTTTTACTGAACTCAACTTTTATTCACCATGTAACAATCTTGAGGGGAAACAATAGTTGGTTTTAAATTATTTTGTAAAATAAGTAGACTAGTAACACAAAAGCAATTCGCAACAACAAAAGCCATTTTCCTTATCTTTAATTAACACAAACAATGTTTCAAGCTGTGAAAGATACAATAGAATAGTTGTGAGATATATAAAGTGAGCTTGTGTTGGAAATACTGGTCAAGTTTAGTTTTAGACTCACATTTGTTTAAATTGATATCATCAATAAGTGTTGCAATTTTTTTGCAAATATAACCAATTGCAAAAGTCGTTGAGTGAATAAAGACCACATTCTCCTACAATGTAGATATGTATAGGCCTACAATCCTTACAGCGAGGATATTTGGTTATAATTTGTATTTCAGTGCTGGGAGATTTTATTATAAAACAATTCCGTTTTATAGGATTTTTTTATAAAACTTTTTAAGGGGAGACTGTACCTTTTCTGGTTCAATGCTTTTTAAATGGATATTCTCTACAAGTTCAAGTACATATAGCACGTAAACTACTAAACCTATCATACAGGTTTTTTGCACACTTAATTATCACATCCATATCATTACGTTAAACCACTTTTTAAAGAAATATATCAATATAAAAATTATTTTCAATTATTTAAAAAATACAAATTTTTATGCGATATTCTAAAAATAAAAAAAAATTATTTTTTAAATGAAAATTTACAACTAATCAATATATGATTGGTTTAATGTACTCAACAAGTACCCAGACTAATGCATGCAAATTTTTAAGTCTCTATGTATTACAGATTTTGAACTATGTGTACCTAAAGATAAAAAAACTAACTTTCGGAAAAACACACTTAAAGCTTTGCAGCACACACTCAAAGCCATAAGAATAGTGTGGCCGAAACCTCGGTAGAGTTAGCTTTGTTTATTTATTGTTATCATAAGAAGCTTTCTAATATTCTAAGTATTATATATTTTCTTAATCAGGAAGAAATGGAGATTAATTTTAGACGAAAAACGAAAATTTAATTTTTTAAGACATAAAAGGTTCAGTCTCCCCTTAAATACTTAAAAAAATATAACCCTTACTAGTTTGACGATTTGTGAAACTGGACAATTTGTTTTAGTATACAAACAAATTGGCGGAGTCTTACGTTTTAGTAAAAAAGTATACATGTATCAAGACATAGCATAGTACTTACAATCCTTACAGTCAGCATAGTACAGGCTAATACATTTACGATAAGGAAATAAGAAAAACATTTTATAGCACTCAAAACATATATTTCCACATTAATATTGACTTAAAAGATAATGCTATATAAAAAATGGCAAGTTGCATAACATCATTTATCGTTGTTGCAATATTTATATTTATAAGTTAATCGAATAATATTATGTTCTTACTGCTTACATTTAGTGATTGACTTAAGAGCTTAAAAGTTATTCCATTTCTCATATTTTCAGTGTTGTTTCTAAACTGTAAACATAAAAAAAATTGCAAGCACTTTTAAAGATACATGCTCTATAATTAATTGAATATCGTATATGACGACACTATATAACGATTAGAAACAGCCAATCTACTCAATATACTATTCACAGATTATTTACATGTAATTTAAGAAATATTGATGTCAATGTAAATAGATTTCATCGTAATCTCTGATAAAAATGTCTATTGAGTATTTTTTATGCTGTAACAAAAAATAACATTTTATATCATAAAGAAATATTCTGACTCAAACTAACTACTTTTTATTATATTATATATACAAATCATTAATTTTATTTTAAAGCGATTTTTTATATAAATAATACCACCAATATTTTACTAATGGTCAATTTCACTAGATTTGAAATTTTTATTTACAAACCTGATTTTATTATGTGTTTATTTAAAACTATTTACCTATTTATATTCGTAATAGTAACATATAGATTGTTGATGACAAAATCAATAAAATCCCTGAGTTAAAAGTTTCTAAATCAGCTGTGATGCAAAATCTGATAACGACCAGATGATTTGAAAGAGGAAATTTGATGGAAGGGAGTGGCCATGATGTGATCAGCTGTCACTGTTGGAAATGGCGGGAAGCACAGGAAATCGTCACCATTTGATTCATCAAGTCAATAACATTGCCTGACTTGTAGGATTCCTAGTTATTTCATTTAACCATGGGGGTTTTACTAACATTAGTTTATTTCTTATGATTTATAATAGTCCAATACTTATAAGGAAAGAATTACTTGTATCTGATGACTATTTGAATTGTTCACAAATTCAGAATGAAGCAACTTGCTTATTTAATTTAGGTTAGTGATCAAATGTTTGTGTTGAATAATTTGAACGTTGTTGTATATCTAAATTTGAAACTTCACATAAATCCTTAGGTTTTAATCACGAGTAACGTAAAATGCACGTAAAACAATTTACATTTGCACTTTAAACAACTACAGTAAGTAGTTTAATTTGTTTTGCAGATCTAAAAAAAGAAACAAAACATTTTTTAAATTAAGATAACCGTTTATGTAAGTTGTTTAGGAATGTACTGTGTGTAAGTAAAACTTCAGTTACTAACTGAGTTAACTTATTATATTATATATATAGAAACCATTAATTTTATTTCAAAGCAATTTTGTATCCAACATAACACTTGACAATTATCGTTTACTCTTATAACATCATAAATTGCCACAACATTGCTTAAAATATTGATATAATTAAAAAAAATTAATCCACAATTAATCTTTTTTTTGTAAGGTGTTATATTAAAATAACCTTTCACCTGCGCAACAAAGGAAAGAGCCAAAGTACACACAAGCGAGAACAACCATGACAAAATACGAAACATTATCTTGTATGCATATTGCATTTTGTCTTTGTAACTCTTACCGAGACTAAGAACACAAATAACCACCTAAAAGCTCCTGAATACACACAAAAATACCCTTGAATTTTCAATGTTTTACGAATAATAGCTATACATAATAATCTTTGGCTTAATGTGGTTTTTCCAAGCATTTAAGTGTGGAAAATGGGTTTAAGAATTGAATACTATATTTTAAGCGGCAATTACGATAGTTATTTAATTCATTTAGTAAAAAAAATACAGACGCAAAACTTTAGAGAAAACATTGTCTTCAATGTACCGATAATGCAATTGTAAACTTTGTTACGCATTTATAAAATATACACCATTTTTGAAACACCAAAATTATATCACAAATTAAAATATATGTGGTTAACAAATTCATAACAAAATTTTTATTTTATCATAGAAATGTTTTATGAAAATGTTTAATAACAAACGAACCTCCTGATGGTGAAAACAATATTATTTACATACAATAAGTAGAGTACACTTGGATGACATTTTGGAGCTTTACCAAATATCCGCACCTTCAAACCAGGTGCTCTGGTTGAATTTTCGATATTAGTAGGATATGTACTACATTTATATTGTCGTTTATGTTTTATTATACCTGTTTTAAGACTAAGGTTTACAGTATCTTATTAGATTACATAATTTATATGTTTTAATTATATAAATGGCTCAAGGGTTTGTAGGTTTCATAGCTGTTTCTATAAATAATACGTTTATAATATTCTTTGATCTTATAATTATTATTTTATTTACGTTAAGTAATAAAACTTTACTTTTTATATGAACACTTTGTAAACCATTATGTTAATGTACCTCATGATATTTTACAATAGGGTCCTTTATTATGTTTTACACATATATGTATGTATATATATATGTATGCTATATATATATGTTTTTGATACAACCAAAATCGTATGATATATGTTTAATGATGGATTTTCAAGTTGATTTGGCAAATGCCAACTCATGTTGCAATTGATATAACTTACCTTTATACTTTAAAACCTATTACCATGAAGATATGTTTACTTTATATTGTAAAAGTAGAATTCGTTTAACCAAAGGGATGATTTAAATTTAATAAGCTAACTTCTAAAATAACCATTAACGTTTAATTTAAAAAAATAAAATTGGTTTTAATCAAACGTTAAAAACACAATCAATATCCTTTTACGTAGAATGCAGTGGAGACTCGAGCGAGTTCGTATTTCAGGCTCAGGTCACGTTTACGTGAAATGTTTTACGTCGTTGCGATGCATTGGAACGACACGACCCAACGTTTTTACGTGGACGATACGTAAACTTTAGAAGTAAAGAATATTCAAAGGAAAAACTTAGTGTCAAAGATTTAGCAAGGGAAAGTATACGTAAACATGAATTTTCAAAAACATTTTAGCTTCGTTTATCGCCTAGTTGTTATTGAACATAATATCTTAAGGCTCCTCCACTTATAGAGTTAAATCTCGATGCAGTGGCGGCTCACCCCTTGCTTTGCTAGTTACGTTTCAAGCACATACCCCAGGCCTATAAGGGAAAGAAAATGTAAGGTTGAAAAAGGCCGCCAAAGTACTTTTACCAAATTGAAAAATATACCATACCAATTAGTCAAATAAACTGGGAAACATTGTTTCAATTTAACTACATATTGAAAAACTTTATTCCTATCCCAAATTCCTTTTGGAAACCAAAGGAGATAAGGTTGGGTCCTTTAACTCAAGAAAATAAAGATGGGGATGGTTAAGTTTTAAATATGTAGACCCTAAAAATATACCACGTTTTAAAAACTATATAAGTAGAAAAAAAACTATACTGTATAGGGATATAATAGAACTATTGAGCTATAAATTAAGTTGACATTTTTAATTAATTTAATGCTATTTAAGTGCTACCAAAGTGCAGTTTAAACTTCGTTTCGGTATGCACGATGACAATACTTAAGTGTTGGGTAAACTCAAGGGTTAGACTGTATATTCGATTGTACTCGTTGCGGAAAATAACATTATTCGAATTATGAAAGTGCCAACCTTAATTCCGCTCAAAGCAATTTCTAAGCAATCAAGGTTGTTGCTTTTAGGATGATACAGTTATGGAACTAGGATTGGAAAAGTTTGGACGAGACATCTTGACGTTGTTCCTGGTGACAATAATTTGATTTCATTTGAGAAAACAGCCAAGTTTTACTTCCGTGAAGGTATTTTACCGTATTACTTTGTGAAATAATTAGTTGTTAAACTAATCTGAACCAAAATATATCTGAAAACTTTATAATTATTTGCTCTTGTTTATAAAGTAACAGATATTTTTAAATTCACATGATTAAAACAAACATAACGTATGCTATGCTAAAAACGTGTTATATTCTTCATTCAAAATTAAAAACTAAAAGTTTAAGCCCCCGGGTTAGCTGCCGATATGAGTTGTTAATTCTAATAGGTGATTTAAGTTACAAAGCTTAGTTTTAAATAATCTGATCAAATATCAACGTGGTATCCATGTTACAATAGACAACTCATGCCAACCTAACCTAGTGTTTTCTGACCATAGAATTACAGAAACTTGTTTGAAATTTGTTATATACGAAGAAATAGGAATGTATTTGTTTGATAAATATACATTTATAAATACTATCTAGGTCTTAATTTGTGTATGTACCTCAAAACTCGTATTTTTAAGATAATAATGCCTAGAATTTTCCTTAGAATTTAACTTTAAAATAACACTGTCCACTGATATTACTGGATAGTTTAATTTTAAGTCGAAGTTTATTCAAAATTCATTTAAAATGTTTAAACTCCAATTAAGTTTTATTTAACTAAGTATGAATTTCAGCAATAATTGAATTCGGTGCAACCGTTGAATCTAAATGAATATCCGATTTATATTTGATTGGCTTTTCCAATTGCTCTATAACCAATAATAATCGTCAAATAGAAATGGATGGGAAATCGTACTCTACTTTTAGTGGTTAAATTTGAGACAACTTTTCCAGGTAAATCCTACGTACTTCCGGTACAATATACGTACAAAAACAACAATAAAGTTTAATCAAATTATAACTTTATAAAAAAAATTTTTATATTCACTTTGTCAGTATAAAAATATAACTCATTGAGTCATTTTTACCGTATTGACACACCTGACGTTTTTTAATCAAAAACTTAATTGTTGTACCTATAAACCAATTCAATAAAAGATGTAATCGTAACGCCTGCGCTGCTGATTTATTTGCAAAAGTTTTTACTTTATTAATAATCGACAGATAATTCAAAACCTTACCTGCCTACCTACCTTACCTTAATTTCATAATAAGGAGGTATTCGGTACCGTGTAAAAAATAAAGGGTTCTAAGCAAGGAAAAAGGTTGAAAACACCTGTTGGTAAATTAAAGTCCAGGTTCACTAAAGTATTAAAAGGCTTGTACAAATATAAATCAAATCATTTCAGTAAAAATCTTTTACAAATATGTTTTTCCTACCACAACATGACAATGATCCCATTGCCATTCCTGTAAACAATACGTAAAATAGGTCGTTGCCGCTCTAGAGCGGGAATATATCATTCCCGCTTGATAAACAGCTGATTTCACAATTGTCGTTTCTACACCAACCACAGCCGTGGATCCGGCACGTTAACAACCAGTAAGTAAATAACATAACCTACGAAAGTAACTTTACATAAATGATCAATTAATTTGTATAAACAGCTAAAATATTATTCAGTGTGGTATGATGAGTAATTATTAGGGCAGGAAAAACCTTGTGTGTATTACGAGCACAAAGAAGTATTATGCAATACACAAATAGCAAATACTATCGCTTTATGATTACTGATTTTCCTTCAACAAAATGTTATGTTACACAACCTATTTTACCAAAGTGATAATATCTAAGAAATCATGTTCAAACCATTCCAAAAGCTTTCCTAATTTACTTGAAAAACGTTTGCTAAAAGGCAAGGAAGTGAAGTGAAAATACGGTCTTTGTATTTTTAACAGAAAGGAGATTTTATCGTCTTTGATTTATAGCTTTAGCGGAACTCCCAGTGAAACACGTAGTCCATTTCGTTATATGATAAACTCAAGGAACAGCTGTGTCTAATTTTTATGTTATTACTAGCTGTAACCCGCGGGCTTTGCCCCGTTTAACTTCTTAATTTTCAAGATTATCTCGTTCGCATGGTTCAATCACGTCCGGGTTGAAGTTTGTTCGCTACGCTCACTCACCTTTAGGTTGGAGCTCGTTCGCTACGCTCACTCACCTTTAGGTTGGAGCTCGTTCGCTGCGCTCACTTGCCTTCAGGTTAGCTCGTTCGCTACGCTAACTCGCCTCCAGGTTGAAGTTCGTTCGCTACGCTCACTCACCTTTTGGTTGCAAATTAGCTGTTGTCATAAATGTAAAAGAAATAATAGTGCTGCACCCTGTTGGTAATCCTTGTAACTTTAATGCTATTGAACATCATAGAACAGAACCAACTTGTTTAATTGAAACAGCTGTTAATATTCAATAATTCCATTTCTCATAAGGTTAACATGGGAAACTCCAGAGCCACTGGGGCGGAGCCCGAAAGGATTTTTGAAATAAGAATATGCCTATATGTTAATCGGGAATGTGAGCTATCATCATGCCAAATTTCAGCCCAATCCGACCAGTATTTTTCGAGTTTACTTTTCCCATACACACATACACGCATACAGCAACCACCTCTTTTTTATAATAGTATAGATAAAATTACGGTATATTAAAAAACCTATTTAAAAAGTTTTAACTTTTGTAAATTTAATATAAAAATACATTTTAATAACCGTATTTATAATAATAAAACTAATTATGTTGTGCAGCAAGAGAGCTAATATCTGGTTTTATTATTAAACTTAAGTATAAAAATTAAACTTTAAAAGCAACTGGGCTTTTATACCACGGATTGGTTTAAGCCCTATACTACACTTTTTTCTATTCAAATAAATATTCTTGTAACATTTGACGTGTATGCAAATGTGATGTAGTCCATGTTTTTTCTAAGTTTGATATAACTATTACTATAAATACTTTATTGCACGTTCGCTTACAGTTGATATTTATATTTCTATACAATACATTTTTAGACATCTTGATTATACCCCAATTAAATTCGGAAATAATTTAAAATGGTGTTTAATTGATCTTTTGAATAGTAAAATTCTCTTTTCGAATCTTACTCAGTGAACTGTATCGCAGCATAAATTATTTAATTTAATTTGCATTACTCAAGTAGCTCCACAATTACGGTCATCTTCACTTTTTAAATTAGGGGAAGCGAGCTGGCGTAGTGGTTAGAGTGCGGGACTTCAGTCCCTGAGGTCCCGGGTTCGATCCCCGCCAAGTCACCAACGGATTTTATCTAAGTGATAATTCCGCAACCCCTAGGTCTAGCCTGAAGTAATGTGATAAACAATCCCAGGCTCGTGCCTAGCGTCTTAGGGGAAAAAAACTATTTAAATTAAAATCATGAAAAAGAGGGAAGATTGTTTTTGGAATCAGTTTGTCCAACAACTTTTAAATCAGTTAACACATGATTGACTTTAAAACGTTGTACATTTTTTTCCTACAGTTACCTAACAATGTACATGTTCTCTCACTGATTTGAGAAAGCAAAGTGGCCAATTCGCTCATCAGTGAGACAATGTTAACATTGTCTCACTCTAATTACTTTGTCTCACTCCAGATTTGCAACGTGAAGGCACGGAATAGTGAGCGCGTAACATGCAGGCAACGTCGTATGCGCGCGAAATACGTTGGCAGCACTGGCTGTAAATCAGCTGGTCAGCTGTTGTACTGTTGTATTTGTAACTTCACATTAAATGTTATATTAAAAGTTCACTTCTGTGAAAAATAAGGTTATGTTTCTTCACAAATTTATTTGTTTTATGGTAACTGTAGGAAAAGTATAATGTGCAACTCGAGTGCAAAGTACAATTGCCTCACTCGAGAAACCATTCCTCACTCGCCTACGGCTCGTGAGTAAGGGTTTCTCTCGAGAGAGTCAATTGCTCACTTTTCTCACTAGTTGCACAAATAACTATTGATGTCTCTATAAAGGCTGTGATCTATATAAATAAAGTTAGAATTTCTTGCCTTTTTGTTTTTATGCGTACAAACAACCTTTGTGTTTGTGTTGTGTGTGTGTGTGTGTATGTTTGAGTGTGTTTTCTGTTGGTGACACGTGAGTACTCTTATAGACAAAGAGCACTTTTGCTAATAAAATACTGACCATTTCAGTAGTCTTATGTCGTGTGTCAGTGTATTTTAAGCTTGCTACCATATCCATTTCATGGCTTTGTCTCATAGATCTTTAAAATTTATATTTAAAAAAATAATTAAAATAAAATGGACAGTATAAATAGGTATCCTGCTGACATGAATTTGTAAGGCAATTATTTTTTTATTACCACAGCATATACCATAGCATATTGCGTTATCGAGGGTTTTTATGTAGGTTTCCTTTGCATAACTTATTTTTAATAACGCAAACTTTAAATGTAAATAAACGCATTTCATAATGTTCATTAGTGTTTAATTATAAGTTTAAAAATAAAATGAATAAAATCCCTGGCCGTAGAATGGGCTAAATGAGTTAAACACCTTATTGTACATTTAGACACAAATAAAGGTTAATTTTGTTTCTAGTCTGTATTGTACATGTTAAAATTACAACAACGGTCACGTTTTGAATAAGGTTTCGTTAGGGAAATTGTTTCAATTTGCTAATTTGCATTTTCTTCAACCTTAAAATCGGGATGTTTATTTAAACCAAGTACTTGTAAAAAGGTTATCTCTATATTAAATTTTTAATGAGAATAATTATAAAGAATAACATAGATTAGCGTAAATCTACATGTTTAATTTTTAACAGTGATTTTTTGGGAATTGAGGTAACGATTAGAGGAAGGCTATAAAACAAACAAAAAACTGGGAGTAGAGTAGTTGATTGTTCCAATTTAAACATATTTCGAGTCGAGGACAAGTCACGTACTGAAAAGGGTTAGAGAATTCAACACAATTAAGTGACTAAGGTTAACAGGGTTACGTAAAAGTGACATTTAAATATTCGTCATGACAAAATATAGCAAGGTAGCTCTGTTATAGTGCTCACCTAGTAATATAAAGGTCCTTGGTTCGATCCTGAGATAAGTGTGTAGGTTTTTGATGGTTTGAATCCAGACCCAACTAACCTTTATCATATAAAAAATTATACCGTGGTACTGACTAATGAAACAGCTGGTCTTAGTCACTTACCGGACAAACTCACATTCAGGCACTCAAACATTAGTTCGAAAATCACTTATCTGTATTATTATGGGGACGTAAAACAGATGTTTACCCAAATACGTAAAGAAACCGGCAGCACAACAAGCTATTTAGCATCTACACTTAACTTAAATAAATGTAAATACCAAACACTTAAGAGTATTATTTGAATAAAGCCCTGTTATTTTGCAACATTATTGTTGAAAATGCATTAATACCATTGACCAATACATTTTATATGCGAATTAATTATAACAATGATTTTATAATTCTTCCTACCTATACAGGTTTACTACAATATTGTGTTTCCTTACTAAACCACATTTGGATTCATAGCCATGGTCAGCTGCACATCAGTATTATAAATCTGCAAACAAAACTCTGCCAATCGCAGTTAACTGGAGTGGATTTGAGGTCTGAACACAAACGATTATAGCCCTTTTGACCCATCAATAACGCTAGAGTTTCGGTTTATTCTAGCGTTTTTCAGCTGAAAATAATCTCATTCAAAACCTAATAGACGTGAAGAGCAGTCATGATGTGAAGTCTATTTTTTTTATTTTTTTTTTTATGTTCATTACAAGTTGAAGTTTTCAAAGTATTTATTTGTATTTTTGAAGTTTCAAAGTTTTCTTTGATATTTAAAAACAATTTTCTTCCGAATCTTTATACAATACTCATTGAAGTACTTTAAAACAAAAGGGGGTTTAAAGGAAGTAGAGTGTTTTCATAAGTGTAAATAGACTGTGCAAGGAGGTTCATCTCCTTCATTGCATATATTGTCTTTAACAGATGTTTACCATTATATTTTCCTTTTCTAGTGATATTTTATTACATTTAAATAAATGCAATAGACTATGACTAAAATAAAAGTGTAGAATGAAAGAGGGAAATAAATTCGTAGAGTGAGAGATACAGATAAGATTATACATATGCCAAAGTGCTATAGAACATGCAATGCCGCAAGGAACCTAAAATTGCACCAGTCTGTTGGCTAGTATGTTGCATGAAAAGGAATTGTCCAACTAAAGTATGTTTCAGTACCTGTGTTTTGGTAATATTTACATTTAAATACAACTTTTAAATGTAAATATTACCTGTTAAAATAGCAAATAATCAACAAAGCTTCATACATGATACACCACTTAATAATATGAGAGGATCACAGTTTCAACAATGGATTAATCTAAACATCATATCGATGTTCAACGAAAAACAAACTTCGAAAGGATTTTTATATTTAAATTAATTTAAATCTTAACACGTTTTATTTCTAAGCATGAATATTCAGTTAATATGCATTTAAGCCTGTTCAAAATATTTATTAGGTTGAACTATGCAATAATGCTACTATAAAACTTTTAACTAGCGTCTTGCAGTTGATATGGCAAACCAAGTGGAACCGCACTGGCCGAAGTTAATATAGCTATTAAAGACTAATTTCCTCTGTTCCACATAGAATGCGCTGCAATCGTAACCTTAGTCCATTGGTTGATGTATTCACTAGTTCACTATTACTAAATATTTTGTAAGTTTTCTTTGGTTAATAGATATTCGAGGAAGCAACTTTTTTTAATTCAATTTTCTTCTAGGTTTACTGTATATAAATAAAAGTTAGAAAATTCTTAATCTATAAAGTGTAGTAAAATATAATCTGTCCAGACTATTATGCATTGCATTGAAACATACACATTTTATTTACGTTTTATAGGAAACGTTTGTAAACCTAACCAACAGTCCCCCCCCCCTAAGACGCTAGACACGAGCCTGGGATTGTTTTTCACTAGACATAGGGGTTGCGGCATTATCACATAGAAAAAACCCATTGGTGATTTGGCGGGATTTGAACCCGGGACCCCAGGGGCCGAAGTTCCGTGCTGTAACCACTACACCAGCTCGCTCCCCCAACTAACATAATACCCAACTAATAACTAACAGTAGATCTAACAATAATGGTTTATTCGTATACACTATGTCAATGTCAATGAATGGGCTTGTGGTCTAAATTGGCTTACCACATATCCTACATTGTCCAATCAACTGCAATGTCCATACGTTATGTTCAGGTCTCGTTAGTTTGGACGTGAGTTTAATGCTACTCGTATTGGACTAGGCAACATGCAATGTTGGATTACGAGTACATAGAGATCAGGATTAGTAGTTTGCTAATATAAGAGCCGGTTAATCATATTGCCTAATTCTTTTCAAGAGAATGGTTCTTTAAGCATGTATTGCTCGTTGTTGTGATGTATTCAACAACTATGTGCTTTATTTTATTATTATTTCAAACATTAAACACGGTATGCATAAACGGTATTTAAACAAAAAATATTTTAGAGGGTAAAAAATCATTTATAATAAAATTAAACAATACTAGTGGGCCTGTGCGTAAACTGCATATTTTAAAGTAAAAAAAATCTTTTTTTATGCAAAAAGAATAATGTGATAGTCTTTTACTGTTAAATATTATGTTTGACCAAAAAAGTTTGGGGAGCATAAAACTATTAATTTAAAATAAATAATGATATTTGTTGGTTTTTGATCTTCTGTATAAAGATTTATTTTCACACCTCAATCAGCGTCCAGTTCGTAAACCATGTTTGTAACCCATTAAAAATATATTTTCCCTTTTATATCTGACCGGTTAAGTATTCAATAATAGAATCAGCTGTTAAATAAAAATTCACCTTAAAACCTTTACAAAAAAGTTGCTCATCATCACTAAATCTTTGACAGCGAAATAGTTCAAACGTTAAAGGGTCAAGTCATAAAGGAAATTACGTATTTGTTTATCATTGGTCCATCCACTAGGTTATGCGCTTAAAAATGACACATCTATAGTAAATATAGAAATATTGGTAAAGAAATGTTACAGAGGAACCTTCTAAAGGTCGTCCAGTGGTCAAAAACTTGACAAAAAATATGTAATGTACATCTCTACTTTCACCCCACGCTGAAGAGAAAACATATAATTGGAATTTCTCTGATTTCCTGTTTTTATTTCGTTGTTATTTCGTCACCAGCATGGCAATCCATAAGGCCGAAGTTATTTTTTTTTTATTTTAAAGTAATTTGTTGTGTTTATTGTTGAGCCTATTTTATTAGTTTATAAAGGGATTATGCTCATCTACAGGCAAATATATTTCTAACAGTATGTGTAGATTTTCCTTTCGATGCACATGCACTGAGAAAAAAGATTTTAAAGAAATATTCTTGCCTATTAATATATAGATAAGATAATACAACTAATATCAAAACTATTCGTGGTATATATATTATTTTTTTTAAAGATATTTCAACACAAAGAAATGTGTTATGGTTAAGGAACGAAGTTTTCGTGCCATATACTATTATGTATACATTTAAATTATATTCTCTATTACTTATTATAATCTAATATTTACTGACCCAAAAATAATTAGTGTGTTGTTTTCCAGAAAACCAAGCTACATACATCAGTGAAGGATACGATATCAGTTCTAAATGTCAATGGCAATAAATTAGCCTAAGGTCTACATTGGCTTACCATATGACCTACATGGCTAACTATTGCACAACCCACTACAAAGCATGCATTATATTAGTATAGAGATAGATCAATACAAAGCTTTGGTTATTAATATTTTACTGAGAGGTATACATTATATTTTCAAAGTAAATTCTAGTTGCTTTATCAATAAAATATCTTTGTTTAATCGAGACTCTGACAGAGTGTTCTCCTGCGTAATACTGTTTACTTTAAAACATGCGAAACTGAAATTAACAATTTACTATAAACATTAACATTTTTGTATCCGCACCAACTATCAAAATATGACACATATTACAGAGTCAATCGGAGTTTAGTTTGATTGACATTGATACAGCACAAGAGGCTTGTAAAAAAGCTTTATTTTTATGGTATGAAATTAAACTAAACTAAACCGTATATATTCTGTCTACTTTAATTTTAAACTGATTTCACCAGGCAAATACCTATGAAAATAAACTATGTATGACACCACTCGGTGTATTTATGTATGCATGATATAATTTGGTAACGTGGCTTTCAATACCACATTCGATAGCACATTATGTATTCAAGTAGCTGACACCAATGTATGATTATTATATGTATCACTTTTTTTGTTTATGTGTTAAGTTATGGAAAGTAGACGTTACAGAAAAGAACATTTAAGTAATAATAAATTACTGTATCAATCAATGCTTACACCTGCTTACAATGCTTATACATTATTTCATTTATCACATTCACGTACAATTATTTTAACTTAAAATACAAGTAATAATGATAACTATAAAAGCTGGATAGCTATATAAAAAAGGCAAATTTGATTGTAAGCTCTGTTTTGTGGAAATGCTGTTAAATAACAGTTGTGCTCGTTTATGTGAGTACATTGTGCACGTGAACCCAAAACCTCTAACAATAGTTAACGGGAGTGGATTTTAAGTTCGGTGGCAAATGGTTACAGCCCTTTTAACCAGTTTGATAAAGCGAGAGTTTCGTTTTATATTCGCCTGTCTAGACAGTAAAACACAAAAAGGATAACACTAACATTAATATTTTCTTTAAAATTTAAATCTTAGGGTTTTCATGTGTGTCAATTAACTATGAAATTGCCATATAGTCTATTTTACTATTTAAATCTAAAATATATTTAATAATTTTATTATTTGTGCAAAAACAATTATAAACATGTGCTTAAAGTAAAGAAATATCTCCAAAGTTCTTTTCTTGGTAGTCTAATTTACAAACCACAGTCAAGGGTTAGTAAATATTAAGGGGCACCAAAACTAATTAATTTCTCCATCATCACTTTAATTATTACGCTGTAAGAACACATTTAATAATGTTACTCTTTTATATTAGGTAAATATATTTTATATTCATATTTTATACTATGTATTTTGAGACAATGAAATGCCTGGGATGATTTAGTTTTAATTTCTATCCAGTAACTGTACAAGTTTAAATCATAGCTCTTTACCTTTTCCATTAGGTAACACACATAATAATTTTAATTAATGTTCATCAAAATACTTAATACAATAACACAAACACACCAATAAATTGATGGTATACTTTGAACCATTTTGTAACGCGTTACAACTCCAAACCCTTTGCACGGAAGCATATTTAAAACTGATTTAGTATGTAAATACAGATTTTACAGCTAGAGGGTTTGAACAGGAAGTTGAGCTTATCTACATTCTACAAAAAGATCTTAAAATCAGGTGAGGCCAGAAGGATTGTACCAGAGCTATCTTAAAACAAGAAACTATAAAATGTAAACTTTAGCAGCTTGTAAAACCTGACAGACAACTTTGTAATAATTATTACTAGTCACTTTGTTGGTAACACATTGTAATATTAGGACAATAAATAATGAAGATCGCATAAAAAAACCCTTTCCTACAAACATATTAGTATAAAATAATTATTTGAAGAAATATTTAATGTTTTGATTAAACTCAGCTTGAAATGATAAAAACCACGAGTAAATCTGTTACTTGCAACTTCTATCTCAAACACAAGCTACATAAGATGTAGAAACCAATTTAAACTTCCAAGGATATACAATCTCGCAAGGATCAAGAGATATACTCTTTTCCATAAGAAAGTTTGCATCTGAATTATATGTTCAAAGATATGAAGCCCATTAAAAGTATATTGCTCTTTGATTTAGACCTGAAGCTTTTAATATAAGTTTATAATATCGTTCATATATATACCCAGGTATGTGTTTTATTTCTGTAACATTGATTTAAAGTTTTACTATTACGTAAACGAGAAACTCTTGAAAATGTTATGAAGGGAAACAAATAATTATACTAAATGTTTTTCAAATACGCAATATCGATAATTGTAAACTATTTTTTTGAAAGTTTGTTATTAAATATCAATCAACAAGTATATATCTATATCCTTAATACAATAAGGTGGTTTTCGTTAAATAATTTATAGATATTCCAGGTGCCAATAACTGACAGGTTATTAATGTGAGAATGGGAACTAGGAAAAGCTGTGCGATTTCGAACGGAAATCAAATCAAAATGTCTTCTTCTGTCGATGAATCTATTAGGTTGATAAACTTATCAATGTAGTGTGACTATAAAAAAAATCTGCTACTAAAAGCTTGAAATCTCTAGTATGGATTAGATTTTCACTGTTTGTTATTATCTCATAAAACATCCTGTGGCAACGAATGCTTAAAAACCTTTTCAATGTAGGTACATTTTTTCAGAAGTTGTTGCGTTAACTTTTTAATCTTTTCCCATGCATTTTAGTCAATTGTATGATTATGAAGCACAAATGGGTGCTTGGTATTTTGGTAGTTTGTTTTATAATAAGCATTCAGACGGCGAAAGACTAACTTTAGAAAATAAAAATTGCAATTATAGAGTTCGGTTTAACTTGACTAAAATTTCTACTCATCGCTAGTTTCATGCAGTCCATTAATATTATTTAAAGTCGTTCTGTAAAAAGCACTGTATCAGGCATTCATACTGACATCTATAAGCTTAAGCTTTTATGGGGTTGCCCAAGGATCATAATCACCTGGTAGTTTAAGAAATATTCTATTGTATCTAAAATAGCTACGTCATATACAGAGAATTTTTTTGTATTTGTATTGTGTGTAATGAAATAACGTTGTCAAAATAAGTTGACTGACTTGAACAGATTTATTAGCCATGCTTTAATTTCCCTAGAGTCAAATAAGACTCAACGGCCTCTAAAAATGCATAGTGAAAATTTAATATACACAACCTGTTTGATAACTAAAATTTTCTTGTTTTAACATGCTTATGTTTCAAAACATTTAATTCATTATAGTAAACAACCCAGACAGCTAGTATATACTGTTAGTACAGTAAACTTTGCGTTTACTATGAACAACGTAAAAAAAGATTTTTTGTAAAAATTCAAAATCCTTTAATAAATTTTGTTTTGTATGGTTTACTTGTTAGTTTTTTCACTGGAAAACATGTAATGTTACACAACATATTTTAACTAAGTGGTAATATTTTAAAAGTAAAGTTATTTAAAAACATTTCCTAAATTACTTTTAAATAACGTTCGCTAAAAGGCAAGGAAGTGAAGTGAAAATACGGTCTTTGTATTTTTAACAGAAAGGAGATTTTATCGTCTTTGAATTATAACTTCAGGGAAATCCCTGGCAAAAATAAGTAGTTCCTTTTGTTATGTAATAAATAACTCAAGGAACAAGTCGTATATTATTGAGTTTTCATGTGGTTTTGGAATTTTTCTAAAAAAGACAATAAAAAGTAAATATCCAATTGATCATACATTTAATTTTTATTTGAATAATCATATTTCAATAAAATATGATTAAGTAAAATAATACATATGATATCATTGTGAAGTAAGAGTATATAAAGTACAAAATATCCCACGACAGCAATCATGCAAAGTAAGTTCATTTCTATTTATATGTTTGGATTTTCACAAAAATATTCCCTGTAATATTAAATAAATTTAAAGACATCTTGATTATACTAAAGTAAAAGTTTATCATTTTAAATTTCAAAGGATGGTTTTTATAACAACAAAAAGTACTCTCCTCTTCCCAAATTTAAGAACTCTTTTCGACAAATCGAATCGGTTAGATAACATGTAAATAAAAATAATAAAAAAACATATCCAAACAATATTTTATTACTAACAAGTTTTCTTTTTTACCATTAACGTAAGCATCATATTACCTACACCAAATATTTTTCCTCCTAAGTTACTTTTCATTAAAGAATGGTTAGTATAAAATGTATTTTCTGAAAGTTAAACCTATTTTTGCTGTTTTGTAAGTGGTATTTTGGTAATAATATATCATATATAAAAACCTACACGTGTTCTTAATTTTTATAATAAGGTAAAACGTGAAGCTAAATTTCCGAAATAACTTTAACATACAAATATGTTATTCAAACACTTTTCACGGTCTTGTTCCAGGTAAAAAGGTTTTACATCGCTAACTAGGCAGTATTCAATGGATTCCTTAACTATTAAATTGATATAGTTTAAGAATTTTTACAGAATAAATTAACATGTCAAACAATACTATGGTCTTGTAAATATGAATCTGTCTTAAGTTAATTTGTATATTAATTTGTTTAAAAACGTTTGAATGTCTAATTTACTTTCAACACACAAATAATACAATTTTAAGTCTTATGACGATAGCAATATTAAAGCTGCTATCGAATGCATCATATATTAAAAACAAATAAATTGATTTGATGGATTGTCCTTTTCCGCTTTTTTCTTCCGTTCTTCTTAACAAATAATTCTGCATCAAGACTGATGTTCTAGTCCAATACATAATGTATTAAGCCGTGACCTAAGAACTTGATGGTGTGAGAAACAACAATGGTTTATTCATGAGCTAAACTGTATTCCATGTATTTCTCTCACTACTTTAATTTATACTATTTTTAATATGTGGCATTTATTTATTCGGCTGTTATTGTGTGATGCGTTTTCGTAAAGGTAATATCTAACATTACGAAATATAAAGTGTTTAATTAACCTTTAGTTTTTTTGTTTGTAAAACACTTTTCAAAAACAATTTGATTAAACTCGTTAAGAATAAATATTTTTGTTTCGGTCTGTGACACAAATCCAATTAAGGATTATTGAATGTATTTGTAAAATCTTTGAGTATATAATATTGCAGGATGATAATTCGCATCGTACCATGTCAATGATATACAGAATGTGTAACTACTAAAGACTCAAATTGCATGAAATTGTTTTTTATTTGTCGAAACCAAGAGAAGATAAATTCCTACATGTTTTCCAAAATCACGTCTTTTAATAGATATCCACTATTTGTAGTTTACCGTTTACCGTATTCCGCTTAATTCAATCTGTTATTTATAAGGAACATAAATTAGCCTTTAGATTAGGAAAAAGTAAAACATATAACATAATTCGAATCTCAGCTTAACCAATATAGTGATTATTATTTTCCTAGACGTATCTTAACAATTGTTACTATGTTATGTTATATATGTATTATTATTTATTAGTTTGAAGTCTCTTTTATTTTAAAGGCGTAGGATTGAAAATATTTAATTTTCAAAAATGTTTCTGTGTTTAATTGATTACTGTGATCCTATTGATTGGACCGATTTACTGCTAAAAGGCATCCTGCAAAGGTTGGTCTTTTAAGGTTTCAACATTTTAACGAATTTCCTGTATATGCAATAAGTAAATGACGTATGCATCATGGTAAGATCTTGACTTGTGACCGGTTTTTTTTTTCATTTCGATATCTTTTAAAGATCAAATACACCCACCCGTCCAAATTCATGTATATTTCTGACATATGTATGTTTATTTTTCATGTCTGTAAGTACGACAACTCTAGTATATTATCTGATTTTAAGAAGAAAAAGGTAGCCTATATTGTTTCATAATTAATACATTTCAATTCTAGATACGCTTTAAAAAAATTAATATACGAGCAAAAGCAACTAAACAAAAGAATACCACTATACATTTCTGCTGGGTTATTAATGGACAAAAACCGTTCCCCAATAAGGCAGTGTAAATGCAATATTTAAAGATACTGTCCACCCCTTTTATTTTATTGTTGACAGTGATAAATATTTCCCACAATGCAAGGGACAAGTAATTGTTCTATTGCGATGTAGCACCAAATTTATATGCTTGACTAAATATTTCACTTAACTATTTTACATGCAAATTATTATTAAATTTAAGAGTATCAGATAAATGAGATAGCATATGTAGTTAGTAACAGACAACTTTAATCGATTTTTCAGACTAAATCATTATTATTATATTTGGTAAACGTGCTTTAATTTATAGTTTTTAAAAAATCTTAAAATATGCCTTTTTATATTATATCTATACATTATAAATTTTTTTTATTTATTTCTACTAAAATATTTTTTTTATTATTTTACAAACATAATTAATAAACAGCTGGAGGAAAAAAGTACACAGATAATCCATTGAACATAAAAAATATATATTGGTTTATCAATAGCATTATTAGCAGTGTCAAATTATATTGCACTGTTTTTTGGTATTTTTCATTAGCAAGGAACACATAATAGCGAAATAATTTTATTTTATACGATTTGGATGTTATTGCAAACAGGTGTAAGGGCTTTCAGAGCAATTTCAAAATCAATTATTGATAACAGATTTATATGTAATTGGATTTTTGTTCCTGGATTTATAATTTCCTGGATATTACACTATACAAATACACGGATGGTGCTAAACTTTTGTGGGTTACATTTCATATTTAATTATATAAAATTTTAACTAAGATATTATAACTAAGATATTATAACTCAAATTAATCAATATGTTTTTGTGTGTTTTATTAATTATTGTATGTGAATTGTTCCAAACATATAGTTTATTTATTATCTAGGGAAAAATATCTATATTGAATAACATAGGCATAAAACCAATTGGAGATTTTTGGTTGACTAGTTGAAGATAAGTAAGGTCTAGTAAGATGGTTAAAAGGTAGATTTTAATTAATTGCTATAATAATTTTGAATTCTCAATATATATTGAAAGCTAAAAGTGTCAAGAAAATTGTGAATATAGTTTTAAATATGAAATCTTTATTTGTAACAAGAACCACACGAATTAATTACATGACTTTAACTGTTGAGTAAAATTTTTATTTATTTATGAAGTAATGTCCTTTAAAATAATAAACATGACCGACTTACATTTTGGCAATACCAACTTCAATCCTTTTTAGTACACGAAAAATACGACCGAGAATTTTTGTGGAGATATTCAATATGTAAATGGAAAGGCAGATAAGTAAAGTGTTTCATTGTGTATTAACACGAACCTTGGCGTGTTAGATGTTAGTTACTTTACACCAGTTTGATATATATTAGCATAAGGCTATTCTAATCAGTGTCTTCGTTGTTTCTGATACTAGTTTTAGAAACATTTGCTATAGTAAATACGAAGTATGTAAAATAAATGTAAATTGTTAATCAGGAGTTGATTGAATCCAGAAAATCGCTGTATTTTTTTTTTTACTATTTTCACAAAGTATGCCATGCACCTAAAACAAGTTCTTTTTTGTTTCTGTATTCAGATAGTTTTATAAATATTTCACTGTACTGAAGGAAATTGATCACTAACATCGATGTGGACGAATTCCGATGTCCTCTAGTATTTAAAATGGCTCGCTTGAACAGGAGCTCTGTGTAGAGGATAATATGATTCTTTAAAAAATATTATGAAGATCATTAGTAATATTTGAATTGTATGACTGATCCAATAATACTTCAATTGCAAAAATCTGCCGATAAGTGGTGAAGGTAATCAAATTTGTATGAGACCCTGTATATAAATTCATTGAAGTTTTAATATTTCCTATTCTTGGGCCGCAGAGCACAACTGTCCACGTGGTTGGAGGTACTGCACGGTCTCAGAAAAATTTTAATATATTCGTTACCTATTAACACATTTGTAAAACTGCAGCATCTTTGGAACGATCATAAAACAACCTAAGTATGAATTGGCCAGTTTGAATTGGTACAATTCATAAAAAAAAACTGATTGTTTGTTGCAACAGTTAGTTTTGTCTGTCACTATTTATGGACTACGTTTAATTTCAATCACCCAAGGGGGTTAAAAGTTAAGGATACATGTAAAACTCATATACACAAAGACAGACAGAAATGTTTTTCCGTTAGCACAAAACATCTGTCAAGGGTGTTTGTGAATAGATGAATAGATTTATGCTATTTTATTACTAGCTATGTTACAAACTTTATTGTATTTTTTGTTATTATTTTGTTGTTATTATTAGTTTTTTTTTAGAGGTTAACTGTAAGAAAGGACCATGTGGTCCTAAGTTCGCCTCAATAAAGAAGCATTTTCATTTCATTTCATTTCATTTCATTTGTATGTACACTGTATGTATATTAATTTCTTTATTTACAATAACAAATGTTTTCCATGTTTCAAAATGAGAGAATTTGTTAAGAGAAAAGTCTGTTAGAAACTGTGAATTTTATGTTTAATTTGCATTATGATATATAGTTTGATTACTATTTCATAAGGTAAGACAAAAAGGATAAACAAATCATGTTTTATGAGTATAATATTTTTTTATTGCATTAAGATTACATTTTTTAGCTGGATGTTCAGTGTTTGAAAAAAGTCACCCAAATACACAATTGGTTTACCTCATTGATTATGATATTCCTACTATTTACGTTTTGTCTAAAACACCAACCAACAGGATTGGTTAGTGTAATTGAATACGCTTTGTGTGTTAGGCCAATATAGATTGCCAACCACTCACATTCGCAATGACATTAAGGGTCAATATCCCGTACCCCAATAGGCTTTCATCAAACTAGAGGGCTACTGTTAATGTTGAATCATCAACAATGAAATGACAGAATGGTAGAGAGGAAATATGCATAAAAATTGGTAATTTTGTCCTAAAAACTAAAAAGGTACATTATTTGATGGGTTTTGTTTACTATTTTTGAGCTTTAGGACTCAAATTTTATTTGAAGAACTTTTTTGTCAAGAGAAAATTACTTAAATGATTGAAGAATTTACCAACTAGATAAGATGTGGGAAAATATTTCGTTGAATATGACTTCAAAATTAGAAGTATTGGATTTTGTTGATAGCCTACTAAAAATCCAATAGTCATAAAGAATCTAAATGCCAGAAACGGTGCGAGCCCTTGAGGGCTTAGGTCACATGTTGGCCTGACTTAAAGTAATTTGACAAACAATTCCAGGTCTGTGTCCAACAGAGTAGAGGGGGTTTTAGTGAGTAGTCTGATAAATTTAGGATTCTCACACTACAGGCTGGCTACCTGTGTGCGTAAAAGTATTTTCCCTCCTCTCCCTAGAAAAAAAAACATAAAATATTTTATTTACAGTTACTGATTAGATTAACATTTTTGTATTATTTTTTACTCAGATATATATAGTATATAATATAATATATAATCTATAAAGGATCTTTTCTAAGTAACCATTTTATTTGGTTTATATACATTTTAAGGTATATAGATGGCAATTGATATCAAAATGATATAATGAAACATGATAAAACATCTTAATGACAATTTAGATACAGCTGATTATTATTTCTTTTATAAAAGGGCCGTTTTATTTCTAGTCTGTTTTGTAACTGTTAACATTACAACATTGGTCACGTTTTGGGTTAGGTTTCGTTAGGGAAATCGTTGCAATTGGCTGATTTGCATTCTGTTTAACCTTACAATCAGGATATTTGTTTAAATCAAGTGATTTTGAAAAGGTTTACTTATATATAATATTTTCAGGTTCAATTTAAAATTATAACATTGATTATCATTAGAACACATTATAAAATTATTTTTTCGTGTGATGTTGACTAAGAAGTAAAATATTATAACACACAAAAACTACGAAAATGTACATTATTGAAGCATATGTTATGCTGGTGACAGCTTGAGATAAACCCATGTTGAGTCTTATTCACAAGTAACTTCCAATAACATAACTATGCATCAATTTATATCAGCTGATCGACAAACAGTAAGGAAAGAAGGGGTACCAACATATGTACTTTTTTGTAGTTAGAATTTGTCTCACACTACTTGTACTGTGAGTTGCGTTAAAGTGCTTTTGCTTAAGAGTTAACAATATAGAGTTATTTTATTAATTGTAAGTTGTAAGAATTACAAAATGAACGAATGAACCAATAATATTGGCTTCTATTGCATACGAATTTCGTCCTTCGTTTGTATATCCATTATACATATTAAAATGTTAAAATTTAAAATAAAAGCTAAATAATTTACTAAGTAAGTAACGGAAGTAGCCTGTGGCCAAGTTATACCACAGGTGAAAATTTGAATTAGGAACACCGAAGCTACCGATTTCCCTTATCTTGCTGTCTAATTGGAATCTAGTTGTCTGCTTAAGGTTTTGTCAATAAGCCAAAAGTGTAACCAAAGATTATTCAATAGAGTCTTGCAATGAAATATAATTTTTTTTTATCTCAAATAGTTAATTGTATAGTATGACTGTTACTATTAGTTTAATTTACCACCTAATTGTATGTAGCCTACGGCAGACAGTTAATAATATACATTCTGTGACCTAGAAAATATACTTTGAACAAGTTTTAATATTGGCCTCATTGCATGGATTTCAAAAACAGCATTGAACATAAAAAGTTTATTATCTACCATCCAAAAGGTTTATTACAGATGTGTCTATAGTTTTTAGAATTATTTGGTCTTCTCTTGTATGTTAGATAAATAATGCCTAAATTTTAAGGTAGTAATTGATAGTGGTTTCCATAAAAATGATAAAGCTCCATTGCAAAGGGTTATGGAAGAAATAAAATAATAATTAGTCAAATTATCAAACCCCATAACATAATTCAGAAAACCGTTTAGATGTATGTTTTCAACTCTATTGGATACGTTTAACATTTATTTATTGTAAGGTTACGATACTTATTATGGTAATATTATTTAGAATCGTTAACCTTTTCTCGGATATCATAATTAATTGCAAAACGGATAAGGAATGGCTTCTGGAATCGAGTGCACTCCGGACCAATCAAGAAATCTTTATAATTGAAGGCAAGTACCGTTACCAGTAAGCTACCAAAACATAAACAAAGCAGTAAAGGTAATTAACAACTAAAATCCTTTTCTTGAACTGTAAAATCTAAATTTATGGTTTGATTCAAATGTAATCTGGGGCCCCTTTAACAGGTGACATATGTAGACAAACCACTCAAGTATTATTCAGTGACGATCTACATTTCATAATATTTTGTTAATATTAACTGAATTTATAATAGTTCATTTTTTTCATTACTAATTTGTTATCTAAAATAAAAAATATACATTCTAGTTTTTAACATTACTTTATATATAAATAATTACGACAGAATTTAATACCCCTTTCATATAAGCAAATTTTGTATTTTTATGAAAACAAATTAACAAAACCAATAGCGTCATCGTTTGATCAGGATGCATCTAACTTGAAACAGAGGAAATTAGTCCTTAATCACTATATTAACTTCCGCATCCGCGGTCGAAATTGGCTTGGAACAGTAACTCAATTAATTTACTGCAAAGCTGGGAGGAAGAATTGTCTTCCGTATGTTGGCATAACCATTAGAGTTTACTTATGAACAATCAATTCTTACAACAATATATATAATTGCATAGATTATATCAAACTTTTAACCAATTATTAGAGTACATCATTACTTTTATTTTACGGTCATCATAGCTATTCGATTGTAACCTTCAATCTTCAAATTTCAATATTACACTCAAATTTATTTAGTATCGTTCTTTTAAATTGTATTGTAATGTGGTATTGTGTGTGTGTATTGTAATGTTTTCTATTTATTCCCCCTTTACATCACTGTTGCTTAATTTGTCAAATACGATTAACCTCTGTGTTCACAGTTAAGTCATTATTATAAATACCCCCGCCACAACAAACCTGCAGACTAAGCGAATTTCCATTTACCTGGTTGGATTTTCACAAAAGTAGTCCCCAAAAATAGTCAGATGTATTTATTTTTAAAACATTAATTTCAATGAGTACTTAGGCTTTGTACAGGGAATGCAATAAGGGTTTTTAGAAATGGTGATAGCTTGGTATAAAATAAACAATTTTGCCTAATAAAATTAAACTATTTCCATAAACAAGCGAACTGATAAAATTTATTTATTGTCCATAAAAATAACAAGAGAATTTTAAATGTTTCCAACAAATATTAAATTATTTGGTTTTTAAACTCTACTAAATGGTGGGGAAAGAAATGGCAAAATACTATATTTTTAGAGTCAAAGATAGGAAAAACATTTTTTTACCCATAAACCCCCGTTGCTGCACTCCGAACATGCTGGTTCGCAAAATCGCTTGAATACACGTAGGTTTACACGTTTTTACCAAGTTTCATCAAAATCTAAACACTTTTGCTCATGTTAACGCTCTATTAACGCTTTTAAAAGTAAACCGATCCCTGTCCTAGGTCTTGCTATGAGACCTATAGTAATAACTATTATTGATTATATGGGAATTTCACTAATAAAGGTCTCAACTTCCCCCATTCGAAATAAATTGCGAACGCGCATAGTAGTTAATCATAAATAACAAATATTTACAGTTCAATTTGATTAATTATACTTTCATTTTGTGACGTTTCGTATGAAACCCCGATTTTAAAAATTCACAAATAATACAAATGTTTACATAATACAGTTAAAATTATTGTTTACTTAATCAATTTAATTTTTTAAGACAAAATAGTTAATAGAAAAACTATTTTAGGTAAAACGTTTTAGATTAAGTACTTCAGGCAAAACCTTAGTTAGCGTAGGTTATTTAGCGTAAGGTTTTATTACTGATATGCTTTATTACCGTCAAGAGATCAAAATGAATAGTTGTAAAACAATGCAAAACTCAAAAAAAAAACAAACCCTTCAGAGGTTCTGGTGGTTGCTTTGAAATTTAGAGAGTATGTTCATATTAGATATAAAAAGTTTAGACGTGTTTTGAGCTTACAATAGCACATGTGGAGAAATTAGTTGGTTGCTTATATTTATTTAAATTTGGACTTCAAACTGAGATAAGGAAGCTTATTTCCATTATAAAATAAATTTAATTAAATTACTAATTATGTGTTTAGTATTATTAAAGTTTTATATGACTCTTTAAAAACTTTAAAATTAAATGAAAAATACAACAAACTAAATCTTTACCACTGTCTTTTAGTTATGCACATCTAGTTAATTAAAATATGAATTTTATCCTAAATGAAATACATAAATTTAAATTTGATTAAAAAGTCTTATTTTCCAAAGCATGTCATCATCACAATTATTTTTTTATATAAACGGCCACAAAGCGAATTGCCAGCGATTGGAATCGTTGGTTGCTAATATAGACCACTGAACAGTTTAATCATATTGGCTTCGTGGGTTAATTTAGTAAACATTCAACGGCACTTCAAACCAGAATAATATACTCAGGCAATAACACTTATGTTTATTTTCCGTTCAGTGCTTTTTGAACATTGTTTATATTGCATAAAAAAGTTAAAATTTTAAAAGTATCAGTGATTACGTAAGTTAATTAGTTATTATAAATATATTGCGGTTTCGTTATATGTTAATAAATAAATAGGAAGCTATATTCTGTGAAAACTATTAATATAGAAGATTTATACATTATATAAAATTTGCAAAGTAACATTTATCATTAAAATTGTAAGCAACTTTACTATGTCACTGATGGACTTATCTAGAGCACAATTCAATAAATACTAGAGGTCGTCCAGTGGTCAAAAACTAAACCGAAAATAAATTATGTACATCTATATTATTAATACGCTACATGAAACTTTGTCGGTTTGAACTCCTCCGCCATTTCTTAACCGATTTTATCCATTGACGTCTCATTGGAAAGAGCGTGTCGCGTAGATTTGCAAACTGACCTTACATTTTGGAAAAAGTCCCTTGGGCTCTGCCCCAGTGGCTGTTAAAGTTCCCATGTTATCCTTATGAAGAACATGATGGTTTACATTTTGATCAGCTGTATATTTTAATTGTTGTTATTTTTCATTTCAACTTCTTTTAAACTCATCGGAAATTATGATGACTTTTATTTGTTTTTAAATAACTACTTTACTTCTTTGTAATTGCTCGAGCAACATGTTTACTAGTACTTCTTTAATTTCGACCCACGCTCTAAATCAAACATGTGATTGTAATTTCTTCCATTTGTGTTGATTTTCTTTTTATATTGCGTTGTTATTTTTTTTTTGTTCCACTAGTTAATTTTTTTTCAAAGGTTTGTTATCCTTATTAGCATTATATATGTAGATTTGAAGTTATCAAAACCCCACCAACTTTCTTTGGTATACGTACAAATTTAGGGCTTTGTTAAAGGTTTGCATTATTACCTAAAAACTATAGTGAAAATTGAGCTTTATACAAATGAATATCAAAGTATATTAAATTTGTTATCAAACCACATTAACTAAATTATTTTTTTGAAACCTTTTAATTTAAAAATATGTTGAAAAATATGTTGGATAAAAACAGTTTTAAAATAGAATAAAACATATATCTAATATTTTTATTGAGTAAGTATGTTTCAAGAATCAGTAAAAGGGAATTGTTCAGAATCGTAATGGAATAAAAAAATATATATTTACAGTCGTCGAGTAAACTTTTATTTTTAACTCTCACTGCACAATTTTATGATTTGTATTCATACAAAAAATATTCAATTTTATTTTAAGGGTGTTGAGACATTCCAATTCTCTGCACGGATCTGCATTTGACAATTCAATTTGTACTTTATCAATCTCAAAGTACTTTCAATATAAACTGGGGGGCTAAACGTATTCTTATCCGTTCAAAATATGGTTATTTAAATAACTCGTAGTTTAATTAAAGGATGAAACCTTTTGTTCTAATATAGATTTAATTTATAATTTTGGATACATATGGCTAATCATATGACCCTATAATGTAATTTTCCCAAATAAAATTATAAAAAAAACTTTTAATTCTCATGCAGTGTACGAAATTAAAATAGAAATAGTGTTTCATCTGCTTATGCACATTATCATCTTCTGTTTAAACTATAATCAATGTCAACAATATATTGTAACTGTTATGTGTGTAGAATATGAATTAATTAACACGAGTAATGTCCAGTGGTCGAAACTCGACCAAAAATATGTAATGTACTCACTTATGTTAATGTTTCACCCCACACTGTAAATAAAACATGTGATTGGAGTTTCTCCCATTTGTTTTGATTTTCTGTTTATATTTCGTTGTTATTTAGTCACCAGCATGGCAACGCATAAGATCCATGTAAATTTTTTCAAAATTTTTTAGGTCATTTTTTGCGCTTATCTTAGAGCCTATTTAAATTTATAAAGGGATTCTGCCAACCTACAGGAAAATAGCTTTCTAACAGTATGCGCAGATTTTCCCTACGATGCACACGAGCTGAGAAAAAAGGTTTTAAAGAAACATGCTTGCCTATTAATATATAGATAATGTAATGTAACTGTTATGTGTGTAGAATATGAATTCATTAACATAATGTAATGATAATGTTATATTTTATAGGGATTCCTATAATGTTAGAGACCCCTCTTTCGCATATGCACTGTTAAATTAAGATTTTATTTTAAGAATCATTTAAGGAGCCTTCATAAATTTTACGAAAATATTTGTAACCCTCGTGAAAATAAATTTGGTTAAAAAGTGCGAGTGGTGTAATATAGGCTACATTAATACTAAGTCCAGATATTATATGACATTTAATATCAGTTATTTAGTTTCTACAGGGTGTCCCGGAACTCTCTACCAATATTTTAGGGCATTGATCCTGGGTAAGAAACGTACCTAAATATCATATTTAAATTGTTCGGAAGTCCTTAGTTACTCACACAGCCGCCATTTTGTTTTTTTCAGTTATACATTTTTTTCTAAAGAATGGTTAAACATACGAAATGGAAACTTTGCACAAACATTTATGAGAACTAGACAAAGCTACAAAAAAATTATGAAGATTTTTAAAATTCATAAAACAAAATGGTGGCCATTTAAAACTTTTGTAAAATCAATGGTTTTTGAGTTATTTAAGAAAGAAAATTTTAAATGGCCGCCATTTTGTTTTATGAATTTGAAAAATCTTCATAATTTTTTTGTAGCTTTGTCTAGTTGTCATAAATGTTTGTACAAAGTTTCCATTTCTTATGTTTAACCATTCTTTAGAAAAAAAAATAATAACTGAAAAAAACAAAATGGTGGCTGTGTGAGTAACTAAGGACTTCCGGACAGTTTAAATATTATATTTAGTTATGTTTCTTACCCAGGAGCAATGCCCTAAAATATTGGTAGAGAGTTCTGGGACACCCTAAAGTCCCATAAAGTAAAGTTTCTTTGGGTTCATATTTAAAGTTTTACAAGTCTACTAGCTGTTGTACCCGTGGTTTGCAACAGGAAGAGGACATGAAATAGAAACATTTTGATATGTACATCTGTTGTATAAAATAGTTACACATCTGCCGCTTTTAGAAACATAATCAAACTTTATGGCCTTTATAGAAATATTTATGGCTTTTTAATCTGGTTAGTAGTGAAAACCGCCATTTTGGTTTTAATTTTAATTCTTGTGTAGGCTGATTTGTGGAAATATAGATAAATTTCAAATAATAGTTTTACATACATTACTTACCCTCTACTCCCTTGTTAACATACGCAAATCATAAAAACATATTTGACCTGACTTCTCGATTGCCCTTGACGTCATCAATGGGTTTTTGAATGAGATTATTTTAATCTGAACAATGCTAGTATAAACCGAAACTCTAGCGTTATTGATGGGTCAAAAGGGCTATAATCGTTTGTGTTCAGACCTCAAATCTACTCGAGTTAACTGCGATTGGCAGAGTTTTGTTTGCAGATTTATAATACTGATGTGCAGCTGGCCATGGCTATGAATCCGTATGTGGTTTAGTAGGAAACACAATATACAGTATATTTGTTGTCAAATTTAATAAATAGGTAGGATTAATGCAACTTATATTGTTCTTAATTAGCAGTTAAAATGAATAGGAAAAGCTGTTTATGGTACTCTGAATAAGATTGTTGGGTAATAATTTTACCTTTATATAATTAAAGATACTCATAGGTTGTGAGGGAATTTCCGTGTGTGGGTCGATTTCGTTATCTTATTGCCAAGATAGTTCAGCAGTGCTGGGTTTAAATTTCCAGGGGTCGATATGAATCAACAAAATATTGTTGATGTCTAATTCCACTCAATATTAAATTCGTTTCAAATAATCTAAAGTGTCGATCGTCTGTGTTTAATCAAATTCCTTTATTGAAATGATAGGGTAACTCAGTGAAATGTGCGAACCAGTTGTCGCTATTCACTCATCATCGTTACCCTATCAGACGCGAGAGAAAACGTTGTCGTGTATAATCTATGTGTCGTGTTATCTGTTAATTCAATTCTCGCGTTAGAGTCTATTTCAAGAATTAGGTTCGATAGCTTGTACAGCTAGTTAGGATGCTGAATGTTCTTCGAGCAAACTAGGATCGGTATCAAAGGTTATAGGATCAAACTAAACCTTGCTACGCTCCGATCGTTACCCTAACCCCACGCAAATGCGCTCTATACAACCAAGAGGGTAAGGATAGATAGCCTGCACAGCTAACTAGGATGCTGAATATACTTCAGCAATCTAGGATAGGTTACGGTAGGTTAATCGTTACCTAAACGCCCGTATAAACCTCGTTCGCTACCCTAAACCCCACGCAAATGCACTCTAAACAACAAAGAGGTTAAGGATAGATAGCCTGCACAGCTAACTAGGATGCTGAATATACTTCAGCAATCTAGGATAGGTTACGGTAGGTTAATCGTTACCTAAACGCCCGTATGAACCTCGGTCGCTACCCTAAACCCCACGCAAATGCGCTCTAAACAACAAAAAGGTTAAGGATAGATAGCCTGCACAGCTAACTAGGATGCTGAATACACTTCAGCAAACTATGATAGAATACGGTAGGTTAATCGTCACCCAATCGCCCGTGTGAACCTCGTTCGCTACCCTAAACCCACGCAAATGCGCTCTAAACAACAAAAAGGTTAAGGGCAGATAGCCTGTACAGCTAACTAGGATGCTGAATATTCTTCAAGCAATCTAGGATAGGTTACGGTAGGTTAATCGTTACCTAAACACCCGTATGAACCTCGTTCGCTACCCTAAACCCACGCAAATGCGCTCTAGGCTCTAAACAACAAAAAGGTTAAGGGTAGATAGCCTGTACAGCTAACTAGGATGCTGAATATTCTTCAAGCAATCTAGGATAGGTTACGGTAGGTTAATCGTTACCTAAACACCCGTATGAACCTCGTTCGCTACCCTAAACCCACGCAAATGCGCTCTAAACAACAAAAAGGTTAAGGGTAGATAGCCTGTACAGCTAACTAGGATGCTGAATATACTTCAAGCAATCTAGGATAGGTTACGGTAGGTTAATCGTTACCTAAACACCCGTATGAACCTCGTTCGCTACCCTAAACCCACGCAAATGCGCTCTAAACAACAAAAAGGTTAAGGGTAGATAGCCTGTACAGCTAACTAGGATGCTGAATATGCTTCAGCAATCTAGGATAGGTTACGGTAGGTTAATCGTTACCTAAACGCCCGTATAAACCTCGGTCGCTACCCTAAACCCACGCAAATGCGCTCTAAACAACAATAAGGTCAAGGGTAGATAGCCTGTACAGCTAACTAGGATGCTGAATATGCTTCAGCAATCTAGGATAGGTTACGGTAGGTTAATCGTTACCTAAACGCCCGTATAAACCTCGGTCGCTACCCTAAACCCACGCAAATGCGCTCTAAACAACAAAAAGGTTAAGGGTAGATAGCCTGTACAGCTAACTAGGATGCTGAATATTCTTCAAGCAATCTAGGATAGGTTACGGTAGGTTAATCGTTACCTAAACACCCGTATGAACCTCGTTCGCTACCCTAAACCCACGCAAATGCGCTCTAAACAACAAAAAGGTTAAGGGTAGATAGCCTGTACAGCTAACTAGGATGCTGAATATTCTTCAAGCAATCTAGGATAGGTTACGGTAGGTTAATCGTTACCTAAACACCCGTATGAACCTCGTTCGCTACCCTAAACCCACGCAAATGCGCTCTAAACAACAAAAAGGTTAAGGGTAGATAGCCTGTACAGCTAACTAGGATGCTGAATATTCTTCAAGCAATCTAGGATAGGTTATGGTAGGTTAATCGGATAACTAAGACCCCCCACTATCCTTTAATGATCCCAAATAATCAACAGGCTAACGCTAGCTATGCGAGCACTAAAACAGCTATCCTAGGCTATTTATAAAACAGCTATCTATATTCACGCAATCGTTCAAGTCAATCAAGTTGGATAATAATAATAAGTATTATTATTATACGAAATAAAGATGTTATTAACCAATCAGTTGTTAGGCTATTATAGCTAGCGGCTATTCAGATCAAAATCAAATGCTATATCGCTAGTCAATGTCGAGGATCCAATCACTAACAACTATAATCAACGGCTAAATATAAACTATTATTCCGGTAGTAGATTCGGTGTTAACTTCGATAGCTATCGATATCAATACGATCGATAGTTCGGATCAGACGCAAAATAATAACAAAACGTCGAGCAGAACACTGTTGTGTTGTGCGTGGCAAATAGGTTATGTCGTTATTAAATCGTAAACACCTTATAGCTAATTAATTGTGTCTCGTAACTCTCTCTACGTTGAATTAAGTACCAGAAATTCGTTAAGCATACAAGATAGGGTAGTAGGCTATAGAATGGCGTACACTGCCCAAAGGATGCTGCTTATACTTCAGCAAAAGGAGAGGTGTTTGGAAGGCAACATTGAGTTTATATGACGTTATATTACACAAGCTTAGGCTATTGTCACCCTCAAATTATATAGTTCTTCAATAACAACTAGGCTAAGGCTTAACCTATTAAATCACTCCTTAACTGCGATACAAGAGGGTTTAGGTAATTGAGTAGCGTGTTCTGCCCCAAAGGATGCTGATTATGCTTCAGCAAAAGGAGGGATATTGGAAGGTGACACAGAGGTTATGTAATATAAGATGTGTAGGTAAAAATCCTTTAGAATACTCAATTGGCCTTGCTCAACTTTTGCTTTCCTCAATAGCCTAGTGTATGCTAACTCGTTTGGATTTTATATTGCTAGTCGGCAAAATTTCTTTAACTTCAAACTAATTATTTCACAATTTAAAATCTAAATTAAATTGCAAAAAAATACCAATTGATCACTGATCAAAATCGAAAACCTCGTTTATCGTGAACAAATTATCGCAAATCAATTAATCAATATCGTTCGTGAATATCCAAACGTAAGACAACTAGTTTCCCCGAATCATAAAATGATATCAAGTAGGCACTATACCTTAGAGAGAGACGTGTTGATTGGGTCACAAAATGGTACAGACTGTCCGGCGGCGCCCGGTCCCAGTGGTTTTGTTGCACGTCTGAGCCGGTCATGCGCAGAAACCAGTTTTGGCAGTCTGACTCGGCCTCGGCGGCGGCTACATCGGTGCTCGCGCTAACTACTTGAGCCTCGCCTCACCATGCTTAACCTCAAAATCTTTGGTCGTTCGTACTACCTGGCTGATCCTCAATTTAATACATTGTTGTCTTCCGATTTCAGCCGTGATATGATAAAAAAAAGTGAGGTGTAAAAAATCAACCCTTACATCCTCCACTCACTTCGTGGAAACAAAAAAAAGAAACAGAAAAGAAAAAAAAACATTATCAACTTCTTCTAAACCAAAATTCAAATTCTTCCAAACTAAAACACAAATAACGTCAATGTCCTTCGATTTGTATATCCTACTCCTGGGATCTAAAAATATTTGCAATCTTCTACGGAGTAAAGAAATGAAACTTCTTAACATCAAAACAAAACTGAGCTTTCTCAAATGGCTTACTTCCACGCTGGTGGGGGACAAGTCCCAACTTTCGAATATTGATCCTCTTGATCTCGTTCGTCCCAGGTATCTGGATCTTCATAGTTCGTCTTTTCCCTCGTCTTCTTGCTGGACGATTGGGTCGATTCTCATCGGACTCGGCTCTCGGAGTGTTCGTAGGGATCACTTCAAATTTCCTTGGAGATTTCTTCTTCGGTGGGGATGTAGGTGTATTCGGGATGGCCAATTTCTTCCGATCAAATCGAGTAGCAGCAGTCTGGTTTGGATGATCTTGACTAACCACTCGAACACTGTAAGTACAAGAGCGTTCAGGCTCCAGCCCACAAACTGTGGTGTCTTCTATCTCGGCTCGTTTCCCTGACGGCTGTGTAGAATCGTTGACACTTGGAACAGTCCAGCATGGGCCTAGGAAATCCTCTTCGATTTTCACGGCTAATATGTTCAATTTTCTTATCATGTCCATGCCCAAGATTATAGGTGTGCCTAATCTAGGAAGGTGGACTACTTCCAGCTCGTGGTTCACACCTCTTATAGTGGATGGCAGGGTAAAACACCGGTTCAATGTCATTTCCGAGTTGTTGGCCATGGCAACCCTGACTTCTTGATTTTCTAGCTGCACCTTCCCTTCAATAAAATCAGCTACCTCATCACCTATCAGGTTTATCGTGGAACCAGTGTCAATCAGTGCCTTAAAATCTCTACCAAACATCGAAACCTTAATGTACGGCCTAAGGTCTTTCGTTACTTTCTCTGAGTCATAACAGTTAATGGTGCCTAACTGGAAGTTGGAGGTCTTTGCACTTAGTCGATTCTCGGACTCCGGCGACCTCCGTGGTCCATCGTCCGTCTCCCGTTTCCCGACTTCGAGCAGTCACAAGTTGTTGTTCTCACTCCTGGCTTCTTGCAGTTAAAACATCTAAGTATTCTTGGTTCCTTGCAGAAACTAAAGGTATGTCCCGTCTTCTCGCAGTTCCAGCATGTCCTCGAATCGGCTAGTCGCCTCTCACCATCGTAGTGTCGTCGATTCTGATACTCCCTTTCACCCATGTTCCTCGTCGTATATTGATCTTTATTCATAGGTTCACATCTAACTTGATTGCTGGTCTTAGATTCAACTGTTGCTGTGTGATGCGAGAATTTCGGCGCCAATCTACTACGTCCATGATAGGCGGTTTCGGGTACCAACGCCTGGGCTGGGTTCGGCGGGGGCGTATATTCAGTTCGCTCTCGCAAGCAGGTCTCATAGTCTTCAGCGACTTTGATAAGACTTGGCAAATTTACAAAGTCTCGTCTTCGAACATATGTTTTGTAGCTCGGGTGCATGTTTCTATAAATTCGATCTAATTTTTCATGCTGCGAATATCCTCCTCTCCTTCGAATCAAGGTCGAGATGGCTACGACGTAGGGTTTGAACAACTCCCCTTCCCCTTGTGTTCTCTTCCTAATTTCGTCATCTAAGTGAAGTAGATAGCCGGGAGGTAAGTACTGGATTTGAAAATCCCTGACAAAGTCCATGAAGTCACCCCAAAATTCTCGATTATTCCTAAACCATAGGATCGCACTGTCTTTCAATAGCTCGGGCAACGCCTTCAACATCAACTCAGGGGTCACACCATACGATTCCATCAATTCATTCAAGCGCTCTAAGAAGGAGATGGCATCCGATTCTTTCCTTCCATCGAATCTCAAGTTCCATTTCCTTACGGTATTACAAAGGGAGGCAGTGTTCGACGGTCTTGGTGAATCTACGTCACCTGCCACCATTGGCTCTTCGCGTCCACTCGTGTGGTTAAAGCCAAAATCTAATTGCTCTGCCAAACCACCTTCATCATTTGATTGAGTGCGTGTGAAGACTGGGGCATAAGACTTCATCCTTATCGGAGTAAGCATCGAGGTTCGCCTCTCGGGAACCCCCACAATCGATCGAGCTGTCTGGTGTGTAGTTGACAAGGTCGCTTGGCGTGGCTTTGAAGCTTGTGTCATCAGCCGTCTGACCTCGTTAAAATCGGCATCAGGTGGAAGACCTAGAAGTTCTCGGATGCTCACGGCTTCTAGCTCTAAGGATGCACCCGCTGGTGCTTCTTGAGATGCGTGGTGGAACTCATCATCCTCTTCAATCGCCTCCTTTCCAGCCCGTTGTCGTAACCGTCGAACAAGTTCTGCTCTAAGCTGATTAGCGTTTCCTTCTGGTACAGTTCCCAGCTTGCCTAGCTCGTCTTCAAGCTGCGATCTTGATAACTTGTAGACCCAGCTGACCCTTACTTCTGTATCCGTGGGTGGTCGTTGAGCTGTTCCAGCTGCCGTAGAGCTAGTAGTCGTAGTAGTGGATGTCCGTAGGTCCGCTCCTCCAGACGAGGTCGTGACCGTAGCGATAGGTTGTTGCTCGCCTCCTTGTGACGAAGCGCTTCCGTTGTCACCTTCTTCCATTATATTAAATGCCAGGAGAATCTTGAATGGTCTAAGGAATCTCTCTACGTGATAGAACATCGTTGTTCCTCAAATAAATCGTCTAAAATCCAAATTTTTTTTCTTTCAACAATTTCCAAATTTTCGACAATAACTACTTATTCAGTAGTCCCTGTTCGGGCGCCATAAATATGTGAGGGAATTTCCGTGTGTGGGTCGATTTCGTTATCTTATTGCCAAGATAGTTCAGCAGTGCTGGGTTTAAATTTCCAGGGGTCGATATGAATCAACAAAATATTGTTGATGTGAAATTCCACTCAATATTAAATTCGTTTCAAATAATCTAAAGTGTCGATCGTCTGTGTTTAATCAAATTCCTTTATTGAAATGATAGGGTAACTCAGTGAAATGTGCGAACCAGTTGTCGCTATTCACTCATCATCGTTACCCTATCAGACGCGAGAGAAAACGTTGTCGTGTATAATCTATGTGTCGTGTTATCTTTTAATTCAATTCTCGCGTTAGAGTCTATTTCAAGAATTATGTTCGATAGCTTGTACAGCTAGTTAGGATGCTGAATGTTCTTCGAGCAAACTAGGATCGGTATCAAAGGTTATAGGATCAAACTAAACCTTGCTACGCTCCGATCGTTACCCTAACCCCACGCAAATGCGCTCTATACAACCAAGAGGGTAAGGATAGATAGCCTGCACAGCTAACTAGGATGCTGAATATACTTCAGCAATCTAGGATAGGTTACGGTAGGTTAATCGTTACCTAAACGCCCGTATAAACCTCGTTCGCTACCCTAAACCCCACGCAAATGCACTCTAAACAACAAAGAGGTTAAGGATAGATAGCCTGCACAGCTAACTAGGATGCTGAATATACTTCAGCAATCTAGGATAGGTTACGGTAGGTTAATCGTTACCTAAACGCCCGTATGAACCTCGGTCGCTACCCTAAACCCCACGCAAATGCGCTCTAAACAACAAAAAGGTTAAGGATAGATAGCCTGCACAGCTAACTAGGATGCTGAATACACTTCAGCAAACTAGGATAGGTTACGGTAGGTTAATCGTCACCCAATCACCCGTGTGAACCTCGTTCGCTACCCTAAACCCACGCAAATGCGCTCTAAACAACAAAAAGGTTAAGGGCAGATAGCCTGTACAGCTAACTAGGATGCTGAATATTCTTCAAGCAATCTAGGATAGGTTACGGTAGGTTAATCGTTACCTAAACACCCGTATGAACCTCGTTCGCTACCCTAAACCCACGCAAATGCGCTCTAGGCTCTAAACAACAAAAAGGTTAAGGGTAGATAGCCTGTACAGCTAACTAGGATGCTGAATATGCTTCAGCAATCTAGGATAGGTTACGGTAGGTTAATCGTTACCTAAACGCCCGTATAAACCTCGGTCGCTACCCTAAACCCACGCAAATGCGCTCTAAACAACAATAAGGTCAAGGGTAGATAGCCTGTACAGCTAACTAGGATGCTGAATATGCTTCAGCAATCTAGGATAGGTTACGGTAGGTTAATCGTTACCTAAACGCCCGTATAAACCTCGGTCGCTACCCTAAACCCACGCAAATGCGCTCTAAACAACAAAAAGGTTAAGGGTAGATAGCCTGTACAGCTAACTAGGATGCTGAATATTCTTCAAGCAATCTAGGATAGGTTACGGTAGGTTAATCGTTACCTAAACACCCGTATGAACCTCGTTCGCTACCCTAAACCCACGCAAATGCGCTCTAAACAACAAAAAGGTTAAGGGTAGATAGCCTGTACAGCTAACTAGGATGCTGAATATTCTTCAAGCAATCTAGGATAGGTTACGGTAGGTTAATCGTTACCTAAACACCCGTATGAACCTCGTTCGCTACCCTAAACCCACGCAAATGCGCTCTAAACAACAAAAAGGTTAAGGGTAGATAGCCTGTACAGCTAACTAGGATGCTGAATATTCTTCAAGCAATCTAGGATAGGTTATGGTAGGTTAATCGGATAACTAAGACCCCCCACTATCCTTTAATGATCCCAAATAATCAACAGGCTAACGCTAGCTATGCGAGCACTAAAACAGCTATCCTAGGCTATTTATAAAACAGCTATCTATATTCACGCAATCGTTCAAGTCAATCAAGTTGGATAATAATAATAAGTATTATTATTATACGAAATAAAGATGTTATTAACCAATCAGTTGTTAGGCTATTATAGCTAGCGGCTATTCAGATCAAAATCAAATGCTATATCGCTAGTCAATGTCGAGGATCCAATCACTAACAACTATAATCAACGGCTAAATATAAACTATTATTCCGGTAGTAGATTCGGTGTTAACTTCGATAGCTATCGATATCAATACGATCGATAGTTCGGATCAGACGCAAAATAATAACAAAACGTCGAGCAGAACACTGTTGTGTTGTGCGTGGCAAATAGGTTATGTCGTTATTAAATCGTAAACACCTTATAGCTAATTAATTGTGTCTCGTAACTCTCTCTACGTTGAATTAAGTACCAGAAATTCGTTAAGCATACAAGATAGGGTAGTAGGCTATAGAATGGCGTACACTGCCCAAAGGATGCTGCTTATACTTCAGCAAAAGGAGAGGTGTTTGGAAGGCAACATTGAGTTTATATGACGTTATATTACACAAGCTTAGGCTATTGTCACCCTCAAATTATATAGTTCTTCAATAACAACTAGGCTAAGGCTTAACCTATTAAATCACTCCTTAACTGCGATACAAGAGGGTTTAGGTAATTGAGTAGCGTGTTCTGCCCCAAAGGATGCTGCTTATGCTTCAGCAAAAGGAGGGATATTGGAAGGTGACACAGAGGTTATGTAATATAAGATGTGTAGGTAAAAATCCTTTAGAATACTCAATTGGCCTTGCTCAACTTTTGCTTTCCTCAATAGCCTAGTGTATGCTAACTCGTTTGGATTTTATATTGCTAGTCGGCAAAATTTCTTTAACTTCAAACTAATTATTTCACAATTTAAAATCTAAATTAAATTGCAAAAAAATACCAATTGATCACTGATCAAAATCGAAAACCTCGTTTATCGTGAACAAATTATCGCAAATCAATTAATCAATATCGTTCGTGAATATCCAAACGTAAGACAACTAGTTTCCCCGAATCATAAAATGATATCAAGTAGGCACTATACCTTAGAGAGAGACGTGTTGATTGGGTCACAAAATGGTACAGACTGTCCGGCGGCGCCCGGTCCCAGTGGTTTTGTTGCACGTCTGGGCCGGTCATGCGCAGAAACCAGTTTTGGCAGTCTGACTCGGCCTCGGCGGCGGCTACATCGGTGCTCGCGCTAACTACTTGAGCCTCGCCTCACCATGCTTAACCTCAAAATCCTTGGTCGTTCGTACTACCTGGCTGATCCTCAATTTAATACATTGTTGTCTTCCGATTTCAGCCGTGATATGATAAAAAAAAGTGAGGTGTAAAAAATCAACCCTTACAAGGTGTTTAATGATGATGAGTTAGTAGGCTGTAGGCTTACATGATGTGCTGTTGATCAATCTAGTTACAGTAGCAAGCCAAGAGGAACCGCAGTGGCGGAAGTTAATATAGCTATTAAGGACTAATTTCCTCTGTTCCACATTGAATACTCCTTAATCGAAAGTTCAGTCCATTGGATAATGCATTCGCTAGTACACTATTCTAATAACTTCTCTAGTAGTTTCCTAATAACTTTTTCAAACATTTCAAGCAAATAAATATTTTCCAACAAATTTAAATCGTTAACTGCATATTCATGTTTACAAACCTTTTGGCCAACAATATTGTTAGATATATAACAATACATGCTAGAACAGTTTAAGATTTTAATAATGAAAAATATAGTATGTAACCTTTCATGCTTTTTCATTTAAATACCGATATAGTTTTGATTATTTTTATATTTAGTTATAGATCAAATAGCTAGAAAGTACATTTCAACTGTTTTATTGTTTATACAAATTACACAAATGTTATATAACTTATTAATTTATCTGTTTAATATATTTTTATATCACTTCCTAAGAAAGAATCTGCTTGACAATCACAAAAATATCCAACTTAGCCTTTAGTAAGACCAAAGTCGATAATAACATTATATATAATACCAAACTACCACAGTTTTCATTAGTTGGATGATAAGTGTTTAGACAGAGTCATCTGGATCCATAATCATTTTACCAATATCAAATAATATCATGTTGCTACAATTTACTTTCAATTCAAAACAACAAACAAGAGGAATGTTTAATATAGAGTATGCTTTGTGTGTTGAGCCAATATAGATTGCCAACCACTCAAATACGCAATGGCATTAAGGGCCAATATCCCGTGCTTCAATAGATGTTCATCAAGTTAAAGGGCTATTGTTGATGTTTGGGCAGATTAAATGGCAAAATAGTTAAGAGGGGAAGTACATAAAAGCTATACTATAATTTCGTTTATGATTCCAAATCAAATCAAATCAAATCAAATCCATTTATTGCCATCAACAGTATAAATACATGTAAAGCAACGTCATACAACTTCATCACAGTATATCCATTAACCTACTTAATATGTTCTACAAATTCTTTGACATTATACCCACATAAATCACACAAAATCTTTGTATTTCAAGACATTTAATATGAGCAGGTAACATATTATACAATCATTTGCCAAATTCACTAAAGTTATTGATTTTGGTCATAAAATTACATTGGTTTGGACGGAGAAAAGTGTTTTGTCTGGTAAAATGGTTATGAACTGAATCATTTTTGTAGGGAACTCTCTGATATTATTTTTAATATACAGTAAACAATCTAAAATGTACAGAGAAGTGACAGTTAAAATTCCAAGTTTCTTGAATAATGGCTTACAATGTGTTTCACTGTCAACATTGAATATTGCTCTAACAGCTTTCTTTTGCAACAGTTTCAGCTTTACAGCTGAACAAAGGTACAGTCATATACAAAATGTTCAGTTAATTTTATTGTTCGCTATTTTATTTCAAAATGTATACAAGAAGATGTTCTTTTTGTTGTGTCCTAACTAGATCTAAGAATGTTTAATAGTTTCGAAAAAAGGTTTGCTGAGGGGAGATTTGTTATGTGATTGAAGAATTTAGAAGTCTGATTGGGTATGGTTTGGGAAAACACTTGCATTAATATTCTTTGTGGGTATGACTTGCAACTATGGACTGTTTGTATACTCTATGTATTGCGATAGTAATTTAATCTTATCAAACAAGGAAAAACTATGGGTTTTAGCGTAAAATAAACATTGAAATAACAGTTAATGATTACAGTAAGACAGTTGATTTGTTACCTTTTGACTTTTAACTCATTAGAATGAATAATGTATTTATTTTTCTTGCTGATGACGTCAATGTGATGAAATGATATCAAACAACTTGTTTAACATCTAAGAGACGTCGTGTGCATTTAAGGTTTGTTTTTCGTCTGTATTGGATTAAAGATTACAACACCGGTCACGTTGTAAAGTGGGTTTCGTTAGGGAAATCATTTCAACTGGCTGGTTCGCATTCTGTTTAACCGGGTATTTTCAGGCATTTCTTTTTCAAATCTAGTAATAATATTGAATTTTCCTCTGTATATAGAGTTTTTGTGGGTTTATTTTCTTATGTTGTATGAAGTAGAAGTTACACCTTACTAAAATAATATGTGTTGTTTGCATTCTGTTGACTTTAAAGAAAAATGTGGTAACACTAGTTTAGTTTTCTACGAGTCCTAAGGTAATGTAGGCCTACATTATCACGTTCTAATAAAATCAACTGTAAAAGGTACACGCTAAGCTAGAGGGTCTGGAAGTTTTACTATTGAAAACTGAAAGGCTTTGAAAATGTATTACATTTGGTTTTACTGATATAATTCAAATTAAATATTGTTACTGAAGCATCATTGTTGAAGGTAGTGACTGCAGTCTTTACTTATAATTCAAAGTACGCTTACTGTTTGCCGCGAAATCGATTTGTGGCAAGTGTATGTGTCGTAGAAATGTGTCCATGTGCTGATCAATTGTTCTTCATTACGTGTTTTAAGACTTTATACGACTTCTTCGGAGTCATTTCATGTTCCTTCAAGATGACCCCTTTGTCGGGTTGAAACCGGTCGCCACTCAACAGTGATGATATTGATCACATGACGGATTAAGGTATTTTAACCTCTAGTAAGCCTAATAATTTAAATTGTGACCAGGTGGCAAAAACTACAAAAATGAAGGAAAACACATTGATTGCATGTGAACAGAGGTAAATTAATTGTGTTTGTAAATCCATCTATATACCATTTAATAAGAGGATTTTATTCAGGAAAGTAGGGAAAGTTTAAAGAACGGTTTTCTAGCAAGCAATACGGAGATTAGAGTAGTTGATTGTTCCAATTTAAACATGTTACGAGTCGAGGACAAGTCACGTACGGAAAAGGGTTAGAGTATTCAACACAATTAAGTGACTAAGGTTAACAGGGTTATGTAAAAGTGTTGACATTTAAATATTCACCATGCATACATATAGAAAACCTTTGAAAGCAATTTGTGACGTTAATTAAATGTCCATGCATTAATATAGCAAGTAAAGTATAGTCAAACGGTCGTTAAACTAATTCTCTCTCACAGAATAAGAAATAAATCTGTAATGGGGAAACTGGTGTACGAAATACAATAAGTTTCAATAAAAAATGTAACTGACATTTAGATAAGATTTATGTCAAACTTTTGTTATATTTGTTTAAATGTACTTCATAATTTGAAGCGAAGGGAATTGGAAATAACTTTGCTAGTTTATTCAGAATTGATGTGTATTATTTAGCTGGTTATTTGCCACGTAATACCGAATCAAGTAAATATAATTGCTCTTTATTTGTTTTTTACACAATATACGTGAATAGTGGTAATACAATAATCATTACAAAATCATCTGTAAATAACTGAGTAGGTAATTTTTTAGACAATAACTCGTACAATGCTTTTGTTTACTTGTTTAGGGTTTAAACAGAAACAAATACTGTTACATTGCTTTCTAGACCAGTTACATTTATTTTACATTTTTCACATATTCTATGACAAATTTAAATAGATTTTAATTAAATATAAACATCAAGTAATTTACCGTGGTAGGTAACGGCTGTGGCAAGCTAATTTGAACCACAGGCGGAAATTGGAATTAGGAAACATCGAAGTTAACTATTATCATCCCTTGATGTTAGTTGGTTCGATTGTGGTTATTTACTTGAAATTTCTCATTAAATAATACAAAAGGAAAACTAAATAACCATTTGTATTATAAAATATTGCAACATTGAGTTCAAAAGTTCTGAAGTTAAATCTTTTGCCTTTTTCTGATTAATCGCTGTTATGCCTGGAAATGTGTTCATATTATAAACCACAAATTTAATTAAAAACATGTTTATAACACTTTTTATAGCACTACAAATTTCCTAACGACACAAAGATAAAAACGATCAAACAACAAATAGGTAAAATATGATGTTTTATAATTGTAAAAAAGCAAATTAAGGTGCACCCCTAGCTAGAAATCATTTTGCCTCATTTTACAGCTACAAAATGTATATTAGCTATTAACTCTTTCTTCTTTTTGAATTTGTTGTCGGTTGATAGAAAATTTTAATTCTTAATAAGAGAGTTTTGTCATTTTAACTATAAAGGTTTTGTTTCTTCTAATTTAAGTTATACGAATTAAAATTGCCACCATTTAAAATGTTGTATTTGGAACAAGTTAATATTTTTCTTAGATAGTTCTAATTAAAATACATAAAAAAATCATATAGATCAGTTAAAAATACAAAGATAAACAAGTTTACCGGTATGTATTAAAAATGGTTGATATATTTGGGTAAATGTGCATTTTATGCCATACATTTATGTAAACTGTTGTAATTTTTCGTAATCTCAATCATATCCTAAAGTAATGAAACGTTTTTTGGGAACCCTAAATAACTTGTTGGATACTATATTTTTCAGTGGTTTCTTTATTTGATGTTTAATTTTGGCTATCCTTTCAGCATTGACTTTATATCTACACATTTCAGCTAGTGAATGGTAAAAGCTTAGCCGACGATTGACAGCTATAAAGAAGGTTGTTGTGGAAAATCTAGTGATGAAGCACTAATACAGTTAGGCAACCTACAAAACTAAAAACCTAATATTGTAAAACAAATATCTAATATCTCAAAATAAAATAATATAAGTCCTTTTTTCCTTTTTTCTTCAGTAAAATTACACGACATGTTTTAATCAATTGTAAAATAAATATAGCTCTGAGATTCAATTTAAGTTATGTATTGCCTCTTCAAATAGTATGTGTCATTACTGAGATTTAAAATAAAATTATCAAAAGTATTGCATGTGTCAGATATTAAATTTGTTAAACACTAAACGATTTCACAATTATAAGTGTGCAAAGTAATGTAAAACAGTTTTACATAGAAAATAAAATGTAAATAGCAATAACTAAATTTCGTTCACAAGAATGAACTACAAATACGGAAAACATACAAGTACCTTAGGTAATAAGTTACTTTGCTTTATTATAGTCACTACAAAGGGGCGTTTAGCAAAGGATGCGATATTGAACCTTATGTCATTGCCGTTGTATGAGTCTCAGGTATACATTGGCATAGCACTTGCCCTACATAGCTAGACCATTATAGAGCATGTATCAGCACGAACATGCTTAAGAGGCTTATGTGCTGACTAGACATGTATGTAGGTAATACGATGCTTAAAACTACTATCGATAGTTACTAGTATTGCCTCCAAAATCATTACCTGACATAAAGAAATTCATAGAAAAGTCATTTTTTACGATATATAGCCTACCAGTATACAGGGTGTTGACGAATGTTCATCAGGTATAAAACGTTTTATTGAAAATACTGATTGACCCTTAAATTGATTAAAACTACATCAAAAGAAAGAAAATTTATTATATCTTTCATAGGTAACCCTACACATGCTTGATATGCTATATATTAAGAGCGGAGCCTAGACGTTCTAACTCATAAAACAATTAAAGAGATGCAGAGAAAATGTCTTATGTGGTACAGTTTCTTAACTGGGCTATGCTAACATCGATTGAAACTATCGATTCGATTAGTAAACCTTCGTGCGATTTTTTCACCATCAGCAAGTTTGGTTGGTTAGGTTAGGTTATGATAGTTTAATTTGATAATAAATATATTTAAAAATATCGATTATTAATAAATATTTTTCATTCGATAGTTTTTATCGATATTAGCATAGCCCGGTTAAGGAGCTGTACCCGTCTTATCCCACAATATGATAGATATTTAAATTACAACCAATCTGGTGTTTGAAAACAATTTTCTTAACGGTAAATACCTCTGAAATCAACAAAATAAACATTGCTCTTATGGCGGGTAAATCCAATATGGCCGTTATCTTCCGTGGACTCCCTTGGAGAACAATTCAAAACTACAAAAACAATTCCTATCTCACAGTATACTAGATATTTAAATTATAATATTTTTGGTGTTTGAAAAAAATATTTTTGTACGATAAATAGCTCTTCAGCAGCTGTTTGAAATTATCAAAGATGGCCTCTAGCCTCCTAGGACAGTTAACCAAGGAAGGAGTTTCTAATAAATGTTGTCAATTGGCCAATTTGATTTACTTTGTCCCATCATAGCCCCAGAGAAAAAGACACCTACGTGCTTTTCGCTGCACATGTATCACAGACTAGCTCGATTCACGAATTAATAGCAAAAGGTTTACTCTTGAACTGCAATAATTTTGAATAAGATGTAAAGAACAAGTATTGAACAGCTGATAATAAAAATTGAAAACATTCTCTTTCATCAGATGTAAAAATCATTAACGTGGGATAAGAAATGTGAGATACATGACATTAGAACATGATGCATTAAAACCCTGTAAAAAGGATTTAAGTAATTTGCATGTATGCCACCATTAAAAATTAAAAGTTTTTTATGTAAATTTTTTAAGTATATGAAATGTTAAACAAATAAAAATAAATATTTGACCTGACGTTCCCATTGACGTTTTAAGCGCATCATCCTTTGAATGAGATTATTTTCAACTGAACAACGCTAGAATAAACCGAAACTCTAGCGTTATTGATGGGTCAAAAGGGCTATAATCGTTTGTGTTCAGACCTCAAATCCACTCCAGTTAACTGCGATTGGCAGAGTTTTGTTTGCAGATTTATAATACTGATGTGCAGCTGACCATGGCTATGAATCCGTATTTGCTATTTAATCTGTGATAAAGATGTATAAATGGAATTTTAAAGAATAACACTGTTATAAACATAACTAAAGTGAATTGGCTAGTATTAAGGTTTTATTTTATTGTACTCTCAATAATATTGTTGTTTACAAATAAATTAAGGTTGTATGAATTCTTGAAGCATAGACGTTCTTACTCATGAAACAATTCCAAAACTGAAAATTTATCATTGCAAAGTAACTAGATATTTAAATTGCAATCACTGTGGTATTTGAAAAATTATTTTGGGATGGTAAATAACTCTTAGGCAGCTGTATAAAACTAATTCAAGATGGCCACTAGCCTCAAAGAACTCTTAAATGGTAAAAAGACTACACTGCCCTACAGAATCATGTGTCTTTAGATTAGTCACTCTATTTTATGGGGATTAGATTCTCAAGGGCAATGAGAAAACATTCATAACAAAGCTGGTTCCAAAACTAAAACATTTAAAAAATGAAAATGCTTCAATATGCGCAATGCAATAGCGTTTGTAATATTGACAAAACCTGTGTAGGCTATCTATGTAAGGCAAGAAAATCTAAATTATATAGTAAGTAAAAAATATCACCGAATTATTAAAAGAACTCAAAAAGTAGTTGTGGTTACTAGTTGAATGCACAAAGCATGCATTCATGTTTCGTATATGCACCGGATATATCATTGAAAATGTTTGACATTGAAAACACTTTGTTATACTTTATTCTGAATCCATACATTGTAATTAAAATCTTGTTTAAATTAATTTTCAAAATAGGATGTTCAATAGATAACAAATTACAAATCCAACAACAAAGGACTTGTTAACTTGCAATACAGACTCTTAATGTCAATGTCAATGAATGGGCTTGTGGTCTAAATTGGCTTACCGCATATCCTACATTGTCCAATCAACTACAATGTCCATACGTTATGTTCAGTCTCGTTAGTTTGGACGTGTGTTTAATGCTACTCGTATTGGACTAGGCAACATGCAATGTTGGATTACTAGGATACTAGAGATCGGGATTAGTAATTTGCTAATATAGACCACTGAGCCGGTTAATCATTGAATAATTCTTTTCAACCGAATGGTTCTTTAATGTATTGCTCGTTGTTGTGTTGTCTTCAACAACTATGTGCTTTATTTTATTATTATTTCAAACATTAAACACAGTATGCATAAACGGTATTTTAACAAAAACAATTTTAGAGGGTAAAAAAGCATTTGTAGTAAAATTGAACAATACTAGTGGGCCTGTGTACAAACCGCGCATTTTAAAGTAAAAAAATCTTTTTTATGCAAAAAGAATAATGTGATACCCTTTTACTGTTAAATATTGACTAAGACAGTTTGGGGAGCATAAAAGTAATAATTTAAAATAAATTATTAAATTTATTGACTTTAGATCATTTGTATAAAATTGATTTACATACCTCAACCAGCGTACAGTTCGTAAACCATGTTTGTAACCCATTAAAACATATTTTCCCTTTTAGATCTGACTGGTTAAGTATTTAATAATAGAATCAGATGTTAAATTAAAATTCACCTTCAAACCTATACAAAAATGTTGCTCGTCATCACTAAATCTTTGACAGCGAAATAGGTCAAACAAAGGGTCAAGTCATAAAGGAAATTACGTATTTGTTTATCATTGGTCCATCCACTAGGTCTTGCGCTTAAAAATTTTACCTCTATCGTAAATATTGAAATATTGGTAAAGAGATGTTACAGAGGAACCTTTTAGAGGTTGTCCAGTGGTCGAAAACTTGACCAAAAATATGTAAAGTACAGATTTTTATATTTTCACCCCACTCTGGAAAGAAAACATGTGATTGGAATGTCTTATTTTTTTTAGATTTTGTTTACATTTCGTTGTAATTTCGTCACCAGCATGGCAATCCATTAGGTCCATGTAAATTTTGGCACGATATGTTATGCTTTTTTTGAGCCTATTTTAATAAATTACAAACGTATTTTGCACATCTACAGGCAAATATATTTCTAAATATACGCGTAGATTTTCCCTACGATGCACACGAGCGGAGAAAAGAGGTTTTTAAAGAAACACGTTTGCCTATTAATATACAATAGAAAATAGATAAGATAATACAACTAATATCAAAACTATTAGTGATATTTTTGTTGTTGAAGATATTTCAACACAAAGAAATGTGTTATGGTTAAGGAACGAGGTTTTCCTGCCATATACTATTATGTATACATTTAAACTATATTCTCTATTACGACTTATTATAATCAAATAGTTACTGACCCAAAAATAATTAGTGTTGTGTTCCAGAAAACCAAGCTACATACATCTGTGAAGGATACGATATCAGTCCTAAATGTCAATGACAATAAATTAGCCCGAGGTCTACATTGGCTTACCACATGACCTACATGGCCAACTATTGCACAACCCACTACAAAGCATGCATTATATTAGTATATAAATGGATCTATACTAAGCTTTGGTTATTAATATTGTACTGAGAGGTATAAATTATATTTTCAAAGTAAATTCTAGTTGCTTTATCAATAAAATATCTTTGTTTAATTGAGGCACCGTCAGAGTGTACTCCTGCGTAGTACTGTTTACTTTAAAACATGCCAAACTGCGAAATTAATAATTTATTGAAAACACTAACATATTTTGTTTCCAAACCAAATATCAAAGAATAACACATATCAGAGAGTCAATCGGAGTTTAATAGTTGCACATCACAAGAGGCTTGTAAAAAAGCTTTATTTTTATGGTATGAAACTAAACTAAGCTAAACCTAAAAATAAGATAAACTAAACAAAAAATAAACTCTCAGCTAAAAGTATATATCTGTCTACTTTAATTTTAAACTGATTTCACCAGACAAATACCTTTGAAAATAAATTATGTATGACACCACTTGGTGTATTTATTTATGCATGATATAATTTGGTAATGTGGCTTTCAATACCGATAGCACATTGTGTATTCAAGTAGCTGACACCAATGTATTATGTATCACTTTTGTTTATGTGTTAAGTTATGGAAAGTAGATTTTACAGAAAAGTACATTTAAGTAATAATAAATTACTAGGTCAATCAATTGCTTAAACATTATACATTAATTCATTAATCACATTCACGTACAATTATTTCAACTTAAAATACAATTCCTCAATATTTATTCATGAAGATTTATATATTTACATTATTCTTTCAATGCTATAACTTACTTAGGAATATTTAGTAATACTATACACAATGAGAATGCATAAAGATGCACAGATTCCAAGGTGGATATGCAAATTGGTTTCAAAATGGGAATTCAATGATAACGGTGAGATTGAAAACATTTTATCCTGCTAATGATGAGTATTTCCCTTTTTAGCACCGTGAAATTTGAATACTTCCTAAATTCAACAGCTTACTTCACTTTTTTCATAAATTAATGTCACAGCTTATGAACATAATGTCAATCTGTTTAAAAAACTTTAAGGCCTAATAATTTATGTTTATGTGGATAAGTTAATATTTTTAAGACATTCTCAAGTACAGTACATTAAATTCAAATAAACATATACGAATACTTTGGTTTCCACTGACCAATATATGTTACTCTGACATACAACATATATGTGCAAGTGTATGTGTTTTCGTGACCACAATAATAATGCATTCACCTTAGATAAATGATTGACACATAGATTAACATCAGTCACAAAATGATAACTATAAGCGCTGGATTGATACATAAAAAGCTAAATTTAATTGTAGCTCTATTTTGTGGAAATACTGTTAAATAACAGTCCTGGTCGTATATGTGAGTGCATTGTGCATCTGAACACAAAACCCCTAACAATAGTTAACGGGAGTGGATTTTAAGTTCGGTGGCAAATGGTTATAGTCCTTTTAACCAGTTTGATAATGTGAGAGTTTCGTTTTATATTTACCTGTTCAAGCAGTAAAACACAAAAAGGATAACATTTTTATTTTCTTTAACTTTTACAACTTAAGGGGTGTATATGTGTTAATTAACTATGAAATTGCTATATTATCTACCATTTTTTTACTATTAAAAAAAATATAAATTTATTAGCTGTTATTATTTGAGAAAAAAAATTTTTATTGAAAACATGCGTTTTAAGTAAAAACATATCTACAAAAAAACTGTTCTTGTTAGTCTAATTTACAAACCACACTCAAGGGTTGGTTCTAAAAAGCGTGGTGATATTAAGAGGTAACAAAACTAGTTATTTTCTCCATCATCGCTTTAATTATTTCGTTGTAAGAGCACATTTAATAATTTTGCTCTTTTATTTTAGGTAAATATATTTTATACTATGCATTCCGTGACAATGAAATGACTTAATGACTTGATAATTTAGTTTTAATTTCTATCCAGTAACTGTACAAGTTTAAATCATAGCTCTTTACCTTTTCAATTTGGTAACACCTATAATACTTTTAATTAATGTCCATCAAAATACTTAATACAATAACACAAACACACTAATAAATCGATGGTATACTTTGAATCATTTTGTAACGCGTTACAACTCCAAACCTTTTGCACGGAAGCATATTTAAAACTGATGTAGAATGTAAATACAGATTTTACAGCTAGAGGGTTTGAGCATGAAGTTGTGCTTATCCACATTCTACAAAAAAATCTTAAAATCACGTGAGGCCAGAAGGATTGTACCAGAACATTTTCTGTCTTAAAACAAGAAACCATAAAATGTAAACTTTCGCAGCTTGTAAAACCTGACAGACAACTTTGTAATAATTATTACTAGTCACTTAGTCTGTTGGTAACACATTGTAATATTAGGACAATTATTAGGACAATGTAATAATGATGGTCGAATTTAAAAGCTCTCATATTCACAAGGTCGATATAATTCTGCCATGCTATTTCAAAAACTCTTTCCTATTATTTGCGTTTAAAATAAGTATTTAAAGCCATTTGTATCATTTTGATTAAACTCAGCTTGAAATGATAGAATCCACGAGTAAATCTCTTACTTGCAACCTCTATCTCATCACAAGCTACATAAGATGTAGAAACCAATATAAACTTCCAAGGATATACAATCTCGCAAGGATCAAGAGATATACTCTTTTCCATAAGAAAGTTTTCATCTGAATTATATGTTCAAAGTTATGAAACCCATAAAAAGTATATTGCTCTTTGATTTAGACCTGAAGCTTTTAATATATGTTTGTAATATCGTATAGTTTTAGACGTTATATGTACCCAAGTATGTGTTTTATTTCTGTAACATCGATTCAAAATATTTATAATAACGTAAACGAAAAACGATTTAAAATTTTATGAAGGGAAACAAATAACTATACTAAAAGGTTTTTCAAATACGCAATCTCGATAATTGTAAACTATTTTATCGAGAGTTTATTGTTAAATTTCAATTAAAAAGTATGTACCTATATCCTTAATACAATAAGGTGGTTTCGTTAAATAATTTATAGATATTCCAGGTGCCAATGACTGACAGGTTTTTTATGTGAGAATGGGAACCAGGAAAGGCTGTGCGATTTTGTACGGAAACCAAATCAAAATGTCTTCTTCTGTCGATGAATCTATTCTGTTGATAAACTTATCAATGTTGAGTGAATATTAAAAAATCTGCTACTAAAAGCTTGAACTCTCTAGTATGGATTAGATTTTCATCGTTTGTGATTATCTCATAAAACATCCTGTGGTATCGAATGTTTTAGTAGCTTCTTCAATGTAGGCACATTTTCTTCAGAACTTTTTAATCTGTTTGTATACATTTTAGTCGATTGTATAATTATGAAACAAAGATAGGTGCCTGGTATCTATTTTGTTTTAAAAAACCTTCAGGCCGCGAAAGACTAACTTTAGAAAATAAAAATAGTTTGTTTAACTTGACTAAAATTTCTACTCATTGCTAGTTTCATGCAGTCCATTAATATTAATTCAAGTCGTGCTGTAGAAAGCACTCTTTTAGCGATTCATATTGATATTTAGGCTTTTATTGGTTTGCCCAAAGATCATAATCACCTGGGCTTTTTTAAGAAATATCCTCTTGTATCTAAACGTTACGTCATATACAGAGAATATTTTTTGTATTTGTATTGTGTGTAATGAAATAACGTTGAGAAAATAAGTTGACTGACTTGAAAAGGTTTAATGGCCATGCTTTAATTTCCCTAGAGTCAAATAAGACTCAACTTCCCCTAAAATGTATATGCACACTACACACCCTGTTTGATAACTAAAATGTTCTTGTTTTAACATGCATTCTTTATGTTTCGAAACATTAAATTAATTATAGTTAACAACCCAGATAGCTATTATATACTGTTAGTACAGTAAACTGTGCGTTTACTATGAACGAAGTTAAAAGAGGAAATGAATCAATTTTATAATAATTAAAAGCAAGAAAAGTATAAAAACCTGACGACCACGTCGCTGATGCGATACCAGTGGGAATTCTCCAAGTATCCAAGTAAGTATCCAAGTAAAAAACCTTTTGGTAAAATTTAAAAATTAATTTTGTTTTGTATGGTTTGCTAGTTAGTTTTTTTCACTGGACAACGTGTTATGTTACACAGCATATTGTACCGAAGTGGTAATATTCTAAAAATAAGATTATTTCAAAACATTTCCTAAATTACTTTTAAATAACGTTCGCTAAAAGGCAAGGAAGGGAAGTGAAAATACGGGCTTTGTATTTTTAACAGAAAGGAGATTTTATCGTCTTTGATTTATAACTTCAGAGAAATCGCTGGCAAAATAAGTAGTTCCTTTAGTTATGTAATACATAACTCAAGGAACAAGTCGTATATTATTGAGTTTTCATGTGGTTTTGGAATTTTTTTTAAACAGTAAAAAGTAAATATGCTATTATTTTTAGTTCTGTAAAATGTGATCATACATTTAATTTAATAATATATATGATATCATTGTGAAGTAAGAGTATATAAAGTACAAAATATCCCACCACAGCAATCATGCAGGGTAAGTTAATTTCTTTTTATATGACGTTTAGATTTTCACAAAAATATTCCCTGTAAATCGTCTTATTTATATAACAGTTTTTATGAGTACTTAGGAGTGCTACTACAGCACAACTTTTCAAACAAATTCAAACAAATTTTAAAAATTTAAAAAAATGTATACCTAAGCCAGAAAAAATAATAGCTCTTCATTATAGATACCTTTTTAGCTTTTCTTACAATTTATATTTATATTAAATAAATTTAAAGACATCTTGATTATACTAAGGTGAAAGTTTTTCATTTTAAATTTCAAAGGATGATTTTTATTAACACAACTAAGAACTCTCCTCTTCCCAAATTTAAGAACTCTTTTTTGACAAATCGAATCAGTTAGATAACATGTAAATAAAAATAATAAAAAACATACCAAAAAAACCCTTTATTAAAAGTTTTCTTTCTTACCATTAACATAAGCATTATATTACCTACACCAAATATTTTTCCTCCTAAGTTACTTTTCATTGAAGAATGGTTGGTATAAAATGTATTTTTTTTAAAGTTTAACCTATTTTTGCTGTTTTGTAAGTGGTATTTTGGTAATAATATATCATATATATATATAAACCTAAACGTGTTTTTCATTTGTATAATAAGAAACATGAAAGTAAATTTTCGAAATAACTTTAACATACAAATATATTTTTTTTCAATAAATTTTCACGGTCTTGTTCCAGGTAAAAAAGGTTTTACTTCTCTAACTAGGCAGTTTTCAATGGATACTTAACTTTTAAGTTGATATAATTTAAGAGTTTTTAAAGAATAAACAAAAATGTCAAACAATAATATGGTATTCTTAATATGAATCTGTATTAATTAAATTTGTATAGCAATTTAATTGAAAACTTTTAAACATTTTTAAATGTCTAATTTACATTTATCCCATTTACAATACAATTCTAAGTCTTATGACGATAGCTAGTGCAAAGTCAAATTTGCAAAAGAATAAATTTATTTTATACATTTTCCTTTTCCGCTTGTTTTTTCCTTTGTTCTTCTTAACAAATAACTCTGTATCAAGACCGATGTTCTAGCCCAATACATAATGTATTAAGCCGTGACCTAAGAACTTGATGGTGTGAGAAATAACAATGATTTATTCATGAACTAAACTGTATGTAAGTGTAAACCATGTATTTCTCTTCCTACCTTAATCTATACTATTTTTAATATGTGGCACTCGTCTATTTGCTGTTATTGTGTGATGCGTTTTCGTAAAGGTAATAACCAACATTACGAAATATTAAGTGTTTAAGTGACCTTTTGGTTTGTAATACACTTTCCAAAACATTTGATTAAATTCGTTGAAGTATTTGGTCGGTGAAACAAATCTAATTAAGGATTATTGGATATATTTTTTAAATGTATGTATGTCTAATATTGCAGGCTGATTCGCATCGTCCCATTTCAATGGTATACAGAATGTCTAACTACTAAAAATCCAAACTGCAGGAAATTGTTTTTTATCGTCAAAATGAAGAGAAGATAAATTCCTACATGTTTTCCAAAATTGCTTCTTTTAATAGATATCCACTATTCATAGTTTACTGTTTCTTGTATTCCGCATAATTCACGAGATCTGTAAATTTTTAATGAACATCAACTAGCTATTAGATTAGGAAAAAGTAAAACATATAACATAATTCGAATCGCAACGTAACCAATATAGTGATTTTTTTTCCCTAGACGTATCTCAACAATTGTTACTTTGTTAAGTTATATATGTATTATTATTTATTATTTTTGTTTTTTTTATTTTAAAGGCGTAGAGTTGAAAATATTAAATATTTTCAATAATTTTTCTGTGTTTAATTAATTACTGTGATCCTATTGCTTGGACCGATTTACTGCTATAAGGTATCCTGCAATAGTTGGGCTTTTAAGATTTTAACAATTAACGAATTTCCTGTATAGGCACTTAGTAATTAACGTACTTGACCCATGATCGATTTTGTTTTCGTTTCATCCAAACTCATGTACATATCTGACATATTTATGTTTATTGTTCATGTCCGTAAGTACGACAACTCTAGTAATATTATCAGATTTTTAAGAGGAGAATGTTATATTGTTTCATAAAGAATTCATTTGAATTCTAGAACCGCTTTAAAAATTAATATACGAGCAAAAGCAATTAAACAAAAGAATACCACTATACATTTCTGCTGGGTTATTAATGGACAAAAACCGTTCCCCAATAAGGCAGTGCAAATACAATATTTAAAGAGACTGTCCACCCCTTTAATTTTATTGTTGACAGTGATAAATATTTCCCACAATGCAAGGGACAAGTAATTGTTCTATTATGATGTAGCACCAAATGTATATGCTTAGCTAGTTATTTCACATATGCAAATTATTATAAAATTTAAGAGTATCAGATAAATGAGATAGCATGTGTAGTTAGTAACACACAACTTCAACAGATTTTTCAGACTAGATCAGTTATTCTATTTATCAAACCTGCTATGTATAGTTTAGAAATTTCTTAAAATATGCCCTTTTTAATTTTTGAGTTTAAAATTTAATAACTTGTGAGTCTAGCTGTACTTGTTTGAAATTATTTTAAGAATGAAGTGTAATTAAAATAATCTTACTTTTTAACCTGTTAATGATAAAAATTAATGTCAGATTTCGATCTATAATATTTTACTTAAATATTTTTTTTATTATTTTACAAACATAATGAATAAAGAGCTTGATGAAAAAATATACAGATAATCCACTGAACATAATATATATATATATTGGTTTATCAATAGCATGATTAGCAATGTCAAATTATACTGCACTGATTTTGTATTTTTCATTAGCAAGGAAAACGTCATAACGAACTAAATTTAATTCATATGATTTCGAGTTTATTGTAAACAGGTGTAAGGGATTTCAGAGCAATTTCAAAATCAATTACTGATAACAGATTTATATGTAATTTGATTTTTGCTCCTGGATTTATAATTTACTGGATATTACACTATACAAATACACGGCTGGTGCTAAACTTTTGTGGATTACATTCCATATGCAATTATATATTTTTTTTATATTATAACTCAAATTAATCAATATGTTTTTGTGTTTTTTATTAATTATTGCATGTGAATTGTTCCGAACATATGGTTTATTTATTAGCTTGGGAAAAAATATCTATATTGAATAAAATAGGCAACAAATCAATTAGGGATTTTTGGATGACTAGTTGAAGTTAAGTAAGTGAAGTCTAGTAAGATGGTTAAAAGGTAGATTGTAATTAATTGCTATAATAATTTTGAATACTCAATATATATTGAAAGCAACACGAATTAATTACACGACTTTAACTGTTGTGTACAATTTTTATTTATTTTTCAAGTAATGTCCTTCAAAATAATAAACATGATCGACTTAAATTTTGGCAATACCAACGTCAATCATTTTAAGTACATGAATAAATACGATTGAGAATTTATATGGAGATATTCAATATGTACCCTAAATGGAAAGGCAGATAAGTAAAGTGTTTCATTGTGTATTAACACGAACCTTGGCGTGTTAGATGATAGTTACTTTATACCAGTTTGATAGATATTAGCATAAGGCTATTCGAACCAGTGTCTTTGTTGTTTCTAATACTAGTTTTAGAAACATTTGCTATAGTAAACACGAAGTATGTAAAAAATATTTAACTTGTAAATCAGGAGTTGATTGAATCCAGGCAATCGCTGTATTGTTTACTTTTTGAAAGGTATGTCATGCCCCTAAAACAAATTATTTTTTGTTTCTGTATTCAGTTAGTAATGTAAAATATTTCACTGTATTGAAGGAAATTGATCACTAACATCGATGTGGACGAACTCCAATTTCCTTTTGTGTTGAAAATGGCTCACTTGAACAGGAGCTCGTTAGAAGATAATATGATTTTTCAAAAAATATTATGAAGATTATTAGTAATATTTGAATTGTATGACAACTCCAACAATACTTCAATTGCAAAAATCTGCCGATATGTGTTTTTTTTTTTTAGGGAGAGGAGGGAAAATGCTTTTACGCACACAGGTAGCCATCCTGTAGTGTGAGACTACTGAATCTATCACAGACTACTCACTAAAAAACCCCCTCTACTCTATTGGACACAGACCTGGAATTGTTTGTCACATTACTTCAAGTCAGGCCAACATGTGACATAAGCCCTCAGGGCTCGCACCGTTTTTGGCATTTAGATACTTTATGACCTACACCGCATCCCGGTCAAGGTCGAGCTTCTTGGCGCGGAGAATACCCTGGATGTAATGTGACACACAGGTCCAATTGTCCTCACCCTTGCCGATAAGTGGTGAAGGTATTCAAATTTTTATGAGATCCTGTATATAAATTCATTGAAGTTTTAACTTTTCCCTATATTTGAGCCGCAGGGTACGTCTGTCCACGTGGTTGGAGGTACAGCACGGTCTCAGAAAAATTTTAATATTTTCGTTACCTATTAACAAATTTGTAAAACTTCAGCATCTATGGAACAATCATAAAATAACCTAAGTATGAATTGGCCAGTTTGAATTGGTACAATTCATTAAAAGAACTGATTCTTTGTTGCAACAGTTAGTTCTGTCTGTCACTATTTATGGACTACGTAATTTCAATTACCCAAGGGGGTTAAAAGTTAAGGATACTCATGTAAAACTCATATACACAAAGATAGACAGAAATGTTTTACCGTTAGCAAAAAACATCTTTCAAGGGTGTTTGTATATACACTGTGTGTATATTAATTTCTTTATTTACAATAACAAATGTTTTCCATGTTTCCAAATGAGAGAATTTGTTAAGAGAAAAGTCTGTTAGAAACTGTGAATTTTTTGTTTAATTTGCGTTATGATATATAGTTTGATTACCATTTCATAAGGACAGACAAGCAAGATAACAATTTTTTTTAAGATTATAATAGTTTTTTTTAGTTAATTGCATTAAAACAACATTTATTAGCTGGATGTTCAGTGTTTGAAAAAAGTCACCCAAATACACAATTATTTTACCTAATTTATTATGATATTCCTACTATTTAAGTTTTGTCTAAAACAACAACCAACAGGATTGGTTAGTGTAATTATTGAATACGCTTTTTGTGTTAAGCCAATATAGATTGCCAACCACTCTCATTCGCAATGACATTAAGGGACAATATCCCGTACTCCAATAGACTTTCATCAAACTAGAGGGCTACTGTTAATGTTGAATCATCAACAATGAAATGGCAGAATGGTAGAGAGGAAATATGCATAAAAAATAATAATTAATAATTACTGTTTTTAGGTAATTTTGTCCTAAAAACTAAAAAGGTACATTATTTGATGGTTTTTGCTTACTATTAATGAGCTTTAGGACTCAAATTTAATTCAAGAATTTTTTGTCAAGAGAAAATTACTGAAATGATTGAAGAATTTACCAACTAGATAACATGTAGGAAAATATTTCGTTGAACATGACTTCAAAATTAAAAGTATTGGATTTTGTTGATAGCCTACTATATTTAAAGGTTATATAATTTCATATTGAAATACAAACAAAAACAACTTTCATTAGCATTAAATCCATTGGTCATTAAGGATCTAAATGCCATAAACAGTGCGAGCCCTTGAGGGCTTAGGTCACATAGTGGCCTGACTTAAAGTAATTTGACAAAACAATTCTAGGTCTGTGTCCAAAAGAGTAGAGGGGTTTTTAGTGAGTAGTCTGATAAATTCAGGAGTTGCACACTACAGGTCTACCTGTGTAACTAAAATCGTTTTCCCTCCTCTCCCTAAAAATAGCGTAAAATATTTAAATTGCAATTACTGGTTAGATTATACTGGATATATTATCTTAATGAAAAATTTAGATACAGCAGATTATTATTTGTTTGATCAAAGGTCCCTTTCCTTTTTAGTTCGTATTGCACATATTAAAATTACAACAACGGTCACGTTTTGGGTTAGGTTTCGTTAGGGAAATCGTTGCAATTGGCTGATTTGCATTCTGTTTAACCTTACAATCAGGAAATTTATTCAAATCAAGTACTCATGAAAAGGTTTACTGTATATATAATAATTTACGTTAAATTTTAAAGGTTAACAGTGATTATCGTTAGAAAACATTAGAACATTATTTTTTCGTGCGGTGTAGACTATGAAATAATATATTATTTCTGTTGCTTTATAACGAAAAAAAACTACAAAAATGTACATTATTAAATGCAACCTTATTTTATGTTTTGATAACACCGTGCACAACAATTGTCCGCCCGAACATAAAATTATACAATGGTAATTTTATGTTCGGCGGACAATTAATAAACTATATTCTCTACCTTGAAAATATGCTTAGAACAAGGTTTAATATTGGTCTCACTGCACACATTTCAAAAACATCATGAAACATCAAAAGTTTATTTTCTAATATCTAAAAGGTTTATTACAGGGGTTTCTGTAGTTGTTAGGATTATTTTGCCTATTCTTTTTGATGTTAGATACAAATAATGCCTAAATGTTAAGGTAGTAATTGATAGTCGTTTCCATAAAGATGAGAAAGCCCCCATTGCAAAGGGTTGTGATGGAAGGAACAAAATAATAATTATTCAAATTATCAAACCCCAAAACATAATAATTAAAAAAAGGTATGCAAGTCCTACGTAACTTTTTATTTCCTTTATCATCGCTTGTCTTCAAAAGTTCCGTCAAGTTCTAAAAGTGTAAATTTTCCCGTTTAGTTGCATTTTTTTCAACTCTATTGGATACGTTTAACATTTATTGTAAGGTTACGATTCGTATTATGGTAATGTTATTTAGAATCTTAAACCTTTTCCTTATCATCATTAATTACAAAACGGATAAGAAATGGTTTCTTGAACCAGAATTGAGCCCAATCCGGACCAAAAAGAAATCACTATAATTGAAGGCAAGTACTGTTACCAGCAAGGTACCAAAACATAAACAAAGCTAAATGGGTAATTTATAACTAAAACCTTTTTCTTAAACTGTAAAAATCTAAACTGATGGTTTGATTCAATATTTGTTAATGTAGTTTGTAAGCCGGGACCCCTTTAACAGGTGACATATGTAGACTACTTAAGTATTATCCAGTGATACATTTAATTACATTTTGGTTAATATTAATTGAATCTAGAATAGTTTATTTATTTTATTACTCATTATGAATTTTTAGTTAAAATATACTGTATATTTTAGTACTTAACATTACTTTATTTATTAATAATTACAAAAAATCTAAACACCTTTCATGTAAGCAAATTCTGTATTTTATAAAAACTAATTAACACAACCAATAGCGTCATCGTTTGATCAGGACGCATCTAACTTGAAACAGAGGAAATTAGTCCTTAATCACTATATTAACTTCCGCATCCGCGGTCGAAATTGGCTTGGAACAGTAACTCAATTAATTTACTGCAAAGCTGTGAGGAAGAATTATCTTCCCTATGTTGGCATAACCTTTAGAGTTTACTCATGAAGAATCAATTATTACAACAATATACATAATTGCATAGATTATATCAAACGTTTAAGTACAGCATTCCTTTTATTTTACAGTCATCACATATATTTGACTGTAACTCACAATCTTCAAATTTCAATATTTATATTTGAATTTAATTAGTATCGTTCATTTAACATAAACATATCACTGTAGCTGCAACTTTTGTATGTTATATTAATATTTATAAAAAAATCTTAATTTGTTAGATACGATTATTCTAAGTATTCACAGTTAAGTCATTATTATAAATACCCCCACCGCAACAAACCTGCAGAATAAGCGAATTTCCATATACCTGGTTGGATTTTCACAGAAGTATTTCCCAAAAATAGTCAGATGTATTTATTTTTAAAACATTAATTTCAATGAGTACTTAGGTTTGCTGGTACAGGGAGTGTAATGAGGTTTTTCAAGAAATATCGATAGCTTGGTATGGAATAAACAAATTTGCCAAATTAAATCAAACTATTTTCATAAACAAGCGAACTGAAACAATAATTTATTTATTATCCATCAGAATAACATGAGAATTTCTAATTTGTTTCTTGGAATTTTCTCTGTAACTGTTAGACATACAACAATGTTTACACAACATATTAAATTATTTGATTTTTAAACTCTACCCAACGATTTGAAAATAAATGGCGAAATATTATGTTTTAAGGTCAAAGATAGACAAAAAAACATTTGTTCACCCATAAACCCCCTTTGCCGCACACTGATCATGCTGGTTCGCAAAATCACTTGAATAAACGTAGATATAAACGTTTTTACCACGTTTCGTTAAAAACTGATCATTTTTGCTCAGACTATTTTGGCCTCTGGGGACCTCAAAACTAAAAAGTAAACCGGTCCCTGGCCCAGGTCTTAACATAAGACCGACGATATTATCCTATTACCTATAGGAAATTCACTAATAAGGATCTTCACTTCTCTCATTAAAATAAATTGCGAACGCGCATAGTAGTTATTCATCAATAACAAATGTTTATAATTCAATTCGATTAATTATCTTTCTTTTTATGACGTTTCGTATGAAAAAACCATTTAATAAATCCACAAATAATAACAATTTTAGTTAAAATTATTGTTTATTTAATCAATTTTATTTTTCCATTAATTCCTTTATGATTATTTCCTTTTAGTATCATTAACATTGTTATATGACTCTTTTAAAACTTTAAAATTAAATTAAAAATACAACAATATAATCTTTATTACTGTCTTAATTTGAAGAGTAGTTAAGAACATCTGATCTGATAATCTAAAAAGAAAATATTACCCTAAAAGAAATGGAGAAATATGAATTAAATTAAAAAGTCTTCTTTTTCATAGTGTATCATTATCACAACATTTTTTAAATAAACAGCCACAAAGCGAATTGCCAGCGATTGGAATCGGTGGTTGCTTATGTAGACCACTGAACTGTTTAATCATATTGGCTTCGTGGGTTAATTTAGTATAAAGTCAACGGTACTTCAAACTAGAATAATATACTCTAGCAATAACCCTTATGTTTATTTTTCGTTCAGTGCTTTGAACATTGGTTATATTGCATAAAAAAGTAAATATTTTAAAAAATATCAGTGATAGCATAAATGAACTATTTATTATAAATCTATTTAGGTTTCGTTATAATAAATAGATAGGAAGCTATATTCTGTGAAAATTATTAATATAACAGATTTATACATTATATAAAATTTTCAAAGTAAAATTTATCATTAAAATTGTAAGCAACTTTACTAATATGTCGCTGATGGACTTATCTAGACCAATTAAATAAATACTAGAGGTCGTCCAGTGGTCAAAAACTAGACCAAAAATAAATAATGTACATACTTCTTTAATTTCGACCCATGCTCTAAATCAAACATGTGATTGGAATTTCTTCCATTTGTGTTGATTTTCTGTTTATATTGCGTTGTTATTTTGGAACCAGTTAATTATTTTTTCAAAGGTTCATGATCCTTATTAGCATTATATATGTAGATTTGAAGTTATCAAAACCCCACCCACTTTCTTTGGTATACGTACAAATTTTAGGGCTTTGTTAAATGTATTGCATTATTACCTAAAAACTAGTGAAAATTGAGCTTTATACAATTGAATATGAAAAGAAAATTAAATTAGTTATCAAACCATATTAACTAAATTATTTTTTTGAAACCATTTAAATTTAACAATAGGTTGGATAAAAGAGTTTTAAAATAGAATAAAACATATATCTAATATTTTTATCGAGTAAGTATTTTTCAAGAATCTGTAAAAGGGAATTGTTTAGAATCGTAATGGAATTAAAAAAGAAAATATTTACAGCCGTCGAGTAAACTTTTATTTTTAACTCTCATTGCACAATTTAATGATTTTTATTCATACAAAGAATATTCAATTTTATTTTAAGGTTGTTGAGACATTCCAATTCTCAGCTTGAGTCTGCATTTGACAATTCAATTTGTACTTTATCAATCTCAAAGTACTTTCAATATAAACTGGGGGGCTAAACGTATTCTTATCCGTTAAAAATATGGTTATTTAAATAATTCGTAATATAATTTAATATAAGAATGAAACATTTTGTTCTAATATAAATTTAGTTTATCATTTTGGATATACAGGGTGTTTTTTTTTTAAGTGTGCCACCATTGGGATCTCAGTAACTAATGATTTTACAGCAAACTTTAAATGGGGAACATTCCCTTGTTTTTAAAGAGGTTCAAAAATAATTAAATAATTTTTTTGTAAATGGCCGCCATTTTCCAATATGGTGGTCAACTTTGAAATTTCTTATAGAACACTCTATACCTATTCCATTATGTTTTTGGATAAAACATGCAATTTAAAAACTTTTTTATTCTAGACATTTTTTCGATAAACCCACTCGTTTAGGAGTTACAGCCTATGGAACAATGATTTCCGGTGTACATTTTACATCATGTAGCTCCTAAACAAGTAGGTTTATAACGAAAATGTGAAGAGTAAATAAGTAAATAAGTCTTAAAATTGCATCCACATTCCATAAAGACCATAAAAATCTTTAAAAATATTAATTCTATTATTTAAAAAATGGCGGCCATTTTCCAAAATGGTGGTAAACTTAAAAAGTGGAAAACTGTGTATTTTATGGTCTTTATGGAATGTGGATGCAATTTTAGGACTTATTTGACTTATTTACTCTTCGCATTTTCGCTATAAACCTACTTGTTTGGGAGCTACATGATGTAAAATGTACACCGGAAGTCATTGTTCCATAGGCTGTAACTCCTAAACGAGTGGGTTTATCGAAACAATGTCAAGAATAAAAAAGTTTTTAAATTGCATGTTCTATCCGAAAACATGATAAATATAGGGCGTTCCATAAGTCGCGAGTCCTTGTCGTCATCGGGTTTTTGAATGAGATTATTTTCAACTGAACAACGCTAAAATAAACCGAAACTCTAGTGTTATTGATGGGTCATAAGGACTATAATCGTTTGTGTTCAGACCTCAAATCCACTCCAGTTAACTGCGATTGGCAGAGTTTTGTTTGCAGATTTATAATACTGTTGTGCAGCTGACCATGGCTATGAATCCGTATGTGGTTTTAGTAGGAAACACAATATATATTTGTTGTCAAATTTAATAAATAGGTAGGATTAATGAAACTGAAATTGTTCTTAATTAGCAGTTAAAATGAATAGAAAAAACTGTTTGTTGTACTGTACTATAAATAAGATTGTTGCGTAATAATTTAACCTTCATATAATCAAAGATACTCATTGGTGTTTGGTGATGATGAGTAGGTTTACATGATGTGCTGTTGATCAAGTTAGTTACAGTAGCAAGCCAATTGGAACCGCAGTGGCGGAAGTTAATATAGCTATTAAGGACTAATTTCCTCTGTTCCTCATTGAATGCTCCTTAATCGAAAGTTCAGTCCATTGGATAATGCATTCGCTAGTACACTATTTTAATAACTTTGCTAGTAGTTTCTTAATCACTTTTTAAAACCGTTCAAGCAATAAATATTATCCAACAAATTGAAATCCATGTTAACTGCATATTTATGTTTACAAACCATTTGACCAACAATATTGTTAGATATATAACAATACATGCTAGAACAGGTTAAGATTTTAATAATGAAAAATATAGTATGTAAATCCTTTCATGATTTTTCATTTAAATACCGATATAGTTTTGATTATTTTTAGATTGATTTTTTGATTAAATAGCTAGAATGTACCTTTCAACTGTTTTATTGTTTATAAAAATTACACAAATGTTATATAACTTATTACTTTATCTGTTTAATATATTTTTATACCATTTTCAAAGAAATGATCTGCTTGACAATCACAAAAGTATCCAACTTAGCCTTTAGTAAGACCAAAGTCGATAATAACATTATATATATACCAAATTACCACATTTTTCATTAGTTGGATGATAAGTGTTTAGACAGAGTCATCTGGATCCATAATAATTTTACCAATATCAAATATTACCATTTTGCCACGATATACTTTCAATTCAAAACAACAAACAAGAGGAATGTTTAATATAGAGTGTGCTTTGTGTGTTGAGCCAATATAAATTGCCAACCACTCAAATACGCAATGGCATTAAGGGTCAATATCCCGTGCTTCAATAGATGTTCATCAAGTTAAAGGGCTATTGTTGATGTTTGGGGAGATTAAATGGCAAAATAGTACAGAGGGGAAGTACATAAAAGCTATACTATAATTTCGTTTATAATTCCAAAAAAAGTACAGCCATATACAACACATGTTCAGCTTATTTTATTGTAAGATATTTTTTATTCAACATTTATAAAAGTGGATATTCTTTTCATTGTGTTCTAACTATATCGAAGAATGTTTAATAGTTTCGAAGAAAAATCTGTGTAAGGGGAGATTTTTTATTGATTAAAGAATTTACAAATCTGATTGGGTATAGTATGGAAAACTATTTGCATTAATATTCTAGGTGGGTATGACTTGCAACTATGGACTGTGTTTATACTATATGAATTGCGTTATTTAATCTTATCAAACAAGAAAAACTATGGGTTTTAGCGTAAAATAAACATTGAAATCACTGTTACTGATTGCAGTTGATTTTATGCTTTATGACTTTTAACTCATTAAAATGAATAACGTATTTTTTACGTACTGATGTCGTCAATGTGATGAAATGAGATCAAACACCTTGTTTAACATCTAAGAGTCATCGTGTGTATTTAAGGGTTGTTTTTTGTCTATATTGGATTAAACATTACAACACCGGTCACGTTGTAAAGTGGGTTTCGTTAGGGAAATCATTTCAACTGGCTGGTTCGCATTCTGTTTAACCAGGTATTTTCAGGCATTTCTTTTTCAAATCTAGTAATAATATTGAATTTTCCTCTGTATATAGAGTTTTTTGTGGGTTTATTTTCTTATGTTTTATGACGTAGAAGTTACACCTTACTAAAAGAATATGTGTTGTTTGCATTTTGTTGACTTTGTAGAAAAATGTGGTAACACTAGTTTAGCTTTCTACGAATCCTAAGGTAATTTAGGCCTACATTATCACATTCTAATAAAATCAACTGTAAAAGGTACACTCTAAGCTAGAGGGTCTGGAAGTTTTACTATTGAAAAATGGAAGGTTTTGAAAATGTATCATAAGATAGTTTAAAATACCCATTAACGTAATATATATTTACATTTCGTTTTACTGATATAATTTAAGTTAAATACTGTTACTGAAGCATCATTGTTGACGGTAGTGACTGCAGTCTGGACTTTAATTCTAAGTACGCTTACTGTTTGCCGCGAAATCGATTTGTGTCTGTCTATGTGTTAATTAATTGTTCTTCGTTACATGTCTTAAGACTTTTTATAACCTCGTCAGAGTGATTCCATGTTCCTTCTAGCCTGAAGATGACCCCGTTGTCGGGTTGAAACCAGTTGTATGATGGAATAAGGTATTTTAACCTCTAGTAACAATTTAAATTGTGATCAGGAGGCGAAAAACTACAAAAACGAAGAAAACCCATTGATTGTATGTGAACATAGAGAGGTAAATTAATTGTACATAAATCCACTATACCGTTTAATAAGAGGATTTTATTCAGGAAAATAGGGAAAGTTAAAAGAACGGTTTTCTAGCAAGCAATACTGAGAGTAGATTAGTTGATTGTTCCAATTTAAACATGTTAGGAGTTGAGGACAAGTCACGTACTGAAAAGGGTTAGAGAATTCAACACAATTAAGTGAGGTTAACAGGGTTAAGTAAAAGTGTTGACATTTAAATATTCGCCATGCATGAATATAGACAACTTTTGAAAGCGATTTGAGACGTTAATTAAATAGTTATGCATTAATATAGCAAGTAAATTATAGTCAAACGGTCGTTAAACTAATTCTCTCTCACAGAATAAGAAATAGATCTGTAATGGGAAAACAGGTGTACGAAATAAAATAAGTTTCAATTAAAAATGTAACTGACATTTAGATCAGATTTATGTCAAACTTTTGTTATGTTTGTTTAAAGTCATAATTTGAAGCGAAGGGAATTGGAAATAACTTTGCTAGTTTATTCAGAATTGATGTTTATTATTTAGCCGGTTCTTCCAAAACTAGTTTGACCAAACTATGATATAAGATGAGTATTTTAGTTGTCAAAATATACAAAACAAGAAGAATGACAATATAAAGAATACAGATTAAATTGTACGTCTCAAGCATAACAATTTTCCCATAATGTGTTACGCTACAAGAAAGGTTTTTACCTGGTTATCAAATTTTAAAATTACTTTTTATAAATGTTTTTTGTGTTTTTTTACATCCTTAGGATGCTAGTTCTAGCCCGGAACCACAGACAATATTATACTTTTGTTTTCCATATAACTTCAGGCTAGTTCTAGTGGGTTGCGGCATTATCACTAAAATAACATTCATTAGTGATGGGTGGGATTTGAACCCAGGACATCGGGCCACCAAAGCCCTGCACTCTACCATTAGACCAGCCTCCCTAATATTCATATGTTATTTTGCAGTTATTATTTACAATTCGTACATTAGAAGAAACAACCATATTTGGTACCACTGATGAGTTTTATGGGATGAAAATATTTATCAAAGTTTTCCCTAATAGCATTAAGAAAGTCCCATAATACTGAATTAAGTCAAATCTAACTATCCTTATTCGTTCTGCACACAATATACATGAACAGTGTCAATACAATAATCATTACAAAATCATCTGAAAATAACCGGGTAGTTAATTCTATTTAACAATCACTCGTAAAGTGCTTGTATTTGCTTGTCATCTCTAGAGTTAAAACAGATACAAATCCTTGATAAACATATTACATTGCTTTCTAGACGAATTATATTTATTTTAAATTTTTCACATACTCTATGACAAATTTTAATAGATTTTAATTAAATATGAACACCAAGTAATCTACCGTGGTATGTAACGGCTGTGGCAAGCTAATTTGAACCACAGGCGGAAATTGGAATTAGGAAACATCCAAGTTATTATCCCTCGATGTTAGTTGGTTCGATTGTGATTATTTACTTGGAATTTCTCATTAAATAATACAAAAGGAAAACTAAATAACTAGTTGTATTATAAAATATGGCTACATTGGGTTCAAAATTTTTGAAGTTAAATCTTTTGCCTTTTTCCGACTAATCGATGCTATGCCTGGAAATGTGTTCATAGTATAAACAACAAATTTAATTAAAAACATGTCTATAACAATTTTTCTATTATTTCACATTTCCTAACGACACAAAGAGCAAAACAATCGAACAACAAGTATGTGAAATATGATGTTTTATAATTGTAAAAAGGCAAAGTAAGGTGCACTCCTAGCTTGGACTTATTTTAGCTCATTTTACAGCTACAAAACGTAATATATTAGCTATAATCTCTTTGATTTTTTTGAATTTGTTATCGATTGATAGAAAATTAAAAATCTAAGCAAGAGAGTTTTTTTATTTTAAATTATAAAGATCTCATGTTTTTAAATTTATGCTATACAAATTAAAATTGCCACAATTTTAAATTTTGTATCTGGCACAAGTTAACCTTTTTCCTACATATGTTACATTAACATATATACAAAATTTCATAAGTTGAAAGGTTCAAAGATAAACATGCAATCATATCCAAAGGTCGTGAAACGTTTGTTGGGTACCCTGAATTAACTTGTTGGATAATTTATTTTTTAGTGGTTTCTTTATTTGATATATTCAATTTTTTAGTTATTGGATGGTAAACCAACGATTAACAGCTATCAAATAAGTTTGTTATGCAACATTACAATGATGCAATAATACAGTTAGGCACCATACAATCCTCAAAACTTGTGTGATAAAATATTGTGAAATAAATAACTAATATATAAAATAAACAAGTACACTTTTTCCTTTTTTTATTATTTAATAAAATTACACGACATGTTTTAATCAATTGTAAAATAAATATAGCTCTATGGCTTGGTTATATATTGCTTCTTCAAATATTGTGTGTTATTATTGAGATGTAAAATAAAATTATCAAAAGTATTGCATGTGTCAGACATAAAATTTTTTTTAAAAACTATACGATTTCACAATTATAAGTGTGCAAAGTAATGTAAAACTTGTATCACCAGTTTTACCGAGTAATTAAAATGTAAATAACAATAACTAAATTTCATTCACAAGAATGAACTACAAATACGGAAAACATACAAGTACCTTAGGTAATAAGTCACTTTGCTTTATAGTTACTACAAAGGAGAGTTTAATGGACGCGATATTGAACCTTATGTCATTGCCATTGTATGAGACTCAGGTATACATTGGCATAGCACTTGCCCTACATAGCTAGACCATTATAGAGCATGTATCGGGTATGAACATTGAACATGCTTAAGAGGCTTATGTGCTGACTAGACATGTATGTAGGTAATACGTTGTTTTAAACTACTATCGATAGTTACTAGTATTGCCTCAAAAATCTTACCTGACATTTAAAAAAATCATTGAAAAGTTAATTTTTACCATATGTGGCCTACCAGTATACACGGTGTTTACAAATGTTCATCAGGTATAAAACGTTTTATTGAGCATTCTGATTGAACCTTATAAAATATCTGTAATGGCGTTACCAACGTTTCGGCAACCAGCAGTTTGATAACTGATTCAGTGCTACCCAAACCAAAACTACTATACTCCGATGCTACTAAAACTTCGCAGACATCAAAGAAGACTAACGTATTGAGTCAAACCAACAACCAGTGGAAACAAAACATCATAATCGGTACAAGTGAAATTAAAAACAAACTGAAATCAGCCGCTAAACGCGCACAGTTTTTTGTCTCAAGAGTTTCGCCTGACACAACGTGTGACGAGGTTCTGTCCTTCCTGAACTCTAAAGGCATAGCAGATAAGGAAATAAAAACTCGTTTTTCGACCTACAAGTCTTTTAAAGTAGGTGTTTCTAGTGAAACAGAAAATCTGATTCTGGACCCAACTTTCTGGCCTAGTGGTGTCTTAGTTAGGCATTTCCTACCCTCCGGCCGTTTTCGGAATCAAAACCAAAATCAGAGGTCTTTTTTAGGCAGAACTGTATACAGGACCCTAAAGACCTAGACCTAACCTATGTAGACAGTGACCACAGGCCTAACACACAGCTAAACCAAGAGCCTTCAGGGGTGAGGGTAGCTGTGTTAAACGTGCAGTGCCTGAGAAATAAAATAGAACTCTTAACAGACTTCATTGGACAAGTGAATTGTGACTTTCTATGCGTAGTGGAACACTGGCTTCAACCTGGTGAGTCTGAATTTTACAATACCTTGTGTGGCCTTCACCTTGTAAATATTTTTGCACGTAGCGTACATAGAAATGGTGGGGTAGCCATTTTTGCTGCAAACTCTTTCAAATGTAACAAGATATCTCTTGACAATTTTTGTATTGAAATGCTCTTTGAAGTCACTGCAGTGGAAGTAACTGATATTAACACAATATTAATGGCAGTTTACCGATCTCCTGATAGCAATTTAGATAGTTTTTTTAGACCAAAAGGACTTGTGCCTAACATACCTATCGAAATATAAATCTAGTAAATTAATCGTGTGTGGAGACTTCAATGTACACTTGGAAAGACCTTCTCCTGATGAGGCTTCTTTTGTGAATCTTTTTCGAAGTTTTGGGCTCTATATTGCCACTAGAGAGCCAACCAGAGGCGACGCGTGTCTGGACACAGACGCTACCAATTTTGACTCCTGGGATTTGAAAGCGGAGGTTGTTCCGTCCCATGTCGGTGACCACAATGGAGCCCTTACAACACACACAATGGTCCTTACATTGGGACCAACCAAGGTAAGCAAAGAACCCCATTGGCTAGACTCATACAAGATAATTAAAAGGAAACTTGACTTAAATAATGTACCGACCCTATGTAATATGCTAGAGAACACAAATTGGGAGAGTATCTACACAATACCTGACGCTTCAGATGCATTTAGGACTTTTTCTGGTCTTTTCCAAGAACAATTTGACTTGGTCTTTCCAGCTAGAGAAATGAAGAAAAAACCGCATACTGTAAAACCTAAATCCACCAAAGTAAGTAATCCTAACAATTGGTATACCCCAGAATTAAGCAAGCTGCGTTCACTGATGGTTTTAGTCCATGATCATTACAAACTGACCCTTGACCCTGCACTGAAAATCAAATACCTCTCACTCTATACTAAAATAAAAAAAGACTACAGTTCCAAAGTTAGGTTAGCTAAGAAAATGTCCAATGCTCAGACCATCTTGAATGCTCCAAATTCATGTAAAGCCGCTAGGGGCATCATCAATCAACACAGACCATCCACTCATGCACCATCATCTCCATCATCATCACCCGACGACTTTAATGACTATTTTTCTGGTATAGCTGATAATATAATCTCTGACCTACCTCTGTTACAGCCTAACTCAGTTGACTACCTCTCGGACCTAACCCCAACTGTCACCCTTAGAAATTGGAAAAAGGTGAGTGAGAAAGATTTGATTAAAATAGTACACAATTTTAAGGATTCATTTAGTCAAGATATAAATGGAGTTTCTAGTCATATTCTTAAATCTGTATTTAAATCGATTGCCGCCCCTCTTGCTTATTTAGTCAACAGCTGTTTGGCCGAAGGTGTTTTTCCCGAAAACCTGAAGATAGCTAAAACCATCCCTATCTACAAGAAGGGTGACCCGGCACAGCCCGCTAACTTTCGGCCGATATCAATTCTTCCTGTTTTCTCTAAGGTTCTGGAGTCAGTAATGAAACAGCAACTGGTGGCCTATTTTGAGAATAACAACCTGTTCAACGATTCCCAACATGGGTTTAGGGCCGGACGATCCACAACCTCTGCACTCCTTAGCCTAGTCGAGAACATCTCTGATGCCTTTGAATCAAATGACTCCCTCAATCTTAGTCTTTGTGACCTTAGCAAGGCATTCGACGTGGTCTCTCATGATATACTTCTTACCAAGCTTGGTAAATATGGTGTCCCTGGAGTAGTCCACAAATCGTTAGTCAGCTACTTAGAAAACAGGAAACAAATTGTTTCGCTGCAGGGAGCCTCCTCTAGTATCAGGCAAATACACCGCGGCGTGCCCCAAGGATCGATTCTGGGCCCTGTCCTGTTCGTCATAATGATCAATGATCTGTCCTTAAACAGGCGAACGCTGCTCTTTGCAGACGACACAACACTACTGACCAGGCACAGCAACCTGAACGACCTGAGAACCGAGGCAGCAATTCTGCTGGATGAAGCCAAGGAATGGTTCGTTTTGAATCGTCTCAAAATCAATGACGATAAAACACAATCCGTCACGTGCACTCTCAAACAGGGCATCGAAGACGAGGCGGTCAAACTGCTAGGTTTCTGGATCGATTCCAAACTCAACTGGAACCTCCATGTGGAGAAAGTATGTGTTAGGCTAAGTAGAATATTATATCTGATCAGGAAACTTAAGCATGAGATCACACGTCCCTACCTAGTCATAATGTACCATGCTTTATTCCATAGCCACATAAATTATGGACTGGTGGTATGGGGCCATAGCCATGCGACCCAGAGTGTGCTGTTGCTTCAGAAGAAGGCGCTAAGGCTAATAACATCCCCCGGCCCTACCGACCACTGTAGGCCTCTTTTCAAGGAACTTGGCATTCTATCAGTCTACAGCCAATATACGTTAAACACCCTAGTCCTTTTGAGAGAAAATATAAACAACTTCTCAACCAGAAACATGCAGCACAACTATGGGACCCGCAGAGCTTATGACCTGGATGCACCCCGTTGTCGATTTAGCCACACGCTAAATTCATACCCATCTCTAGCGATAAAATTATTCAATACGCTACCGACAACCATCCGGACCCTAGAACCAAAACAGTTTAAGTCTGCACTTCGCCAGAGCCTAGTCAGTAGGCCCCTGTACTCGATCAAGGAACTGATTGACGAACCACTCGCCTTTCCAAAAATCCGAGTCACATCCGTCAGTTCAGATTAAATTGTATATATATATATATATGTTTATAGTGTTTTATAAGTTTACTCTTTTTTTTTGACGCAGTCTATCCAACTTTTGTTGGTCAAAGATGAAAAAAAACAAAAAAAAAAATGGATGAAAACTATATCAAAAGAAAGAAATTGTATTATATCTTTCATAGGTAACCCTACACGTGTTGGATATGCCAACCATTAAGAGTGGAACCTAGATGTTCTAACTCATAAAACAATTAATTAAAGAACTGCAGAGAAAATTTCTTATGGACTACCGATTCGAAACTATAATTCGATAGTTTAATCGATATTAGCATAGCCCAGTTAAGAAACTGTACCCGTCTTATCCCACAATATACTAGATATTTAAATTACAACCAATCTGCTGTTTGAAAATAAATTTTTGGCAGTAAATAACTCTGAAATTAACAAAATTAACATTGCTCTTAGGGCGGGCAATTCCAAGATGGCCGTTAGCTTCCATGCACTCCCTTGGAGAACAATTCAAAACTACAAAAAACATTTCTAATCTCACAGTATACTAGACATTTAAATTATAATCTTTTTGGTGTTTGAAAAAAACATTTTTGGACGACAAATAACTGTTCAGCAGCTGTTTGAAATTATCTAAGATGGCCTCTAGCCTCCAAGGACTCTTAACCAATGAACGAGTTTCTTATAATTTTGTAAATTGGCCAATACACCAGCTAGCATCAAAAGGCAATCTATATTGCGATGCAAATTCGTTCACGTAGCTCTGAAGATTTGGGACATTGGCCCCAGAGAAAAAAAACACTTACGCTGAACATGTATCACAGATAAACAAGAGTCATAAATTAATAGCAAAAGATTTACTCTTGAACTGTAATAATCTTCAATAGATGTATAAAATAAGTATTGAACAGCTGATAAGCTGATAACAAAATTTAAAACATTCTCTTTCATCACCTGTTAAAATCATTAACGTGGACATACATGACATAAAAACATGATGAATCATTAAAACATCCTGTAAAAGGATATAAGGTTTTTGCATTTATGTCACTATTAAAAATTAAAAGTTTTTTTTATATTCAAACGGTTTTTTGAGCGTATGCAATGTTAAATGAAACTTTTAAAGTTCACATTAACAAACAAAAATCAATATTTGTCCTGATGCTATAACCCCCATTGACGTATACGTGCATCACCCTTTAAATGAGATAAAAAAACAACGCTAAAATAAACCGAAACTAGCGTTATTGATGGGTCAAAAGGGCTATAATCGTTTGTGTTCAGACCTCAAATCCACTCCAGTTAACTGCGATTGGCAGAGTTTCGTTTGCAGAATTATAATACTGATGTGCAGCTGGCCATGGCTATGAATCCCTATGTGGTACTGTAATCTGTGATAAAGATGTATAAATGGCATGTTAAAAAATAACACTATTATAAACAAAACGAAGGTAAATTGGTTAGGATTATGGTTTTATTTTGTTGTACTCTCAATAATATTGTTGTGTAGAAAAAATTAAGGCTTTAAGAATCCTTGTAGCATAAACGTTCTAACTCAAAAAACAATTGCAAAACTGAAAGTTTATAATTGCACAGTAACTAGATATTTAAATTATAATCACTGAATTATTTTGAGATTGTAAATAGCTCTTCATCAGCTGTATGAAAGTAATCCAAGATGGCCGCTAGCCTCCAAGGACTCTTAAATGAAAAAAACATACTTCGCTGCCCTACAGAATCATGTTGCTTTAGAATAATCACTCTATTTAGTGGGGATTAGTATCTTAAGAGTAATGAGAAAACATTTGTAACAAAATTGATTCCAAAACTAAAACATTAAAAAAAGAAAATGCTTCAATATGCGCAATGCTATAGTGTTTACAATATTAACGAGACGTGTGTACGCTGTCTATCTAAGGCAAGAAAAATCAAGATTATATAGTACGTAAAAAAATTACCGAACCATTAAAAGAACTCAAAGAGTAGTTGTGCATACTAGTTGAATCCCCAAAGCATGCATCTATGTTTCGTATATGCTCCACTGAAAAATTTTGACCTAAAGTAAAAAAAAAAATTAAAACCTTTTTTAATTAATTTTCTAAATAGGATGTTCAATAGATAACAATAATGACAAATCCAACAACAAAGGACTTGCAATACAGACTCTTAATGTTAATGTCAATGAATGGGCTTGTGGTCTAAATTGGCTTACCACATATCCTACATTGTCCAATCAACTACAATGTCCATACGTTATGTTCAGGTCTCGTTAGTTTGGACGTGTGTTTAATGCTACTTGTATTTGACTAGGCAACATGCAATGTTGGATTACTAGTACATAGACAATGACAAACAGTGTTGAATGGCTACCTATTTCAACTTTTATTTGGTATATAATGCACTTTATATGGTAGAATGTTATGTTACTATAAAAAAACATAAATTCTTGCAGCAAACCTGCCGACTAAGCGAGGTTTAAAATGTCTGAATAGATTTTTAATCAAATCTAATTAAATAACATTAAGTATAACGAGTATCTAGGTTTGTTGCTACAAGGAAAGTAATAAAGTGTGTTTTTTTTGCAAAATATTAATAGCTTAGTATAAAATAACTAATTTTTCCAAGTGTGATCAAAATATTTCTATAAACAAGCAAACTAAGACACTTTACAATATTGTCCATAAGAATAACAAGGGAGTTTTAAATTTAACATTTTTTCTCTATGTTACCAATAACCGTACAAAACACTTTGATATACTAAATTAATTGTTTTTAAGCTTTTTAAACAGTTGTAGTGAGAAATTGGAAAATTTTTTGTTTTGAGGGTCAACAATTAGAAAAACAATTTTTTCAACAAACCCCCCGTAAAACCCTGTCACCATGGTCTGATTATGGTGGTTCGCGAACTTATTCAAGTTTATCCCGCCTTACACATTTAAACAAAATTTCTTCTAAATCGGTCAAAAATTACTCAAGTTATCGCGTTAACGGACGTATACATATACATATATAAAAATTTGAGTGAATTGTGTTTTTGGCCTCTGAAGACATCAAAATGAACAAAATAAATTGGTCCCGGGTATAGGTCATACCGTGCCTTCTATGGTAATAACTACTTCATAGGGAAATTAACTAAAAACGAAAAAAAGAGATTTTTTATGGACAATTTTTTAATTCGGTTATCGAAAGACAGTATAGAACTGTTACATGAAGTGACATAGAATTAGTAAAATGACATTATTAAATGTTTTCTTGTGTTTTAATTATATTTGAAAACTCCAGTATTGGTTTTTAGATAACGACTAATCGTAATACAATCAAAACTACTGTTAAACTGTAATCCTCCAGTTGTTAATATTTAACTATATGTGGACATGGTAAAGTTTGCGTTTATTTGTCATAATTTATTACAAACAGTTTACTAGCAAAACATATTATTTATAAACCCTAAAATACTACATGCAAATTTAATAGGTTGCCACGGATAAAATATATTTCGACACCAAATACACTGCGGCTTAGACAATGCAATATTACACTTCTACAGTTGAGTAATTCCTGCTCGTCACACAATGTGGCATGTTCTGTAGTAATTTTGCACACTATGGTGTTAACTGTATTATCTGCACATATCTACTACTGATGCTACACTTTATAAGCCGGGATTTGGCTTGGTTGAAAATATTTTATTGTAAACAATTTATTAATGTATACAGAGAATACATCTCGCAACAGAGAATTTCATGAAAACTTTATGATTGGTAAAGGCAGTACTCGATGGATATAAGTGACCCTTTTCAAATAGGGTCCATGAGATCGGTAGCGGTGGTTTGCTAATATAGACCACTGAGCCGTTTAATCATATTGGCTTAAGGGGTAATATCTGTTCAAGCGAATGGTTCTTTAAACCTTTATTGGCCGTTACTGCGTTTTATATACCGACCGGTAATAATTTAATTTTTTTACTACAAATATTCTCTTTGAACTATTGAAGTTTCAAATAGTCCTATTATATTTATTTGATATTTGAAAATTATTTTATTAAATAACATATCGGGTGTAACTAATAATAATTATCATGTAAATAAATTAACGGTATGTAATTATTAACATAATGTAACATTAACAGAATACATTTATCGTTGTATTCTATAGCACAGAAGTGCGTGTACACACTCAACGAGTAGTGCGCTGCCAGCGCAAGTCATCAAAGGTACGAAGTCACAGCCCATACGAGTTAACGTATCGCATCTTCTTTAATTCAACATTTGGATGAATTTTACCCAAAGACAAACAGCTATTTTTTTATTTATAAAATTGTTTTCAATACTTTTAAATTTTATAAATGTCAACAAAAAATTAAAGAATTTAACATTCATAATTTTAAAGCTAGTGATCATTATCTTATTTTTCTACACCTGAATGCCAATTTTGGTGAGAATCGCATTACCCGTTTCCCCTGTGAATTGGTACCAAAACGACAAATTTACTACTTTCAAGCTACATACCTAATATTCAATATAAACGATATTTCTTATATATTTGTATGTCTATTTTTTGGTATAATTGAACAATAAAAAAATCCAAGATCAAATTTTCGACCAAACACCCTTAAATTATACTTACCACATATTATGAATTTTTCTAAAGTAAGAAGTTACTAATCAACCAATAACCAGTTTGGCATTCCGCATAACCAATCCATATACTGTTCAGTGAAGTATGCCATATCAGTCCTAAATGTCAATGACAATAGATTAGCCTGAGGGCTACATTGGCTTACCACATGACCTACATGGCCAACTATCGCACAGCCCACTACAAAGCATGCATTATACTATATTAGTACATATATAGATAGATCAATACTAACCTTTGATCATTCATATAGTACTGATAGAGATTAAACTCTCAATATTAAATTCTACGGTAGCTATTTTGATAGTAAAAAACCTAATTTGAATGAGTCGCCGGTGTAGGGTATGTTTCGTTAAACGTTTACTTTTAACCATCGAAAGAAGATTTAGTACTAACTCAAAACGTTAACATAATTAATGTTTGACCTAACAATCAAGGTATAAACAACTAGAATTGAAAATTAATGTTTACAAATTCTAGATGAGGCTCATTTCACAATATTCTTTTTAGGTATAATATTTAATAGAGGTAATTCGTAGGAACAATAAGTCTTAAACCTCCAAAATCAATTTTGCTAGATACAATTTTGCTGGATGGTGTAATGAATAATTATGTGTATATATGTTAGAACTAGATAATGTATTATGATCTATCAATTACCCATTATGTATTTTCCCACCCTAATTAAGGATAATTTATCCATCACTTGGGTTTATTATACTCTAAAGAAGGGTGGTAGATTTAATGAAATTAAGTGAATAAATGTAATAGCTATTAGCTTATTTATATGGTGATAATAGTTGCACAACGGGATTTAAGTATGCTCTTAAATAAACCATTGATATGTTTACTAAAATGCAAAATTGTTCTATAAAATCTGTTATCAGATACAATTAAACAGTTACATCTTATCATTAACATATTTGCATAAAATAATCTCTCATAAATAGAGGGATTTCGAATAATTCTACGAAATGGGAAGACAGTAAGGTGGAGGACGAATTGTACTGTCAAATGCAGATTCTGAAGTATAAATTAAAATTGATATTGAAATGAGAATTCAATACTAATGGTAGATTCGCAAACATTTTGTTCAGTTATACGTCCGCATTTTCTCCTCGTTTTTAAAAATAATAATTAAAATCAGACCATTTTTACTCCAGTTATCGTGCTAACGGACGCCTATATAAATATAATATTAGTAAATATAAGTACCCTTTTTCTTTCTTTTTAATTTAATATATATATTTATGAATTTGTGCAATTGGAGTTTCTGGTCTCTGGGAAACTTAAAACGATAAATTAAGTAGGTAAGTCTTACCATAAGACCTCCCGTAATAGATTATTATTCCCTATGTGGGAATTTCAAATAATACATTAACAGTTATTTTTATAGTTACCGTAATTAGGATCTTTTCCTTAATGTAGCCTATAGGGAAGAAAGTAAATTCTCATTCTTTCTTATGGCTACAAATACACATTCTTTTGTTATTATACTCTTTTTATTATTGGAAACCCTTAATAGCAGTACAACAGTTTTGGTCTATTAAGTTTGAATGTTAACTGTAATGTTTTACTATTAACTACTTCGCAAACAACTAGATAATATTTTCCAATCAGAATTACACATTTTTCTACTATTAATAGAGGTTTGTTCAGTCAACACAACAATTGCATAATCGTAACACTAACTGTAAATATAATAATTTCAGAGAAACGGTTGATATTGCCTGTTAAATCACATATAAATATCAGAACATTGAATATTTTTGTAGAATATGGAACCTTTAAAACTGAATGATCATTGTTTAACAGTCATATAACGTTATTGTGAACTATTATCGGTGCATCACGTAAACGTGATATTTTACATAAATGGTTTCTCATATCAATAACAGTTATTTTAATGTCCTGTCTACGTGATTGTTGCAGTTAAGTACACTTTTGTCAACATTATAAGCAGCACAATATTACACTTATAATTCAATCTATGACGTTTACGTGCTTTATAATAAATTAAGTATAATTATACTGTTCCAATGTCCTCAAATATGCAAACGTTCAACGAAATAGGTCGATTTACTGAATTTTCTAAGGATCTAAGTTTTGAAATCTGTACTAATTTAACTTTATTAATAATTTAATTGCAATAAATAATTTTAGTCATTGCATGGCATCAGACTCAAACTAAACAAATTAAATTAAAGTTAACGCAATAAAAAAATAATAAATTGAGGGGGAAATCCTTACAGATAAATTCTCGGCACAAATGAAAATACTTGTACAGCTGTTTTATAGATAATTTTGTATATGTTACATAATAATATTGCATATATGGCATTTATGTTTCAATCGAAACACGAGTATTTGAAAATGTTGTTGAAATAGGACACAGCTACAATTGTTGTCCTGTGTGTGTATTAATGAGTACACAAAACTCCAACTATAGGTCTATGTATGAGTGGATATGAGCGCAAACGGTTATTGTCCCTTTGGCCTATTTGATAACGTAAGAGCTATGGTTTATACTGAATTTGCCTGAGGCCTAGTTGGGCTTAAAAACAAAATCGGAGTAATACAAAGCTTTTTTTACAACGATCTTTTTTGTTATAATTCCAGCTAACAATTCGTAATAATTCTTACACCTTTTTTATTTGTTGGTTATTATTTACTTGGATAATCTTCAAAATGTTATATAAACACACATTTTAATCGGGAGAGAGTGTTCTTAGCACACAAAAGAGAATAACCATTTAATTAAATATTTAATTGAAAATTCAGGAGGGTACCACCACATAACTACTGAAGTAGCAAGACGAACTTGAACATTAAAAGGATAAGCCCAACTTTTCCATTACTTAAAATACTTTTTGAATTAAATGTTTTAATCCAGGCTAAAACGTAATTTGTTAATTTTTTATAACACATTAAAATATTTTTTTTTATATTTAGCATTAAACATAAAAATATTTTTTTAATATTTATTATAAAATATTTAAATCTTTTTTTAAATATTTTGCATTAATTTTTTATATTTATTGTAAAACAATTGAATATTTAGTATAAAATATATACTGTATATTTTTTTAATTATAAAACATTATTTTTTATTTAAACTATATAGTTAAAATATTTTTTAACAATACAACGATATATAAACTTATAAACCTAGAGATAACATGACCAACAGTTTACACCTTTCCAGCAAAACACCTTATCTCATGGTTGAGTTATAAATCAAACAATCTAAGCCCGATTCAAGGGACAAGGGACAAAAACAACAGAGGGATAAAAGGGCAAACATTTCGCTGCCAAAGAACGGCTAAGCCCAGGAAGTAGGAAAGGGCGCAAAACACATGTAAGCTTCATAAACCCGGGTTGTGCAACCGCGAAAAAACTACCCCAGGTGGAAATCTGTGAGTAATGGAGGGAAGGGAGGAAGCGCCAGTGATGCAGGGGTGGGGAAGGTTTCCCTGAAATGGGACTTTTTGTTCTACTGATAAAAAGTTTCTTTGAGTCTTGAATACGACATAATATTTGTTTATTTTGCTGTTTACAGCAAAATTGTTTAAATGTTATTAGAAATATGTTACATATTAATTTTGGTATTTTACATAATATAATTAGTATCATTTTGTCTCATAGTAGTAGTATCTGTTTGTGTCATAACTAAACGGACAAACTCGAGGCAATAGTACTACTGGTAAAACAATAAAACCAAGAAAAATATTTTTTCCAAATCACTTCTTTAAGATATCCACTTTTTCGTAAATGTTTCATAAATATTATTTTCCTTGGATTGTTCAAACCAATCTCAAAGAAACTCGGTATACACGTTAAGGTAGGAAATAACTTTGTTGGGACGAAAGTTAGTTTATTCAATTCAAAATGTCAAAAGAATGGCAAATTAAAATGTTTGTATTTTAAGTTATCAACTGATGATAACTATCATTTCTCAAGAAGAATGTCTAAAACACTTTTATTCAGCATTTAAAAGTCTCCTTACAATGACACCAAGTCCAAAAAGACCAAATAAAGAATTACTGAGTTATTATGATTTATATGAGTAAAATTAAGTAGAATAAGGGTAAATGAACATATTGCACTAGTTCTTTCTCATTTTACAACTAAAAATCGTGATATTTCAGTATATTTATTTAATCTTTACGAACATGGTGTAGTTCAATGGAAAACTTTAAACTCTAAATACAATTTAAAAAATGTGTACTTTTTTATGTATTTATAAAATCTTCAATTTTTTATACGCAAGAACAGAGAGCTAAGAAAAATGTCTACACACCCAGATATAGGGATGCTTTCCAAAGGAAAAAGGCTCGGATGGGCAGGCTTTACTTGTTGCAGAGAAGTTACACCAACTTTCAAAAGTATATTTCAATGAGTATCACAAGGTAGCTTCGGAAGACCAAGAATTATGTGAAAAGACCAATAGTGACGAGGCAGGGATAGAAGATAATAGGAGGCCAGAGTCCCCTTGAGGTTTCAGTGGTCACGGAGAGAAAATTAGGTACGGTAGTGATAGTATGCAAAGAAAGGTGTTATGTAGCTACTGTACTCAAAACCAGTATGTTTGAATCGGCCGCCAATCTTACTTCGAGGATTTCCAAATCAACGCAGTTGATATTTTATTGTAAAACTTTAGGATTAAAAGTGCATCGTTTGGGGCTATAATCGGATTAAAGAAATATGTGGTCAGGTGACATTTTTTTACAAGAAGATTTTCCTTATTAAAACTGCCAAAATTTGCCTTTTGGCGTGTAAGCTAGCTGTTCTGAGGAGTTTGAATTGACTATTCGATTCCAGTACGTAGTATGGGCCAACAACTCATCTACATTAAGTTACAACAAAATAATTTAAGCGTTTAAGTATACTTGAAACTTTTTAAAGGAAAGGGTTTCCCATGGGAATTTTATTCTGTGGAAATTTGAGTTGGTAACAATGTTGCGAATGCGCGTAGACAGACAGGGCTGCCAGTTGGGGGGAGAGGATCAAACGATCAGTCTGTGTTGTGCTTTCGTGGTGGGAGTTTGTGGGGTCGTGCGGAATACCTAATGTAGCGCTCTCAAGGATTGTATACTTGTATAGCTCATTGTGAGTATTAAGAGTATAAAAATAATAACCCAATATGTATATGATGTGTAAGAATGATAGACAAAAATAGGTGACACTTTTAAGAGAAAAACATTGATATATGTTTGCTTTGTTTTCAATGGGACCTTAAGGATTCGCGACAAAGATACTGTCATGAATTAATTTCCTACAGCTATGTTTGGCATGTCAAACATAGCGTTTATAGTAATTAAATATTGTTATCATAATATATTTTTTTAAATACCACTAATCTGTAAATGCGTATTGAACACATCTTTACTTTTATTTATTTAACAATTTAAATATATAACTTGACTGTTGAAAATATTTTTTCATGTTTAATATTTGCTTACCTTACCAAATATAACCAACCGAAAGTGTAAAAATATTGGGATTCCGTTTACATAATTAAACATTTCTTGGAAATCTTAAGGCCTTGATTAAGCTTAGATCCAATAAAAAATGACAATGTTCCTTGAATAGTGCACTATAGCTCAATATCATTACTAAACTATTTAAATTGACTCTCTCAAATTAAGAATACAATAACAAATGTAAATAAATTTAATTTCCTTGCTCTAAAAATCAAATCAATAAAGTAATGTATTTTATTTTACATTCTAGGTAATTACATAAGTAACAAAGGTCTGAAAAATATTAATATTAAGAGTTACGTAATATAACGTCGTAATATGATGTCCTTAACGCTTTTTCAATACTCTCATAATATTTTAAGATTAAATAATCTTGTACGATTAAATAATCCTTTATTATCGACTATTGGCATAGGAAAACATGTTTAGTAGTTAATAACATAAAATACATACACAAGATATTTAGGCACAAAATAAAAAAAAAAACCTTGAAGTGTTTATTTATGAATTCGAGGCTTAAAAAATGTCATTTGATAGCCTGCTTCGTTCATAATCTCTCTTTGGAATGTTAAAGTGATGTAGGACTTTTCACTTGACCGCGCTACCCACAATGTGCTTTTAGCGCCCCAGCATAGCTAAATAAATCATTGAATGGACATTTTTCATCCTCTCTTCTACTATTTTTTCCAGGGTACAATTCTGAAAGGTTTATATAACCTAATTTTAGTTATAGTGTAAGAACAAATACTTTTGGACCATCAACTGGGTAAAGATAGAACTTCAAAATCGTTTCGTAATGATTTTTGCTTACTTCCGAGTCAGAGACTATGTCAATCGTTGATAAAAGGGGTTGGTTTAATCCTTCTTGTTACTTTAGAATTTAAACCTTTTGTTAGACTAGGAACTTATTGAAGTTATAATTATTATTATAGTAAAATTTAAAGAATCAAGGTTTTAACCATGTCAATAAAGATTTCACGATTTGTAAAAATGAACATTTTTTATTCTGGTTTTTGAAAAGTACTGAATAATTTCTTCAGAAAAAAAAACGCCTGTACATTCTAATATTAAACATTCACATTTTAATGCGTTTAACCTTTTTAATCTACATGTCATTGAGGTAAAATGTTTTACAAACACAACTACACTATTACTGTCAATAATATTAAGGTTTATTTTTTTAATGCTACGTGTAAGATGTTAAATTTACCATAAAGGCTCGTGAAAAGTTATAGCTTCTGAAAATATTAAAACGTAATATACGTGATTATGTAATACTGTACATATGTTTGAGTAAGCTTTCTAAGAGAATTTGACTAGTTATTATTTTTAACATGTCAAAACTATTGAAACATGGTTTATTTTCAACTGAATAGTACAATATGAAATAATCGCATTCTCATAAGCAGCTTTTAACGAAAACATAAGGTTTTTATAGAAAAACTGCAGTTCACAAAAAAATCACCCCACTGTAGTAAAATAGTTTTTTTATTACACTGATTTAATATTCAATTCTACTATACCATTGAGCAATTAATTTTTATATTGAAAACTGAAAATAAGTGCGGAACAAAATTTGCATTTGGTGTTTTGGATGGTAAAGATATCTACGCTGCGCATTTGTAAGATTATGGTAAACAAAAAATTCTAAATAAAACTTTTATCTTTTAACTAGTTTAGTTAATTATCTAAATTACAAATCATACTATACAGGTGTCCGTGCTATCTCGTTAAGCATTTCATCAACAGAGAGTTTCGTAGCTCTCTACCAACCTTTTAAGGTATTAATTATTCCTGGCTTCTAACACGTTTAAAGATCACATTTAAATCGTCTGCAGTCAAATGTTATCAATTAGCCACCATTTTGTATTTTTTAAACATTTCTTTTTCACAATAAACATCATACGTAGAACTTAGAATTTTGCATGACTAACCCAGTGCAAAAGTTACTAACTCATGGAGGAAATATCAATATATTCCATGTAAACATTCAAAAAGGCTGACATTTTAATTATTTGAACAAGGAAGACTATAATTTGTGAATATTATTAAATAAAAGAGTATTTTTTTGGCAATTCATATACAAGTGCATTGACACCTGAATATTAAAAATTTAATACAAAATAACCAAATTGTAATTTTTTTGTTGTGCGCTCCTATGAGAGTAGGTCAATGCTTGTCGTAAGCTTGCTATTTCGTATACTACAATGTGATAGCAACAATCACTGAACCAATATGATAGTTTCATGAGGACTAGTACAAAACGGATCACTCTATAGGAATTGCACAAAAATCCCCTTAAGAGAGTCATTAATAGGAAACTCCACCTTTTACCAATAAAACCCCGTTCCCGATCGTGCTGGTTTTTGAACTAGTTCCCATCTGAGTCGGTTTAAACGTGTGTACCTAATTGTTATTGGAATAAGAAAAGGAAATCGGTCCCGGGTCCTATGGTTTATACCTACGGTAATAGGTTATTCCCTGTATGGGAAATTCCCTAAAATAAATATATGATATAAACTATTATAATCAAACAATCTGTTACCCACGGGCTTCACCCCGTTTGACTTCATAAGCATTATCAAAAATATTGATTGGTAATGTTGCTGAAATAAACAAAACAGATCACATTAATAAAAACAAATAATCACACCTGGTTTTAATAAGGTAATAAATTGAAATAATAGCATACAAAATACAGCTGAGGCTATTTTTAACATTAGGTATATGGAAAGTTTCCTTTATAAAGGAATTACGACCTTAAAGGGCAATTTATGAAATAATGGATAGTTTCAAGTATATGGTTTATAGGGGAATGACGTGTAGTTTTTTCAAAGGTTCATGGGTAATTAGGGATTTATATATGGGTATATGATATTAGGTAATAAAATAGGACTTTCTATTTATAAGTTTTTCCTTTTAATATTTACCTAAATTTTTTTATAACATTAATTGCGTTTTAAGTTACATTTTGTACACGTGTAGTTTACTGAAACTGTATATCTGTTTACACATATACGTATTTTCAGTGAGATTTCCCATACAATCACTTTAACCGTGATAGCGAACCCCCCTTGACAACAAGCTCAATTGTTACATCCTATTTACCTATTTGCGTTGAGTGTTGTCATACGTAAGTGTTATCTGATGCAATGAAGTATGAAATGTGAGCAGATTCTTCTCCGTCAAGTTAAAAAATATATCAATTAGGTCTGGAAAAGGAATATTGTTTACAATGTTTCATAGACGAACACATTATTTAAAAAAATATTTTATGATTATTTATAATAAATTGTATAGGATAATTTCACAAGAGAATTCGTAAATTTGGTTGAAATGTACAGTAGAATTCTTCCTTTTTCTATTATTATTATTGTTTATTATTTGTCTCTATCATCCCTGATGGCATTGTTACTATACTGTTGCTTGGATGTTTTTATTTGATAAAGTAACAAGTTGTGATTTTGTTGTATACTCAAGCATCCCAAGTATCCAACGTTGACCTTTTTGTGCTGATTTGATAGTGTACTGAAAATGACGTCCATGACTAGAATTGTTAATCTTAAATTAAGGGGCATGATTATGTTTTAGTTTTAATATATATTTAAATTGTATTCCACTTAAAAATTTTGAAAGGTTATTAACCAAATTTTTTAATCAATTTTAACATGGTTAACACAACTTTAATAATTTAAAGACAATGATGCCCAGGCATATTCTCTATATTTTTCCGTTACGTAGCTCAATGTATTTCAATGGTCAAAAAATATCTATGAAGTTGAGCTTCTGAACGTTAGTTTTTAAACACAAAGTATGATTAAACAATGTATAATAAATGTACAAAGTTAAATAGTATTTTTCCTACAGTTACCTAACAATGTACATGTTCTCTCACTGATTTGAGAAAGCAAAGTGGCCAATTCGCTCATCAGTGAGACAATGTTAACATTGTCTCACTCTAATTACTTTGTCTCACTCCAGATTTGCAACGTAAAGGCACGAAATAGTGAGCGCGTAACATGCAGGCAACGTCGTATGCGCGCGAAATACGTTGGCAGCACTGGCTGTAAATCAGCTGGTCAGCTGTTGTACTGTTGTATTTGTCACTTCACATTAAATGTTATATTAAAAGTTCATTTCTGTGTAAAAATAGGTTATGTTTCTTCACAAATTTATTTGTTTTATGGTAACTGTAGGAAAAGTATAATGTGCAACTCGAGTTCAAAGTACAATTGCCTCACTCGAGAAACCATTCCTCACTCGCCTACGGCTCGTGAGTAAGGATTTCTCTCGAGTGAGTCAATTGCTCACTTTTCTCGCTAGTTGCACAAATAACTAATTCCACTTAATTATTTGAACATAAACTGATGAGCAAGAAAATATAATAATTTATGACTACTGCAAGGTATTTAATTACTGATCTCAAAATGAACAAATCGTACAAAGTAATCCAAGGTGTAAAATAATATTAGCAAATAAGTTTTTTTTATTTTACCACTTAACGAAAATGAGTTAACAATTCTGAGTAGCAATTGTATTTTCTTATAAATTTCATTAAATATATAATACATTCCTGAGCCACTACAAATATACGAAATAACAAATAAACCTATTTACTAAAGACACATTCAATAGAGAGCAGAATTAAGCAAGCAACGTTTAGGAGGAACAATATTAAACTAAACAGCTTTTAACCACCATTTATATTCTAACCAGTTGCATGCTTTCCGCTTGCTGGGTAAACTGTTTACCTTTATAATGATTTAACAACTACAATAGTTAGTTTACGATATATATTTGGAGGGTTTTTTAAATATATCGTTATATGATGATAAGAAGAATGTTTTAGCGATACAAAATATATCTTCTAGTTGAACCAAGGAAAAAGCTTTAATCTCCCATAGTGATGAGAAAAAATTTGAGGGAATTATAAATAGAAATAGGGTTAGAAAAGGGAGAAATAATCACAATTTACATTTGTTTGAAAATATATTTGGTGCGAAACAAATATGCGTCTTCAATGGTGTATTTTATTTGCGAAGTATCCTAATTTAAAACGGTGACCTAAAAAAGATATTTTTATCACTATAATAACACTAATGTGTATTTTCAATTTAAAAGATTGATTAAATTTAACCTAAAACTATTAAACATTATGACTTTACAAATAAAATCATCATTATTGAAACGACATCATGTTAACCTTTTTGGTAAAACTTTTTTGAATATACAGTATTAAAAAATATTGTTTACTTATAAATATTGATGACCTGGTAATATTTATTTGTTACTTACTGAGCTGTTAAGTTTCAATAAAATAATACATAAATACCGTTGCCTTCGTTTGGCCAGCTGCAATGTTCTGATATGGTCTGAACAGCGTACAAAAAAATAGTAGTTTTTTTATCTCTGCTTCAAAAAAATCATGATTACAATTGTCAAAAAATCACAAATCGTAATTGGCCATCAGGTTTTTTAATTGGAAAATTTTTATATTTTTATAGCTATTTCTAGTTAATTAATACATGTTTGTGCAAATTTTCAATTTCGTATGTCCAACCACTTTTTAGAAAAAAAAATAATAAGTGAATAAAAAAATAGCAGATGGGTGAGTAACTAAGGAATTTGGGACAATTTAAATGTTATATTAAGATATGTTTCTTTTCCAGGAACAATGCTCTAAAATATTGGTAGAGAGTTTCGGGGCACCCTGTATATTTATATATTTATAATTTTCCTGGTAAATTACAGATACATAGTAAAAACGAAAAGCGGAGGAAACATTAGTGGATGGAAAGGGTGCATCGAACCATATGACTCGGACATTGATAAATGTTCTTAACTCCTGAAGACGCGCTGTTTTATCAATGTAAACAATATTAACAAATTGACGTATATATTTTGTAAATAGTTCAAAAGTCTGAACATTTTTTACTAATCAATAATATGTTGTCAAATTACAAATTTTGTTGATAACAATTATTTAAAAGACTAATGGTAAAACTAGTTGGGGTTTTTTCCATGCACTGATTAATCTATCAGTTTTATTATTAATTAATAAATCATAAATCGCAAAGAACCATTTACCGTTCAACAATGCAAATAATTTTAACAAAAATATTAAATAGTTTCTAGACAAAACATCTTTTATATAAATATCACCCATTGCTGACAAAGTCATATGGTTACCATAAATAGTCCTTATGAAGAAAGAGACATATAAACAGCTGACAAAATGTTACAGTATGATTATTATGATTCAGTTATACATTTTTTTTAACACATTGATTACCAATACAATGCATATGTTTCAATTAAAATATTGATTCAAAATCCGTATGGTATTGTTTCAAAACGTAAAATGTAATTTAAATAAATACCGTTACTTTTAGACACTATTAACATAATAGCAAACAAGTGTTTTAACGTAGAATATAACCATCACTGAAAAATGTTTAACATTTTCGAAGAGTAGAAAATTATACAAAACAATAACTGGAATCATATTTCACGCGGGAAACGCGTATTGCAATGCGATCTCGTAAAATACGAGACAATTGTAATCTTCTGGGATGTTTATGCTATTGATATTTACTGAGATACTGTTCCATAAGCCAATTTCATATTTTTCTTTCTTATTGCAGGTTAGGATTTTCTTCATGTGGTTGTTATTTAAATATAATATTTTTGGTAATAGTTGATATGAGAGATTGACTTTTAATGTTTTTAAGTTAGAAAACATTATATTTGCTCCCCAATTACTTAGTGACCGAATATATATTTTTTTAATTAGCACAAAATATCAAATGAATTTTGAATTTTAACTGCAACCTTTTTGTTTTTAATATTAGAGGTACATTAGTTCTGAAAATAACAATCAAAGCATTAAGCATTAAAAAGGGAGGATAAAAAGGCAAAAGCACTAAAGTCCTTAAGATTTTAATTAAATAAGAAACTAGGCAAAATGAAGAAAAATCAAGCTCTTCCTGAAATAAAAATGTTAAATAATGACTTAACTATGATGGTGTAAAATTATGCATTTAACTCGACTGGTAATTTATCAATAAAAAAATATGACTTTGAATTTAATGAGCTCATTCAACGATCGTGGACTAAATAAATCATAAACAATAAGTTATGTTTTTAAAAGGGGCATCCTTGCAAATAATCAAAATAGAGTAATCTGTAAATTAAACTAGAAAATATTATAAATTAAGAGGGAGTATGTAGGGAACCTTGAAGAACTTAGTCTTGTCTTTCAAACTATTTTTGATAATGTGCATTTACCTAACACAATTTATTATGTGATAAACACGGATTTCTTAAATCTCTAGTACCTGAACAAAAATGCATATTGTTTTATAAATAATTGAGCAAAATTGGTGTGGAAACAAACATTTTACGATTTCGATAGCATTAATGGTGAACGGGTTAAACATTAACTGATTTAGTGTTATATATCATTATTTTGAAAAATGGATTAAACACTAATGGCCACAACTCATAACTTGAGCTTTACAACAGTGTGCGATTATTTAATGTTTAATATTTTACATCTCTGACCAAAGCATTCCATGAATTGTTTAACGTGTAAAATATACAGCGGATTACTTTACTTTAGTTTGGTTCACTGTTTTACCATTACGTAAAGCTCTTAAGCGTTATTTTATACTGAATTCTATACTTCATGTAATAAATCTCCTTATAAATATTATATCTTTATGGAAGAAAGCGTAGAACCGTGTTTGATTAAAAGACAAGCAAACATCACATTTATTTTAACCTAGGTTTAAAAGGTATTTTTACATACCAATTAAAACTGTTACATAACCGATAATGTTGATAAATACCGTACGTTAATTGTTAAACATTTTAAAATCAAAACAATGTTAATACTTGTTATGAATCATTATACCCACTTCTTCAAGATCTAAATAATATAAAACCAGATATGTTTCAGTTAATAATAATTGATCCGCCTTACATACTACTAGAAATATTGGAAAACAGGGAACTTTTTCACTGTATTTACTGTCCAAACTGAAACAAAAATACAAGTTTTGCTGAATACATGCCTACTATCCATGTTAAAAATGTTAAAAACATCCTGTTTTGGAGTCTTGAAACCACTTAAGCGAACATAAGCAGATCTAAAGCTTAAAAGTGTAGCATATTGTTAGAAAACTTATAAAATAGCGTAGTTTTCAACATATGTTTCTACCTTCTTCTATGCAGGGTTTATGCAATTGACCAATGTTTTTCGAACCATTTTCATAGACCTTAATTTTAATATTTGGATCTGTTTGCAATCGAGTTTTTACTGTTGATCTTCCATAATTTTATATTATTCTTATTCAAAATTTAATGTTTAGTAAGAAAATGACATTATTTAATCAAATGCATTTACAGGTAATTGAGAAATTGCTGTATTGTGTTTAAAAACATGGTTATTTAAAAAAAACCTTAAATCATTCGTTCGGAAGGTAATTTTTAGACTTGGAACCTCTTATATACATCATCACACATAATAAACTTTGTACTTGCACCAAAAAGTTGTTGTAAAACTAATGACCAGCCACCCTGTATATATAAACATACATGCTTCTGATACAGCAGCAATTTGACTTTTGATTGAATCTATTTTAATACTAACTGCAGTGCAAATCAAGTGTATCAGAATTATACTCGACAAGAGGACAAATAGTAGCTTGAAGTTATAAACTACTATGTTGTAACAGCTTGATTTACGTTCAGTTGAATGCAGGCAATTATCGTGGAAACGATAAATTATGTTGTCTTCTCTTGTAACAGTTGTCAGTAAATTGTATTGCACTAGTGTTTCAGTATGGCTGTATCACTAACTTTGTATACACTAATTAGTACAAGAGGACTTTTTATTAGTGATGTGTTAAGATGATTAGAACATGTATTCGTACCTTATAAAGAGATACCTAACATGTATCTCATGTTACATACGAACATGTATTCGTACCTTCAGAGATGCCTAGTAAAAATACTAATTTTTATTTATTTATTTATAAGAGATTGATGGCCTCTTTTAACCTTACATTTGCCCGTCCACATAGACTAACTGCCCCGTACGTGGAACGTATCCAGCAAAGCAAGGTGTGAGCCAGTGCAGTACGAAGGTGAACAGTACTGATAAAATGTTTTTGACAGTGACCAGGATCCGAACCCTTGACATCACTGCCTTGGGTCCAAAGTCATGACGCAACCAATTGAGGCACCGACTCGCCCTACAGAACCATCATGGGAATTACCATCATGGGAGCAAGCTAAAATTTAATAATATGGGTAGATTTTCGTATCTGTTGTCAAAAACAACCGAATGAAAATATCGATCGATATATCGAATAATTTTTCATTCGATTGTTTTTTTACAACAGATACGGAAGTATACCCAATAATATTTTCAAGACATATTGGCTAGTCCAACTATGCAAGTATCTCCCAAAAAATGATTTCATAAATAATTTTGTAGGAATATGATGTTACTTCACCTACCAAACTGAAACAAAATACAATTACTACATACAACTCAAACACCCTCGAACCATTTTACGATTCAGACTCAACCTTTATACAGCATACACCATTAAAAGCTACACTGTGGGTATCGAATCGTCAAACGATTCCAATTTTCGTCGATTCAATGTAATCAAAATGCGCCATTCGCCCTCGCGGTAATCATAGAAATCAGATTACTCGGTGGTTGTTGAATCTTCATCACTGATTGAAAATCGATTAACCGCAATCAAAGCGTGTTAGCTTCAAACCGACTTTGCTTGTTTTACGAAAATTATCTAGCCCCAATCATGCCAGTGGCTTCTTGTTATGTACTAGGATACGTAAAATTGGTTAATAGATTACATAAAATAAATTATTTAATTGAAATCATTAGTCAAATACCATGTACCATGTATTAGATAAATGCTTTTTTGGATGCCATATTATGTTAAAATGGTATCCTTAAGAATGCCCGCAGCAAACCTGTAGACTAATCAAATTTCAATTTGTCTTATTGGACAATTACTACTATATTTCCATAAACAATACAAATGTATTCCCCATTTAAATGCCATAAGATTTAACGAGTACATAGGCTTGCTGCTACAGGGAGATTCAAAAGTGTTATTTTGACCAATTAGTAATAGTATAGGTTGAAATAAATAAATTTGTCAAATTTTATCAACATAATATACTTATAAACATTGTAACTGCAACAGTTAAGAATAACATGGTAAATTTAATTGCACACTGTTTTAACGTTATCCGTAACCTTTCATTGAACAACAACACTTCAATATACAAAATGGTGGGTTTTTTTAACTCTACAAGATGGTCATTATAGAAACATTTCCATGGGCATTTTTATCATTAAACATTTCCGTTGAGTAAAATTATGTCAATGTAAAAAATATTCAGGATTCCTTGTGACAACATTTATACGAAATTCCAGGAAAGTTGTAATCTTTTATGGCGGATAAGTTTATATATTAGTATGAGATGAACACCATTGGTTGGTTTGTTTTCACAGCGGAATGTAAATTCCTGCAAAACCCCCTCTGAGAGCACTTACGACACATTCAATGAACCAAATTCAATTTGTTCGGTTAAGTGAAAGTTCACAAGGGTGGGAACACGTAAAACCACTTTAAACTTTTCAGTTTAAAACTTTGCGGAAGAATGCTGCACTAGGTTGGAAAAATTAATCTGAATGTGAGTAGTTGTGAATTGTTATTTTTTGTTATATTCGTGACAAAAATATTTTAAATATTAAAAGAGCTGTTAATTTTTTCCTGTGTATCAAAGTTTGCTTTTTACAAACACTTAATCAGTTATGTTAATTTAATCATAATCTCAATGGAGGTAAATTTGCATAGCAAGTCCATACCTAGAAAGAAGACTTTTAAATTATCGGTTTATTTAATTAAGAAATTTACTATAAAACAACCATATAGGCCTACTACCTCATAAGTGAAGTACGACTTAAATGAATCATTTGTAAGGAATACTAATATGATAAAGAAAAGAGTGTAAATAAATAAGAACAAATTGTAATAAAGCATTTCTAGCTTTAACTAAGGACAGTTTTTATTTTCTTCAGATAAACCACTTGATAGAGTCTTGGTGCAAATTAACTTTATCTTGATTTGATCAAAACAAGATAAAACAACAACAAACAACAACAACAACAACAACAACAACATAACAAGATAACAAGATTGTAGGGCTTGTCTTACAAAATATCCTTCACCTTAATTTGATTACCAAACAGATATTTATTGATTAGTGTTTGTGATACTACATAGAAAAATAGATAAAAGATTTAGTAATAAATATCCTCATCAATATGTAATGTGTTTGACGATTTCACAAAAAATAATATTATTTTTTAGATGTATAAATTTTAAACACATTAGTGATACGTGTCCTAAAAAGGATTTCTAAATATTAATTTTGTTTTTAATCAACAAAAGGATGTATACAGTTTGGAAGGAACTGATAAAATTCCAACAGCATTCGGAATAACAGCATAAAAAATACAATCGCATCAGATCGTGATAAAATATGATATTGAATTTCCATATCCGTAAAGCCATGAACTCTGCTCTGTTTTAGCAATTTTCCTCTTTATTCACTGTTTATATTGCTCCAATAAAGACATTATTGTATTTCAGTAGATTTTCTTCTTGAATAAGTTTTTTACACTACTAATGCTACTAATGCTACTAATATGCTACATCTGTTCAGAAAATCCATTATAAAAATAAACAAAAAACATATGAAGGTCATTAGTGCGTAGAGCCAACTGAATGTAATGGAGTCAATCTTAATTTAATATGTTCTCCTACCAGGAAAATAAGAAACTAATATCTTTGAAGATAAAAGTCGTATGACGTAACTGAAAGAATTGTATACGAATGACATTAACATATGGTTTGACAGTTCCATTTAAGTAATTTTAAATAATATTCGGGTGAGTGGCATCATTTATTTATGTTTATGATCCATACAGTTTCTGTTAAAATATTTGTGCAGTATTTAATATGTTTTTTCGAGCCAGCTGTGTGGAATTGTGAAATCAAAATTCATTTGACAGTTTGTTGTGCTTGATTTTAAACTTGGTAGGTTCTTTGTTACCATAGATCTCATCAATCAATATTTACTTTCAAATCTCTCACCTCAGATTTTTTATATCCCACGGGGCAGAGCCCTAGGTCAATATCGATGCGGGAATAGTTATATATGTATCCTCGGAGCTGTAGTTTCATTTGTGTGCAATTTGAGCCCAGTAGGTTCAGCAGTTTTTGAGTTTATCGCATACAAACACACAGACACCACATGTTCTTTATAATAGTATAGATAGATAAATAGGTAGATGATAAATAGATAGATAATATAATATATAGATAGATAAATCATGTGAAATTACATATTTAATATTGCCTTATAGCCCAGGCAAATTAGACATATGCTCCCCAAAAAATCGTCTAAAGCTGGAAAGTGTTTTAATACCTTTTGGGGGTCCCAAATAAGAGTCCTGTGAGTTTGCGACGGATTCTGACGTCTGCTTAAGTTTTGGGAGTCGAAAAACTATGAAAATTTTGCACTTATTTCAGTTTTTTTCTTATAACTCCTAAATAACGAATCCTACGGAAAATGTTGTTCAAAGGTCTCTTTTAGTGCATTAAATTTTGCGTCAATTGGTGTTAAATACGTCAATATCGGCCGAGCCATTTAGCCGCTGTAGCTTTTTAAAGTTGGATCATTTTCTTCAACATGGCCAAAAAGTTGATTATTTGACCAGTTTTCGGCTTACAACTCCTAATCGACGCTTGCTATACAAAAATGCACCTGTAGTTAGTTTGGAAAAGACAACATTCTGCGTAATATGTTTTTTTACCAATCAATACTGGTAATTGATTGCTACCTACTTTGTATGGTCGCCATTTCATTGAAAAAAAATATTAAAGTTAAAGTTGGAAAATGTTACTAAAATTAATATTTAATATTAATATTTTTTCAATGAAATGGCGACCATACAAAGTAGGTAGCAATCAATTACCATTATTGATTGGTAAAAAAACATATTACGCAGAATGTTGTCTTTTCCAAACTAACTACAGGTGCATTTTTGTATAGCAAGCGTCGATTAGGAGTTGTAAGCCGAAAAATGGTCAAATAATCAACTTTTTGGCCATGTTGATGAAAATGACCTAACTTTAAAAAGCTACAGCGGCTAAATGGCTCGGCCGATTTTGACGTATTTAACACCAATCGACGCAGAATTTAATGCACTAAAAGAGACCTTTGAACAACATTTTCCGTAGGATTCGTTATTTAGGAGTTATAAGCAAAAAACTGAAAGAAGTGCAAAATTTTCATAGTTTTTCGACTCCCAAAACTTAAGCAGACGTCAGAATCCGTCGCAAACTCACAGGACTCTTATTTGGGACCCCCAAAAGGTATTAAAACACTTTCCAGCTTTAGACGATTTTTTGGGGAGTACTCCCTATATTTGATCTAATTTGCCTGGACTATTAGAGCTTAATACATTTATTAGTAAAATATGGGTGTAGTTTAAAGAAAAAATCCCATTTTTCTATCATTCATCAGATATTGTTTTATGTAACAGAATAACTACGAATCATTGTTCTATATCCGGCTTGAGAGCCAGTGTAGGAAAAAGAGTGTATTAAGCATGGAAGAAACTGATGCAATTTTCAAAACTCATTTCCTTTCCTAAATCAGATTATCCGAGTACATTTTTGATGTTATTGTTTTACGCGATGTACCCGAATCAACTTATATCCTTAGCAAAATACTATGTTTATTTTAATATAGTTAACCCGTTTTAACTTAATCCTATTACAAATGAATATTGTATTAATTTAATCAGAGGTTTGACTTCCAAAATATTTCACCTAGATTTGAATGTTACACATGAATTTGCTATTGAATGGTTGTCATACTAAATGGAACAGATACAGTAGATATCAGGTTTATGGATCAATATTATCATCAATCAGTAGTAGTCTATGTTGACGATTAAAAAAAAAACTAATATCATGTTTTGGAATTTTAACATTTGATGTTTTTAATATGGTAAAATGAAGGTTAATAATGTAGGTCATAATGTATAACCCTATGATTTTAATTTTAAATATGAAGTTTTATTTAGCTGACTGTTCTAAAAGCAATATAATTTTTTTTATAAATAAGATTTAGAAGTAAACCCATACATGTTTCCCACTCAATGCTACAAATGTCAACATGCACCTGTAAACTATAATTAAAACCTTCACATATAGATATAAGACTTTGTTATAAGATAATATTTGTACGGATTAATTCATCTGTTAAAAATACAAAAGTACTCAAATCTTCAAAAGCAACATTGTTATTGTCATACAGAGCGTTTTATATTAGAAAAACATGCACTAATTGTTGGCCTGTCCTTTTAAAGTAGGTTCTTTTGATTCCTATTTCTTATCCTTTCTTAGGATTCAATTAATTAGGTGAGGTACTTGGTTAGTCGATGATTTAGTCGGTAGCACCAAAGAATTGGATTCTGTCCCTACTATCTGACACAGCTTTTTATCCTATGTGGCCTATTTGGATGGGCAAATGCAAGGTAAAAGGTAGCGGCCTCTTAAACAAATCTCAAAGACATAAATAAAAAAAATTTGAAATGTTGATGTATTAAATAATTTATTTATTTTTTATTATTTATTGTTCCCTACTAAGTGTTCATTTTCTGTACATTCAATATGGTACGGAACCTTCCTTTTTAATGATTTTTCTAACAAAACCCAAGAAGGTTTTCAGTGGTATAACATTATCTAAAAATGTTAAATTGCATTCAAAACTAAACAAATAAGCTTTATAATTTATATTTAGAATTTACACGTGAATATATTTACCAAGTATCTGATAATTTATTGCACTTTTAACTCTTGTAATTTATCAAATGTATTCAAAAGTTGGAAAGCAACCTATTGAATAATGCATGGATGTTATTTTACTTTTAAAACGTGGCAACACTTCTGCACCAGGGAAGTTTTAAAGGGAAACCCAAGGTGTATTTTCTAACGAGATTGTGAGTGTTACAAGGACCATCAGCTACAAGATCCTCTACGAGTCTGTTGTATCTTTGCTACTCTCGTCCTTCGTTACAATGTTGTATTTGTAAGCAGAAGTGGTAGAACGATAGGACTTCTTCATATGTAAGGGTGAAGAACTCTATATTTGGTGTTTTTTTAGCTGGAACGTTTGTACTATTTGAAATATAAGAATCTCATAATCGGCTACGATGAACACTTTATTCACTACTAATAGCTTTAGAAAAGACCTGGAAGCTGAAAATTACCATATTGTATATTGTAATTATCATTATGTTTAAAAAGTATATATACTAAATCTCCACACAAGTTTACACGTATAAAGGAATTGACCCTGAACTACTGAATTTTGAATCTTAGCTGAGATTTTCCTCTTAAACGAATATTTCCTACTAAAATGCATACCACACTCAATCGTACAACTTTTTATTTAGAGTGCAAAAACAAACAAATTATTTTAAGAGACACAGCCTTCTAACGTGGTATTATATTGCCGAAGCATTGTACTTGTTTTATTGTTAATTTAAATACAACACATTGCTTAACTAATCTGATTGCTTAATAAGTTTGGATATGCACATTTAACTCAAGTGACTTAATTTAATGTTCAAAGTATTACCTATTGAATGATACGGATATAAAAGGTCATGTTGTGTTTCATGACTCAATTAAGGTCAATTAAATCTACTTTTGAAAAAATTGAATCTGTGTACTGAGGATATTAAGAAGAAATATTTGCTGCTTACAGAGTTACATTTTTCAAAAAACAACTAATTAAAATGTCATAAAACTTTATGTAAATATTACAAGAAAGCAAGACAAGCACAATGAAGTTTAAATTAGTAGATAGCTTGTTAAATAAATAAGGAGGATCCTTATTTAAACATTTCCGTTAATAATAACGTATATAACGTAAATAACGTTTTTTCCTTATTGAAAAAGTTAACGTGATTTTATGACTAATACAATCTAAAATAATAACTTAATAACTTACTACTTTATAACTTAATTGTAATTAAATTCAAGCTTTGAAGTAGAAAATTAAATTATTACATGTTTTCATAAATGATGGAGATAATGCTGCTTTATAAATTGATAAAGGATGTTCCATTTCCTGGGATTAAGAGCATTTATCAAAGTCTGAGGAACTCGGTCCGTAGAACTGTTCAATCTTCTAATGGTTTAGAACAAAACAGAGTTGTACCCTTTTCATTTAATTATTATCTCCAATTAGATCTAATATCGTTATCGCTGGTAATTCGTAGGACAATTAAAAATCAATTCATCCAGTCCATTAGCTGTTTTCAAATGAAAATAAATAATCTTATTGGTTTACAATTGATTTATTTACTCAAATGCTACATACAAACTTACGTTCAATTAAATTGATGCATAACTAATGATTGATGATTGCAAAATAAATTATTTTGTATGAATAAATTATTTTGTATGCTAATATTTTAATAATTGTTATTCAGAAATATTTCTCTAAACCAACATAGTAGAACCAGAGAGTCTTTGGATCTTGACAAGCTATAGTTTTCGAGTTTTTTCCTCGTTACACATTGTTAACAAAATGTTGTATTTTGTCTTTTTGTACAACATTTATGTTTATTTTAGTGAAAAAGTTTGTTTGTAATACTTTTAATTATTAAAAATATAATTTGTGTATCTAGGAATTGTATTGGTGGAGGTTTATTATTTTATCGCTTTTTAATTTTACATAAACTCTTTAGTCTATTTTCAAGGTCGGTATTTCTAAATTAAAATGATTGTATCTAGCTTAAATTATACGTGTACTCTCTATTTTAAACAAATATTCTACTAACCAAAAAGGTAAGATCTCAAAAACTATAAATTAAACATTTGTATTTTATTGTAACGGATAATATGTAAAATGTCGTAGTTCATTGTTTATGGATATATTTTAATGCAACCAAGTGAATTGCACATTCTAATCTAATTTTTTATATGATATTTTAATAAAGACCACTCTTTATTAACTTCCTACAAGTAGTTAACCAAACTACTTTAATATTTTAGTACTTTTCAATGAAATGGTGACCATACAAAGTAGGTATTTTAAGCCAAGTATGGATTGAGATGAGTGTAGGATGAGTGGTGTGATCTTGTAGTCTTGTTAGTGACTAAGGCCGAATTATTTCTTAGACACAGCTGTTAATTAATAGCCCATACAGCTAATGGCAACTAAGGGACCTACAGTTTATAGTGGAATCCGAACCTCCGTGCTTAGTATGCAGGTTTGATGAAGCAGGGGAATTCAAAATTAAAGCAGTATATAAATAGTTTGCTTTTATTTCGTTTCCATCCATCTACATTATATTGTATAAGTGCATACGCCTAAAGGCAATATAGGAGGTAATCTTACATTTGTTTGCAAAGAAGGCTCATAGGAACAAATATCCGGAAGGATCTATCCTTTATTATATCGTAAATACCTTCTGAATCCTACCTGTTACAGACAGAATGAAATCCCTTTGCTCACTGTGACCTACACGAATTGGATGACTTCAAGACAAAATACTTCGATATAGCCTTTAGTAGAAAAAGTAACTCTTCTCTGCTTAGCGACCCTTATTTTTGTTTACCTCGGCTGTCATACTGCTTAAGATATATTTTTTTTATTAATTTAAATTTTATGCCATTTTCTTACGAGATAATGAGATGATGATTTTTTTTTAGATAGGTTTAATTTCTGTAATCATACGAACAAATACTTGGGCTACAACAAAATCTAAATAAATAGATTATTGTAAGCAAAGCGAGTCTGACTAATATTTATAGTTTCATTTATGAAGAGACTGAAAATATTTTTTATTTTTGTTTTTAAAAAAATTAAGAGTTTGAGCATAAAAAAAGTATAAATTCATCTCATCAAACCATTAAAAATTATGGATAAATACATTTTTTTACATTACTATTGTAATATTACGATAAATTTAAATAAAGTACTAATCACATTGTATATTGAGGAACATTTTATAGGTTAATTTGTCGACGGTATTATTTATCACTGATATAACATTTTCCTCTTTCAGTAGTTGCTAAAACATTTATCTCTGTTACATTAGTCGGCTCACTGAACTGTTCATTTGCTAATGGAAAACAAGAAAGAAATAAACAAGGAAAGAATTAATATATTTCTTTCACTTTCAATGGTAACACATTTAAATTTTAACTAATATACTGAAAAATTACAATTTTATTTATATTTGTAATTTTAAAAATTTTGACTTTCATCAAACATCTAATGTTCTAAAATATTAGTAGGAAGTAGTATAAATAATATTTATATATTTTTAAGAAATTTGTTACTTGTTTTTATATACCTAAATATATTTTAAGTGATCCAACTTTTGTACAAAAATAGAATTTTATCTTCGTATTCCTAATATTAGTGGTGTTGCTAATTGTAAATAAATCATAGTGTAATACCTATTTCATATTATCAGCCTAATATAAGTTAATGTAATATTATGGCAATGTTTAATTACTAGTTCAAGATTTCATTTAACTTGCAGAATTTTGAATCTAAAAGTTTCGTTTTAATGAGACGGTAGAACCGTTACTTCATCCATGACAGCAACTTGAAGTGTGACAGTACTTATAACACTCTAGATATTTCTCAAGATACTGCATAGCTCGTTACTTAAATCTGTATAGGTAAAATGGATATATTTATGCAATAAATTAAGCAGTTTTGGCGTAGTGACATAAATAATATATATGTATTACTTTTTGCCATGAGGGCCTATGGTTGTTTTACATTTAAAAACCTTAATAGAGGCCCGATCTTGGATCCTGTTAATAGTTATTGGTGTTTTACCATGTGACTATTGTTGAACAGATATCCACCATTTAGTTTTTCGTGTTTGAAATATATATATTTAAAGCTATTTAATAAATCTTTGTGGTGATTATTATACCATTTTATCAACTCACCGTTTCAGATTAATAAAAAAAAAACTCTTTTTAATGGCCTGGCAGCCGTTTTAGTTTTATAACTTACATTACAAAAGGGTTATGATTTTATGACAAATGCCAAGAAACTTGTTATTTGGCATAAATAAATTATCTATCAAACAACACCAAGTTTAAAAATGTCGAATTATATAGCTGAGAAATAAAGATTTTTAGTGTACACTACACGGGCACATGTTTAAATCAATTTGCACCTATAAAATTTATATAATTATTTAATAGTTGTGACTTCTAAGTGATAAGTGATTCAATATTTTTGATCTTTGTGTGGCTTAATAGATAATGTTTAATGTGAAATAAAAATTTTCCTGGCTTAGTAAAAAAAATTAATTTTAGATTTAAAATTTAAATGGCTGCCACTTCAAAACCAAAACATTTGTTTTATGATTTTTTCTGAAACAGATTATGACTGAAGCGGATGTAACGGTAACAACATATTTTTTGAAAGATGTTATCTTGATTTTGATTTTATTTCGACGTATTCTTAAGTTTTATGTATTTACTAATGGGACATCCTGTATTTATACATAAATATAGGCTATATATACAATTTTTCATTTTAGAAAAAAAAAATGTAATACCCTAAAATAAAAAAAATCATTTACATCTCTGTTTATATCCCAGCATCCATTAGCAAATGAAATGTTCAGTGAACCAAATGATTCTGACTTAAACTAATGACTTTGATAAATGATCTTTAAACAAAGAACAAGTGTAAAGTGATTTACAAATGTATTTACTAGAACGTTTTCAGTAAATATTTGTTATTTTACAAGCTTCGAGAATATTAATGTTTTGTAATTGAGCGGAGCGAGCGAAGCGAGCGAAGCTCTTATACGTCGACTTTTATGCATTTCGTAATACGCAAACTCCTCCTAGACGGATGAATCAATCGTTTTCAAATTTTGGATGGTGATAAAGACCATATCGGTGAGTGCCAACATCTATATGGCGTTAAAAATAACTCTCAGGAATCCGCCCCACTGGGTCTCAAAGTTTCAATGTAATCCTTATGGAAGCAGTATTTGACACATAAACAAAGACATATGATCAGCTGTTGACTTTTAAATGCAGTAGCATTATTCCACAGATATTAGAACAGAAACGGTATGAATCCTAAAAATAATCACAACACTAGCTTGAGGTCCGTGACGTAGGAAAGGAAGTACTAAAGGTGAACAGTCTGGAGTGTAGAAACTGTTTATGACGATTAGATTTAGGTATCTGCATTCCTCAAATTCTATGGGAAGGGAGGAAAACGGGTCCGTGACGTAGAAAGTGGTGAAGGAAGTACTAAAGGTGAGAAGTTTGCAAACTGTTTATGACGATTAGATTTAGGTATCTGCATTCCAAACATTATAAGGGAAGGGAGGAAAACGGGTCCGCGACGTAGGAAGTGATGAAGGAAGTAAGCAAAGCAAGCTGTCCGGAGTGTGGGAACTGCTTATTACCATTATATTAAGGTATTTGCAATCCTATGATGCTATGGGAAGGGAGGGAAACAGTTCCGTCACGTAGGAAGTGGTGAAGGAAGTAGTAGTTAAGGCAAGCTGTCCGGAATGTGGGAACTGTTTATGACGATTAGATTAAGGTATCTGCAATCATAAAATGCTATGGAAAGGGAGGGAAACAGGTCCGTGGCGTAGGAAGTGGCGAAGGAAGTAGTAAAGGTGAGCAGTCCGGAGTGTTGGAACTGTTTATGACGATTAGATTAAGGTATCTGCAATCATAAAATGCTATGGGTAGGGAGGTAAACAGTTCCGTGACGTAGGAAGTGGTGAAGGAAGTGGTAAATGCGAGCAGTCCGGAGTGTGGGAACTGTTTATGACCATTAGATTAAGTTATCTGCAATCATAAAATGCTATTGGAAGGGCGGAAAACGGGCCCGCGAAGTAGGAAGTGATGGGGGAAGTAGTCAAGGCGAGCTGTCCGGAGTGTGAGAATTGTTTATGACGATTAGATTAAGGTATCTGCAATCATAAAATGCTGTGGGAAGGGAGGAAAACAGGTCCACGATGTAGGAAGTGGTGAAGGAAGTAATCAAGGCAAGCTGTCCAGAGTGTGGGAACTGTTTAAGACGATTAGATCAAGGTATCTGTAACCCTAAAATGCTATGGGAAGGGAGGTAAACAGGTCCGTCACGTAGGAAGTTGTGAAGGAAGTAGTAAGGTGAGCAGTGTGGAGTGTGGGAACTGTTTATGACGATTATATTAAGGGATCTGCAATCCTAAAATGCTATGGAAAGGGAGAGAAAAGGTCCGAGACGTATGAAGTGGTGAAGGAATTAGTAAGGTGAGCAGTGTGGAGTGTGGGAACTGGAAACCGTTTGTGGCAGTTAGATTAATGTATCTGCAATGCTGAAATGCTATGAGGAGGGATGGAAGCATCCCCACGACATAGAAAATGGTGAAAGAAGTAGTAAAGGCTAGCAGTGCGGAGTGTGGGGAATGTTTGTGGAAATTAGATTAACGTTTCTAAAATACTAAATTGCTATGGAAAATGATGAAAACAGGTCCACGATGTAGGAAAAGGCTTAGAAAGTAGTAAAGTATAAGCATAGTGTGAAAACCGTCTGTGGCAGTTAGATTGATGTATCTTTAATCCAAAAATGCTATGAGAAGGGGAGGAAACAAGTCTATGACGTAGGAAATGGTGAAGGAAGTAGTAAGGCTTGCCGTGCAGAGTGTGGGAACTGTCTTTGGTTAGTACATTAATGTATCTGCAATCCTGAAATGCTATGGGAAGAGAGGGAAATAGGCCCACGGCGTAGGGGGTGGTGAAGGAAGTAGTATAGGTGAGCGTGTTGAGTGTGGTAATGGATTAATGTATCTGCAATGCTAAAACGATATTGGAAGAGACTGTAGACTGTAGGTTAAAATAATTTCGAAGCACGAATCGATACATATTTTGATACATGCAATCGTTTATAATATAAATTTACAACTGAGTTGACAACAGCTGATTTTTACTCAATAGAGGATAAAAACTAGTTTTACTCCACAGAGGATAAAAACTTGTTTTACTTCCTAAAGAGTAAAAATGCTACTTTAGACCCGCAACGCATGCATTAAAAACGACTGGTATTACTGCAGTATGACCAAAACAATATAATATAAACCCTTGATGACTCCGCTCAATTTTGTGGATGCCTCTGCGAACGCCACCTAGTTTAAGTTAAATGTTTTACTGTAGCAAGCAAGAAACGTAACGAGAATGGTACAAATACAAATCGAGAATATAATAAAAAAAAACAAAGCTTACAATATATTTTATAAGAATTTCCTGCAATACTAAAAACGTGAAGTAACTTATACTAACTAACTTATGATGAGTGGAAGTAGAAGAGTTCTACTGGAGCGGAAACTATCTAATTATGAATTAATTAACCAACAAGGAAATTATTAAACTATTCCATCTTCAAACTTTATTAGATAAGTAATGCACAATAAATTAGGTTAAATTACAATACATTTAAGAAAGATTCAATATAAATTAATTGCATGTTAATACATCATAAAATATATTCTCAGGGTCCTATAGAAAAGTAAATATCCTAGTTATTTCTGCTATTTAATTTTTTCATCGCACCTTAACTAATATATTAATGGAGCAATTTAAACGAACGCTATTTAAAGTTTTTACAATTTAAAAATGTAATATGTACATTGTTTTCAAATTTTTATACCCTTTAAGTGCAAAATAAAAAAGTTCTAGACATATTTTCATAAAATTAGCCATTTTTTTGCAATTTCAATCAAAAAATTAAAATGGCCTCCATTTTCAAATTTTTCATTAGATTATTTTTAACGTAGGTCTGTTTTACCTTGACATACATACGAAGATTCGTAATTATTGGTAATAAATTAAGATAAAAACCTTTTCGTTAAGAATATTAAATGGCGATATCCGGTTAACGAAGCAATCTTAAATAAAATGCCATACTTGATTTTAATTTTTTTTAACTGTAGAACTATTTTCCGAAGTTTGGCTTTGTCCTCACAAGACAACCCTGTATAAACAATTTGGAAATAATTACACACTGCCAGAAAGAAAACCAATCATTTAAGACCTATTTTCTATACGATCTTCTCTTATAGAATCGACCTAGGAACAATTTTCACAAAGTTTAACTGGAAATGTTTATACATCATGCATATTGTAAAAGGATATTTAAAACATCTCTTTTGTTTCATTCTAATACATTTGCACACACGACATACGTTCCCTACAAATGTTCGGCAGGTAGAAGGGACTCGAACATGCATGTAAATTGATATCCGATATCCAATGCTATAAAAACCGCCCGTGGTTTTCGTCGTTTTAAGCTTTCCTTTATAACAATATCGTTATTTCCTATGTAGAATATTATTGAAATTGCAGAATATTTATTCTTTCTTTTAAAACCTATGTTGTTTAGGCTTAAGTAGGTATTTTATGTATATGTAAAATCATCAGTGAAAAAAATCTAAACGTAATTTTTGTTACCGATACATTAGTAATAAGTTTATTTCTATTTCGTCGATACGTAAGTTACTAACTATGGTCACTATTCGTACATAAACCAGTATAACTTACCTTCATTATGTACATTTCTTTCACATTTTCCGATCACAACTTGTGTTAAAGATTGATTTGAATATCTTTTGTTTTAAATCTTGTTTATATTTTGAAAGAATGTTACTTTTTTATGTATGATATTGTAATAAAAAATCATAGTCCATTAAACATTTGTTATGGAAAATATTTCACTCAAAGATGCAACTTCCATTTTTGGCTCAGGGTAAGATAAATCATCGAAGCATATTCTTCCTAAATCATGCTTACTGTCCCATTCTAAAAGGTCATGTTTTTTAATGAAATATAACTCATGATATGTATATGTAAGTGAGAGCAATATTCATTAAAATAATTACAGTAACACAAACAATAAACTATCAATTTTCATATTTTTTTACAATAGGTAACGCCTTTATTGATAATTTCTCACAGTACTAAGTAACTGTAAGTGTTACAAGTTGAGCATTCTCATGAGTTACTGGTGTAAAATTAACACAGAACAGAACAATCACAAATTATTTGGACCCTCAAAAACCCAAACGTGAACTGTTTTTATACATAAAAAATCTGATTTGGGTTTTCTTTTGGATATTTGTTTGGAAATGTACAAAAAATTACTATTACACGTAACAACATTGAACTTAGAGCTTTCTTCCTATAATGGTTAATTTTATCATATTGCCTACTAATTTATGTTTTAATATCAGTTAATCCATCGGAATAAATGTGTTGACACAATCAATATTATCTGTTATTGAATTGTTTTCTTGTTCCTAAAACCCTTCGATTAAGTTGTAAAACGTTTATTGGATTCAAAAGAGGGCCAAGATAACAGAGCCATCAAAGGAACAAATATCTAGAACTGTCTTTCCTTTATTATATTGAAAGTTCTCTCGGAATCTTACCAATAAAAGGAAATAAACCCTTTTACCATCTGTGACTTACATGAATTGAGTAACTTTGATAGAATATTTCTCCGAGCATTTATATGTGAAAAATCTGGACCATGATTCCAAACTATGTGAACTGATAAATAAATCTTTAGAGAACTAATCATTTCAAGACCGTTAATTTTCTTATAAATTTTTTTATAGATTTTATATCTCATAAATTCAACGATTCGTTTTATTGTTTGCCCTGTTAACTACTTAAATAATTAAACTGTTGACTTACATTATTAGTCAAAGTAAGTCTACTAAAAACTCAAGAAAAAACTTAAAACCTAAGTTGGAATTGTCTGGGTAGCCGAGTGGTTATAGTGATTGCCTTCAAATCTGTAGGTCGCTAGTTCGAATCCATGTGATATCGTTTCCAGAGCCAGATGTAATTCGTCATTGGGCTATGAATTAATGACGCTATCTAACAAAAAGATCGACGTTAGATAGTAACAAGACAAGGGTTTGGACCTTTCTCTTTCAAAACTTAAAAAAATCCACTGGCGTAGAAACACGAAAAAACTAATCTAAATACGATTTCCATTAAAAGCGTTCTGAAGGATTAATTTTTTTTAGAGGAAAAGTGTTAAAGGGTAAACTAATTCGCCCCAAACGGATAACTCAATGATTATAATTAGTTAAGCCTATAAGAGCACTTAAATCTATGCTGATGCCATAAGCATCTTTCGTCTTAAATGATTTATTTGAGAAGAACTTTCTTTTATGTAAAACGATTTGCCTACTTATTAGTTCAAAATAGTTTTTATAAATTATTTGTTTTATATATTTATATATAATATATTTATACGTTATATTTTTTCAAACCATAGACTTTTGACTCTATTTCTCTATTTACTTCCATCAGAACGAAGAAAACTTCTTACACATTTTACAAACACCTACATAAAAATACAAACTTTTCCAGGAAGACCAGGAAGAATTTAAAGCTTGGGAAATACATAACTTAAGCGTAAATACATAACTTATATACATAACTTTATAATACATAACTTAGTCTGTTTAAATTATAACTATGACTTATATAATGTTATTTTTGTTTTAGGTGTGTGAGGGATCTAAATGTAAGTATATTAATACTTGTACTTTACCTTTAGTTTAACTCTAGTTCTAAAATATTTTATATTATTTAATAAGTTAAGCTTCACCGTCTAATAGGGAAACAGAACTAGAGCTAGGTTTTTTATCTTTACAAGTTGATAAGGACCGTCGTGACAAAAGTGTACTAAAATGCTTACTGTTAACTGTTAACATACAGGGTGGCTAAAAACAAATAACTTGCACCCCCTACCCTTAACTTTTTACTATTTGAGATATTTGAAATCGGTTTGTGACAACCTTCTTCATATCAATGAGGGGCTACAATAATGATGGTTAATTTTAAATCAATCTTTCTAAAGGGTAGGCTAGTTGGGATGGGGAATAACTCAAAATGTCCTTAGTCTACTTTCACATCAGTTTACAGGTCTTGATGAGACTACGCAATTGAAATATAGACAATTAAAATAGAGCTGGTAATAGGAGACACTGGAGGCGACTGATTCAGCAGTCAATCCTTGGGCTAATTATCTGAACAAGAAGGTGTAAGGTGGATACAATACTAGAAAATCGTGTAGGATTCTTGATTTTTTTATTATTTTAAAATCTATAAGCTATCTAAATGATTTGGCATGTTTGGTATTGTATTTTTTTTTTTTTTTTGTGTGATAACGGAAAAACAATATTGTAGTAATGAGACTTTATCTTTAACTAGTTGTTTTGCCAGTGATTCGAGGAAACAGAAAACAATAATTTACTTATTTTAATCTAATGTCAAAACTGTTACATATTTCCTAAAGATGCTAAATGGTTCAAATGGTTATTGTAGTACAACTTGATATTACAGATTTTTTTAAATATATTTACAAACAAATGTGTAGAAGAATTAAATTTAATAGTTTAATGGAAATTTAAACATAGAAAACCTGTTATAAGGATCAATGCAGAGGTTATAACTCTAAAGAAATGTTAACAAAAGATTATGAAAACTAATGTACCCATACACTATAAATTTTATAAATTTTATGTATATTCAATAATTTTATTTCATTGTATAGAACCCTTTAATAAGGTACGTGATCTTAGGGCAGATTATCTGAGAACTAATACTTTCCGGGAAGTTTCTCGTTATAATTCCATTCATTCAAGTACGTGGTCGATAGATATGTGATACTTACGTTTTTTGTATTTTTAGTCGCCTATTAGCTTTATAAATTACATTTTCCCTAATACTATATAGCTATTGCAGTAAACATCGTTTATCGTGATTCGTCATTTAAATTTTAAAATGGCAGTAACAAAAGCCACCACAGAAGCTTAAACATCATTTATACATTCTGCCTATACATTGTTTTATGTACTTCGACTATGACAACAATAATGTCTTTTGATATAAAACCAATTCATTTTCATTTTTTACTTGGATACTATTAAGATAGGATAGGATAGGTATATTGTTTTGGTTGTTAATTAAGGAGAAATGAAGAGAATGACTATATATTTTTTCCTATTCCATGAAAGTAATCGGTTATTTGTTCTAGGATTTTACTAATCTCCAAAACAACTCTTTGTTTAAAGTTCATTGTTGGACATGGTGAGTTAATGTTGTTCAAAGGTTTATTGCGGATAATTTCCATCACGATGGTAAAAAACAAAAAAAATGTTTTATTTTGTTTTTTACCATCTCGATGGGAAATATCCACAATTAAACCTTTAAACAAAACAACTCTGTTGTTATCAATAAATTTATAAATTTCCTATGGGATATTTGTAAATATACCAAGGTATTTTATATATATATATATATACATAAAACGAATGTAACTGGTACCATGGAGATTTCGTCTTGACAGTAAAATGTAATGATACTTACATTTATTACTCGATAAAGCTATTTTGGTTTTAATTAGACAAGTGATATATTTAGAATATCATGGTCTTATACATTAGTGTTGATATTGATATTAAGATTCCTAAACACGTCATTAACATCTGTTTAAACACTTTTCTCATCAATTAAACGACTGATACTAGTGGTAAAGATAAGTCAGTATTCCATCACTCGACAGTAAAAATAAAAATATAAAATGCCATAATGACTTAGTATTGTGGACTACAAGTAGCCAATGAAATTAAAAACCATAGATTTCACATTTTATGCGAAATAATGTGTTATATAGGCTATTCATGTAACGCCGTGTTTATATAATGCATTCAATATATTTTGCTTTTAATTATACATTTTTTACTAAAATGTTTCCTATTATCAATTTTATCTCATCACATATGATTTGTTAACTAATTGGAACCAATTTTCCTTTTTTTAAATGTTTTTTTTCTATAACTTTTTCGACCTTTCATTAAACTTTATAATCGTTCATTTATTCGATTATTTAGACGAATTAATAAAACATTGTCACAGGCATAGTAATAACATAACATTTTAATAGAAACCACTTTTGAGAGAAATACCAAATCCAATACCAATACAATCAATGGATACAGTTATAGAGAATTCATACACAATCGAATATCCGTTATCATAAAGGCTTGAACCCGGCCATTCGGTCTCTATTGTAATTTGATTACGGTTTTGATATGAAATTGGATATTGTATTGTCTTTACAAAGGCAAAAAGGTCCCAATTTACTATCAATTGAATTAAATTAAAAGCTTAGTATTTGCTATCAACTTATTGTCAATAGTTGAGTTATATAACAACAAATAACTTCTTCTCACAACAAAATACATAGTTTAAAACCACTGATATAAAAAATACTTTTTTTTATTACAAAACCAATTTTTAATGACTCGACAAATATATAGCACGTATTTATTTTAATTTACAAAACCGATTTATTTTTACTTACAACCTTTTTTGTAAGATTTGAGTTTTTTATATTTATACATGCCAGGAAACCTGTAGACTAAGCTACTCAAGATTGGGGAAACGCCATGTTGTGTCTTATTTAAAATAAATTCCCAATAACACTACACCTCATGGATAACTATGCAATCACGGATTTCAGATGATCAAGTAAAAAATGAAAATTAATTGGTTATTGTTGTCATAGTCGAAGTACGTAAAAAAATGTATAGGCAGAATGTATAAATGATGTTTAAGCTTCCATGGTGGCTTTTGTTACTGCCATTTTAAAATTTAAATGACGAATCACGATAAACGTTGTGTACTGCAATAGCTATGTAGTATTAGGGAAAATGTAATTTATAAAGCTAATAGGCGACTAAATACAAAAAAGGGTTAAAAAGATTGATTCAAAAAGTAAATTGTACACTACAAAATATTACAAAGAAATGCTATTTAATATTAGGTCCAAAGTGATCTAACTCACTTATATAGACAAGTTGAAATGTTTATCGTAGCATTAAACTTTCTAAGAGCACTTAAAGCTCATTCGACCTACCAGAGTGAATTAGTCACCAAAAGTGAAAGTTCATATGAGCTACACGTAAAAGCACTTTAGATTTGTGTTTTAAACCTTGGATTGACTTTCGAAATGTGAGTGTGGGTCACAACAGCTATGATCTCCCCTCACATGGGCTTAAGAGGTGTGCTGTAATACCAAAGTCAAAATTAAACTGTAAAAATGAATCGTCAATTTACAAAAAACGTTATTAATTTTATCATGACATAGTCAAATGAAGTTTTTGTTGACCGTACTAATTGTATTATTAGGCATGTTTATATTGGCTACATGTTATTGCATTTCTTGTAATTTAATTTACATTACATTTTAGCAAGATTAAATCAACATTTTTAGATATAAAAGTATAAAATTACATAAAATGTAAGATTAATTATATAAAGTTTTTAGAAATTAGTTTTAATGATACAAATAAATTACGATCCTTAAGCTATTTACAGAAATATTTCACAATACATTACTAAAAATATGATTGCTATATCCTTATGTGATAAGGATACACGGCTTTAGGGTTATATTCAGGACCCAAATATAATTCTGTCTTAACCCAGAAGCTATAACAATCTCCATAAACATGGAAATACGATTCGAGGTTCGATGATTTTTATGGAGTTGGATTTGGCTATTCACTTGTAGCCGGGTGGATGTTTTGCAAAGATTTTTTAAATACTTTTAAAGCTAAATTAGGTGCTTTATAAACAATTCCCGTTTAACGATGATTTCAACGAGTTGTTCAATATTTGCATAAACACATGTCACCATAGTTTTGGCTTTGTAAATGTTTAAATAATGCTCATCGTCCAACTAACATATTGAATAATAAACTTGTGTTTAATCATTATGTTGTTTCTTCTTAATTCAATAATTTTTGTCATGCGTGCTTAGGGAAAATCATAGTTCGAAGTGCATTGCTTATCTTTGGTTGTTATATATGTGCAAATATATTCGCTGTAGTTTGTAACAATTAATTATTTTTTTATTGAACACAACATTCTAAAAAACGGTTGCATTTAGGGAAATTTTGATGTGTGTTAGCAATGTACACATGGTAATGGATATGTCAAACTATAATAACTAAAAGGCTACCTAAAATTTTCCCCTCAAATTCCGTGTTTTAGTAATTATAATTATTGTTTAACAGTGAAAAAAAATGTAATAAATTAATTTACCGATATAAAATAATAAAAATGCAAAACAAAACTAATAACAAACCAAATAGTGATACAGCTACCTCAAATAAAATAACAATGTTTCCTAAACAATGTATATGTAAACATTTTCATACTTAATTTCTAGAAAACGAAGTTGCCACTAATTCACTCAAAAATTAATTCTCTTGAAAAACTGCGAGTGCAGGTAAAACACGTAAAGCCATTTTCAACTTTTTCAGTTCCAGACTTGTAAAAGTGAAATGATAATACATCGAAAGATTTTTATCCACTTTATGAAAAAAAAATGGTCTTTATGGTACTGTTTTAAAGGACTCCACTTGCTTTAACATTTAGATTCGGTTTAATTTCACACATTTTAACTTGTAATTTAATAGTTGTAATAGAGGTCTAAATTCATATACTCTTATCATAATAGACAAGCTAGAAATGGTGTTCAAGGTGGCGGATTAGCTAATACTTTGACCAAACAATGGAAATGTCTGATTGGTCAGGGCTGAATCCAGCCAAGAAGTTAGATGGGTAATGCTGAGGGTTACATTTTATAGGTTTGGGATGAAATAAGCTTTGGAAAAAGGTAATTAAATCAATATTTTAATTAAATCTAAACGTTGATCAAATTAAAAGGTATTTTCGTAGGTATATTGTTCCTTGGATATTGTTACTCATATTAACTTTCCCTTTTGGTGACTAATTCACTCGTGCTCTTAGGAAGTTTAAATGCTACGCTTAACATTTCAACTTGTCTATATAAGTTATAGTAACTTTGGACTTATTACATAGCATTTCTTTGTAATATTTTATAGTATAAGATTTATTTTTTTAAATCAAAATGTTAGAACCGTAAACTCTTTATTTTATACATAATTTGCCTCCATTGATTAATTGAAATAAAATGAGGTTACTAATCTGTCGTTCACCAATTCTATATTTAACATGGATGACTATAGTTTCGGGGTTAAAATCCCATTTTCAAATATTTCTCTTCAGTCATCAATTGTCAAACATATATTCCTGCACTTGCCGTCGTAAATATTCCATCACACATAAACACATACGGAAACATTTAGGTTTACAAAGTTATATACAAGCGCGCGAGGCCGGCCAAGGAAAAAAACAGACTGCAGTAAACAACTATCCTATTTCTGACAGAGTTTACAGGACAAAAAACGATCTAGAAAAAGTCTTATCGTTCTAAAAGCCGAAAGAGAACAAACTGTTTTTAAAGCTCATATTTTGTCTTTTTGAGTGTTTCTTTTATATTCTTTTGTTTATCTGTTATTCATGTTTTTCAGGCACTGGTTTTATGTTTGTTTTAAAAATGCTAAGCAAGCTTGGATTTAAATGTAACAGTTCAGGGACAGTAATGTTAATCATTGATAACTGATTTTTTATTGATTTTATAAATGTAACAGTTTAATACATGTGGGTACGACTATGGACAGTAATATTAATGATTATTAACTGATAAAAAAATTAAATATGTACTTATTTTCTGAACTTCTTACTATTCTCAAATCTCTAAAACGATTTTGTTATATTGTCCTGCAATTCTACCAAAATACCATAAAATATTAAAGGAAACGTAGGCCTAACCAAGGAAATGAGCAAGGCCAATTACTATAATTCGAGGCAACTTCAAGAATTCCAATTTGTGGAAGTTTCCTGCAATTGTTCATAAGGCAGACTTCTACTGGTTAAAAATTAACAGACAATGTGATCAGTATATGAATTTATTTCCATAAAATATTGTTATAATTTTTAATGTTTTAGAAAGTTATTGCGTAAATTGTGTTCATTGATGAAGTTTACAATATACCACACAAACAAAAGATATTTTATGAAAACATTAACATCATAATAGCCAAAATACAACAAACCTTAATGGTTCTAGAAGATTATTTTTGGTTGCAAAGTTAATTTCTATCGGTTATAATTGTTTACAGTAAGAGAAGGGAATATTATTTACCTCTTGTACTGTAATTGCCTGCATTCAACAACACGTATATCACAAGCTGCTGCAATGTGATTTATATCTTTAAGCTGTAATATATGACGACATCATGGACAATATAACACTTACAGTTCACTGCATAATCTATTGCAGGCCACTGACTAATAATTACATACTAGTTTGACTCTCAGTGTATATTGTGTTGTTGTTCGCAATAGTATTAATTGTTTTTTGTTGTTTAATACATATTAAATTTGTTTAGACATAACCATTATCATGAAAACCATTTTCGTTTTGATATAAAAATATTCTTTAAATAAAAAGGTGTGGTTTATTACAAACATTTTTATTTCGATTTAATAACTGTGCTTAAGTTTTTGTGCTACTTTACGAACGTTAATATAATAAAAATTATTAATATGATTTTAAACTACGTATGTACAATTGTAATCGCTTATTTTATTTTTATATGTATCCCCTCTTCCAATTTATTTTCTGATGGAAGGTAATGTCCTTTTTATTTTAAAGACAAATTTGACTAGTTTTATATGTAAAACATATTGTTGATATATGTTATATTGTTATTGTTATTTTTACCATATCACCATGTATTAAATAACAAAAACATATTAGCAAACTAGTAAAAAATACACTTGAATACTATGCTTTAAGTAAAATGCATAATGTGAAAACATTACTAGCACAAACTCATTAAACTAATCCCATATTAAACCACTGCAAAAAAAATTTACATATACATTTGCTTTCATGTAGACGGTAACAAAATAAATTGGGTGTTAAAAAATCTATTTAAAGCTCCAAGTCAAACAAATTATTTTAGTGAAAGTGAAATAGTGCTTAGGTTTTGTTAGATTGAAAGAATGTCATCTTTGAGACAAATATTAAAATAATTATTGTAATAATTGTAATTTACCGTAGTTCGTGGATATATTTTAAAATGTCTGAATGGTACCATATACTTAGTTTTTGCATTTTGCCTGTTAGTGAACTAACTGCTAAGATCTTGACTTTGATGAAAATGTTGTCCATAGGGTCATTTTTTTACGAAATAATGTTTTCATTCCCACTCCCACCTCCTAAAATTTTCAATTTTTGGTATAGGCTACACTAGATGCATGATATAGTAAAACAGTAAGAAATCTTTTTTAATTCCATTTAATCGTTAAACCTGAAATATTTTGATGTTATAACAAACTGAATACGAAGAATAGGTTTTTAATTGCAACCCCTATAACAATATTTAAAAAATAAATGAAAAGGGTTACACTTATTTACTGTTTCGACCGAGTTAAACGAACATATACGTTTTTGCGTCTACCGCCAGGAGCGCCTTGTAGTTACGGCGCACTCGCTACGTAACTACACGGATTCCTAGCGGTGAACGCCAGAAAATATGCTAACCGCAGCACTGCTGATGGTCTATATTTAATTTTATTTGTCTGTTCTGAGAACTAGTACACTTCTAGACTTTTACTTTTAAAAAGTGATATTCTCTGAAAACAAATTGTCATTCCCCTAGTTATCGAAGAAAATCTAAATCAACACTTCAAATATGTAATCCTACCACAATGGCCTCTATATCTTATATGGAAACGACTAAAACGACCGCATTAACACTAATCGAAACTTAATATACAGACATTGCTATTTCATAGTGTCTGCTTGTGCTTCATTATCGCTAAAATAACCATTTGTTTACACATATGAACAGTATTCAAAAGCCGGTTTTGTTTTTCACATACAACTTTGCTAACGTCAAATTAAATTATAGAATAATATATTGGGATAGTGGTACACTCCCAAGGAAATCTTCCTGATAAAATCTATAATACATCAATTTGATATTCCATAAAATATCCGTAGCCAAGTCTCCCCAAGACTTGGCCATGTTTCAACTACTTACCATATTAAGGGTTGGGCTCAGATCTTTGAAGCCTCTGATATCGGGATATTCAAGATTGTGTTATTGGTGTACGATTTTTTGTTTTATATGTTAAATGTAACATACGATTAAATTTAATTCATTTAAAATAATTTGTTATGGATTCAGTATAGAATTGTGCTATATAAGTACAGGACATAAATTTGTTAGTAAAAGTCCAATTACAATGAATTGAATTTTAATCAAACCATTTAATTTTAAATACATATATATATTAACATCATACTCTTTACATATACGTTTTTATAGTATTGATTCATGAACAAGTCCAGAGAGAGGCATTGAGCATCAAAAAGAATTTCAAGTTTAATTGTCAAATATGCAAAAGGTTAAAAGAAATAACTTAACTTGTACATCCCATTGTTCTTTATACATTAATATTTTATCAAATACGGAATTGAGAATAAATAATATGTGATAGGAATGGCTTCATTCTAACATTTCTGCTTTTACTGCAACCAATAACTGCTATCAATAATTACTATTAACGGGTATTTAAATCAACAGATTGTCATAATTTGTTCATCCAAACTTATAAAGTATAAAGAAAAATATTCAATTATCTTAAAAATGAGCTTATAAATGATTAAATCGATACACCGAGTGATATACCAATTGGAAAAACTAATTATCAGAAATAATTCATTTTTTTATAAAAATGTTCGACAATAAGACAAAGTTCTAAGTAAAGTCTTCATCAAATGGGTTTCTAAAGGGAGAAGAACCACTCCCGGTATAATTCTACCTAGGAACTTCCAATTCCTAGTAAGACATTTTACAAAGTCAAAGGTATTTCTTTTTCGAAAATAAACTAAAAATACGGAGTTCAATCTACTAATGGTGTCTCAGAAAGCCCCAAATCAAAGTTTCTTACTTATTTGACTTTAGTAAATTTATTTATTATAAAACATGTCACCATTCAATGTTTAATATGTTATGGAATTAAATCATAGGCCCATGCGAAATATCATAGCAAAAGTGTTATATTTGATAAATAAATAAATAGCCTTTTCAATGAAGCAAACTTAGGACTTGTAGTATTATATTCCAGTTGTTTAGTAAAAACAATAAAGAGAACCAATGTCGCCATTATATTCGTACTGACTGATAATTTCTATTTTAAATTGCATTTAAACGACAAATAATAAAACGTATTTACTTATTAAATTAAATTAAAAATCCTTTCTTACCAAAACTTTGATCGAATATTTTGTGTGTGAAATTTTACGCTGGAATACTTTTCTGAGAATATCGATATGCAACACGTTTAAAAGAGGGTTTGCAAACAAAAATGTTTAAACTCTTTTACTTTTATTCTAACCTCAGGGTGTTCATATTATTAATAAAACTGACATAAAATACTTTCATCTTAAAACTCAAAAGTAATATATGCAACAAAATAACTAAACAGGAACCAAAATTGTAATATATGTGTTCAATAGATTGTATTGGAACAATTGTGTATAGACGACCAATGCCTATGTTATTGAATTATTTTATCATCCCAAATCCTTTTCATCTTGTTGTAAAACGTTTATTGTATTCAATACAGGGTGAAGGTAAGGGAACAATCAAAGGAGCAAATATCTGGAACTGTCTTTCCTTTACTCTATTGAAAGATTCTATCGGAATATTACCAATAAAAAGAGATAAACCCCTTTTGCAGTCTGTGACTTACATATAGAACGACTTCAATAGAATATTCCTTCGAATCGTTATTGAAATATTTGCTCCTTGATGTAATGCTTCTTTGAGAAAATTGATTGTATAGTTTTTTTTTTTGTTTTTTTTTTGTCCTAGGACGCTAGGCACGTGCCTGGGATTGTTTTTCACATTACTTCAGGCTAGACCTAGGGGTTGCGGCATTATCACTTAGATAAAATCCATTGGTGACTTGGCGGGATCGAACCCGGGACCTCAGGGACTGAAGTCCCGCGCTCTAACCACTACGCCAGCTCGTTCCCCTATGAATAGTAGAGAGGATCTTTGTAATCATATTGAGACTTTTTAATTTACTTTTAATTTATATTATAGCTTATATTGTACATTAAAATCATGTTCTATTGTTTTTCCCTGTTATATCACGTAGATAATTCTGGTTGGAATAACTAACAATTCATCATCTATCACAACAAGTTATTTCCACTGTTTTTTTTTTTTTTTTAAGCGTATAACCCTTAACTTTGATTAGGAATATTGTAAGAGTCTGACCAAAATATGCTATTCAAAACCATTTGTAGTTATGGATTACAACCAATAGAATGAATATAAATACATGATAATGCATGTTTACTCAAAAGTTTTCTGAAAAATTGTGTCACAATTTGAAAATTCACCACATTTAACCCAGCTCAGCATGCCTACGTCTTCTGCAAGTAGGAATTAAAAATCGAAAATAGTTAGGTTAATTTAAATTTACAAAACACATCAGACATCCTGCAGAAGTAAGAAAATTCATTTATATTTTATTATAAATCAAATTAATAAAATTGAGTTATTAATTACTTGAAGAGCATAGGGGTATATTTTGGATTTTAGTGTATTTTGCCAATGGCCTGTCAAATATTGATGCTGTGCAAGAAAAGCTCAAAAATTTTTAAAAACTACCAGGGTTACTGTTCTCTTACAAATAAAAAAACTATAAAATGCCAATTCTATAGAAAAAATAAAAAACTAAAGTCCTCTAAATAAAAAAAAAAACATTCCAATATGAAAATATTTTTACGATATTATTTTCATTTTCTTTAGAGGAAAATGTGCCATTGGTTTATTTAAATTATCTCAAAAGGTTCAATGGTTATAATGCAATAAGCCTATAAGCGCTCTTTAATCCATTCTAATTACTTTGGCTTTTTCCTGAGACGATCTCTCTGTATTAAACCTTTTATGTGAATTATTGTACCTAATTGAAGTTCAACATACCGTACAAACTTTGCTTTTATGAATTTACTAGCAATTGCTTGAATAGTGATGTTACAGTTATTCATTTTTTTATACCATCTCTTTGGTATATAAATATAAGCATCAGCAGATTTTAACAAAATCGCCAACTTGAAAAAATAAATCCTACATTGATGCAAATACTTTTAAATTATTTTGTTTTTATTCTTTTAAAATTAAGGCCTATGAAGCATGTACGATAGCAAGTAATTTTAAAATTATAACTAGGCCTAACTCATATAATTAAACTTTTTTTCTGAAATATTTCAGATCTTTTATTTAACATGTATTGGCAATATAAGCTTATTTTTGTTTCAGATATGCCTAGGGACATAATGTAAGTACATTTTAAGGATTTTATTATACTTGTACTTTAATTCTAGTTTGTAAGTGAGAACTAAGAAGAGGAAGGTCTATGACTGTAGCAAAATGTCTTTTAAAATTTCATAAAATAGACCACTACTCGAAATAGTAAATAAGAAAAGTTTTTTTAAGATTATCACCATTTAGCTTTAAAAACAATGTGTAATACAATAACACTATATAAAATTAATTGAGTTTGAAGGGGTACTTATACAAAACCTTATTTGGTAAAAAAATGTACAATTTTTTTATGTGGTTTTTTAATACCACAGTATGTAAATCATTGCACATTGGCGATTCAAATTCTAAAATAACCATCCAAAATCAGTCTTTGCAAGAATTGATTAATTTATGAGACACTATTTCCATTTTTTTTAAACTAAATTTAAAATTAAAATTAAATCTTGTAATTGTTTACGTTTTTTTATAGAATCAGTTTTATGTTACGTTGTGTTGCTTTTCAAAAAAACAATACAAAATCTTTTTACTAAAGTATACACATGTAACTCTTCTGGCTGTTTTAAATTCGTTGAAACTAACAATTTAACATTCAGCTCTTTAAAACAAAGACAAATCCGATATCATGCCAAAACAGACATACTGTAAATCACAATATCAACTAAATGGCAAAGTTCAAATCCTCTATGACAACGGATATTCGATATTGTAGGCCGATATTAGTTAACTTACATGACTGTTGCCATTATTTATGTTGTCATTTGTTTTAGAAATTTCCCTTTAAGCCAGATCATGGGTCTATTCTAGAGAACTCTTAAGACAATACATTGATTACCTACCTTAGAGTAGAAGCAGTTCAAGTAACATCTTATAACTTATTGTCCAGGCAAATATATAGGAAGACCTAATTGACTAGATTCTTCACTGTAAATATAAATTTATTTTGCAAATACTGTATGCTTAAACATTTATTTAAAGGTGCATGATTAAACAAGTATCCAACAAGCTATAACAATTATCTAAATATGCAAAAAACCTCCTTCTTTTTCCCTAGATATATATTCAGAATCAGAATCAGAATCAGAAATCTTTATTGTTTCATATTTTTCATATTTTTTTACAAGCTTTTACACAGAGGACTTAATATATTATACACATGTAATTCCTTGAAAACCTCATACAACGATATTGCTATTGTAGTTATACTGAGGAATTTTTGGTTGAGTTTTAAGAATAATTAGTAATGCATATTTTGTATCTCGTCCCTTTATTTTACTATACGACATGAATGGTTGTGCGCTCACAGATAAAGCTTCTCCCGGCTTTTCTTGACAAGCGCGCAAGAACGTTTTGTACTTGTTTTCCGGCGCTTGTTCACCGAACCGAATGACAAACAACTGTACTGTAATGATGTTGATGAACCAATATCTCAAGTCCTTATATCGAACTTAAAATAAATCTTAAAACCATATGACCACTTGTAAAAGAGTACTTTAAAGCAATCTTTTTTGTTCAGAAGACATAAATCTTACTTTGCATAATTATTTCACTTGTAAATTATAGTCTGGAACTTTTGGCTGAAAAGTTTTAAGTGGCTTTACTTGTTTCAACTGCGTTGGCACTTATTCAAGAGAATGAATTGTTTAATGAATTAGAGGTACTCTTGTGTTTAAAAATTAAGAATTGAATATTAGACCATTGTTGAGAAAACCTTGTACGTTACTTTTAATTGAGTAATGATTTTACTTCCTAATATTTTTTGCCATTTTATTGTGCTCATTCTAAACATTTACTATGTTTCGTTATATTACATACGTAAAACAAAACTAACTTTTACCATATTTATTTAAAATAAAAATTAAATGCATTTTACTCTAATATCAAACTACCCATGTATGATCAATGTATGCAAATTATTGAAAAGTGTTCAAAGTACCATTAAATATATAACAAATAATCTAAGGTTTGTAGAATCTCCAGTGGCTGCAAGTGGATAGCAAAATCTAATATTCATAAAAGTCACAGAATCATTTTTATCGATATTGTTATAGCTTCTAGGATTGATACATAATAACAAAAATATAGCATCATAGTGTGAATATTTTAAAGTCATCATAAAAGGATTTGTATTTGTAAATTGACAGAGCATTACATTTGTAAGATTTCAGTTCTTTCGTAATTTTATATTTTTATTTAATACAAATATTCAACAGATTTTGGCTAGTTAATTAGATGTCATACTTAATTGTTTACTAACTTGAAGACGCTACTTCAAAGAATAAGGGGGCTATTTAATGTTAAAAGATAAAAAGGTTTTTGCATTTTATCCATCCACTGTTTAGAGCAAAACAGGAAAGAATAACATGATTCTTCTTCTCCTCTTTAAAGAATTTATTTTCTGTCCATAGTATAATTTCCAAATAAGCTTTAAGACAGGTGTTTTTCTGCACATATTTCATTTTCAAGTTTTTAAAAGTATTCATAAATATTTTTAAAATCTACTTACAATCAGCCCAATATTTTACTAACCAATATCGTTGGTATCCATTACGCTAAAACGTCTCAATATCAAAGGGGACCTCAGTTACTCAGGGGTTTGAGGTAATGCCAATTACCATATTCAAGTCAACCTCAAGTAATTCAATTTGTGAGACCTCTTGTCAGTAACGGAAAAAGGCTTTGTGAATTTTATAATATTAAAATAAGTTTATAGTTGTTTGCAAATGGAAGGTAATCCACCATATTTAGTGAGAGGCTTATTACATTATATGTTATTATTACAATATCTTACATTGATTAAACTATATTAGCATATATATATATAGCATATAATATATAGCATATATATAGCATATATTCTTTAAGCTAAGGTAGTTAAAGAGGTTCAACGACGTTAAAAAAGAGGGTTTCAAGCGATTTTACGTGTTGCGACACTTCTACGAGTTCACTATAAGAGAAAGCTTGTATCTAAATGGGTGAATAATCTGAAAGTGCTCTTAGCAAAGGTTTATAGTAGCTCTTATCATATAAAATGATACCAAAATAGCTGTCAAATTATAAATTATTTGGCACCGTAAAAATTAAGTTTATTAAGATATTTTAATTCTTTCTGCAAACGGATACAACATTAAGGGGTTTACAAGTTTGGTTGACATTTATTCTTGTAATAATCTTTTAAAATTCGTTACTTAAATTAATTGACAGATATATTATAAGTTCTAAAATATATTCCAATTCTGTATATTCTGTTATGGCTCTTTACTTATTTTGTTCCGTAACAGTTTAATAATCTATTATCATTAGGTACAACTAGGTTGATACAAAATATTAGATTTATTAAACCATTGATTTCCATTGAAAAACGATAAATAGATTTGTGAGTTTATAACATAAATGTCGAAAAACAGTTGATATTACTGATTTACTGATAATACCTTTATACGTATTTTTTTCACAATTAGGGAAGGTTTATTTTGCTTCTTTTACAATTGACATTAATTTATTGAGCATTTAATGTGTTTATTCCCTATATATGATCCACATCGGGTGAAAACATAAAAGGTTAGTTTAGCATAAATCATAAAATTAGTTTATAGTGTTACCTTTTTACGTATAAATAATTCAGTTGAGCTGAAATAATTTATAAAATAATACGGATATAAATATATTTTCCATGCCATAAAACGGCAGTCTTTGCGTTTTATGATGCTATTTATGAAGTTTTTGAATTGTTGTACGAGCTCTTGGTAATATCCATAAACCTCCTCCACTGACATCTTCTCGGGTATTCTCGTAATATAACTTATAAATAAAGACGAGGAAGTCATAACAGAATATATTTATATTGACATAAACTGATACAGAATATTTATAGTTGTTTATTTGAAGTTTATCTTATCAGTTAATGATGTTACTGCATCGTTAGGAAAACCTGTGTTTTTGTTTGTTTTTTCCTTAACACGAACATAAATCGATAAAGTCTTTCCGAGCCAATAATGTCAATACACACTTACATCCAATTAACCTATTAACTTCCATGTGATTACTCGTTATTAGCACTAAAGAAATTTAGAATGTATTACTATATATATATGTATATGTACTACTTAAATAAACGTGCTTTATAAATATTTACCTAAAAAACACATATTAATTATTTTTTTATAACCAAATATATGCATAAAGTTGTTTAAAAAAGGATTCATTATTCGTTTATGTAGATTTGTGTATGTAAGTCTGAAAGAGTTTTATCGTTGTGTACATTATAACAGAAAAACCTTTTCAAAATATTTTACATCCTTAACAATGAAACATCTAAGGGTTTCCTTTTAAATATTCTTTTGTAAAAAAAAGTAATTTTACGATAAATTCACCAATTACTTTCTTCACTTCTACAACTTCTAATTATGTATACGTAAATATTAAAGTGTAAGATAAATATATTTTTCATATTAAGAACATTCATAGAATTGTTTTTATGCAAACCATGTTTTTTTAACTTGTTTTATAGCTCACCCATTTTGTTATATTCTGTACAATATATCCATCATAAATTACACGAAACGTCTAACTATCAAAGGAGACTCGTGCCTGCCCAAGTACTTGAAGCATGGCCAATTACTATATTCAAGGCCACTTGAAGTACTTCAATTTGCGGAAGTTTCCTTGTTAAGGATAAACCTCGTATAGTTAATACGTTTAACAAATATTTATGGCGTATTTGCATCTATTTCTATTAATATTTTTTTGTGTTTATAGCTTTAAATATGTTTTTACATTTAGAATATATTAGTGAAATGTGATTTAACTGTGAATAATAATAGTGAAATTGTGTTTATAAAATAGACGAACTAGTCGTTGTCTAAAAATATAATATATGTTTGTAAATTAAATAAGGATTTATATAGCCAAACAATATAGCCTCATAGTACTTTTAACCAAGATTCAACTATAGTTTAATCGGTTTAAAATAAGCAGTAAAAGGTCAACAGTAACACCTCCAGGAATATGCACAGTACAACTTAATAACAGTCAACTGATTAAAAAAAGTAAGGATTTTATCAAGAAGCTAAATTACGAGTTTAACAAATACCCTACTATTTTGAAAACAAAGAATTTTTTATTGATATAGTAAGTGTTCAAAGCTACTGGATATATTATTCCTAAATCAAATTTAGGTAGAACGACTTCTAATCATAAATAGAGATAATAACAAATTTTATATTGTACTGCATAAATTGATAAAAGAAAGTTAACCAGTATCAAAAAAATTCTGGAAACCTTAAGCTCAGCAATTACAAGTATAATTTGTTATACATTCCTTAGATCCTTTTTTTCAATAATTTAACACGGGATTGAAACAATCAGCAAACGCATAATGAAACAGAAAACTTAATTCTACGTGAACAATCTTTCAGTCAACTATTTATAACTTATAATTTATTATTTTAGTGCTAAAGAAATAATTTACATTTTAGATGGATAAATATATAGGTAGAAAAATATGTTTTTTATGTTTTGACTAGTGAAAATTAATCAACTACGCTATAATACATGAATACAAAACATTACGTTAACTATAATGGATTTAATTTGAAACCATTGATATAATTTTATATTTATAAAAGGTTTTTACTAACGTTTAGATCAACTAAATAGTTTTCAACTAAGCAGAACGCCCTCGTAGAATTAATATTTCAAAACCAACGCTGCGAAGCGTCACTTTGCCCACCTGATGCTACTTCAATATCCTCAACTGTTCAGTGAATCTTCGTATTTTCTGCGAATTCCTCTTCACTATTATTTACACGAAGATGTAAAAACAAAACTATTATTTGTGTGTATTATTATAACAAAACTGTATGAATATTTTAAGTGCTTATTCGAAAAGACGGATTTATTCAAATATGAAATTAATTCATGGTGTTTTAATAGGTCTGAAGTATAGTGTATAGGGAAGTATTTAATTTGATTAAATATTAAATTTTTTATCGTTTATTTATTAACGAATATCATTTATTGTTCAAACGTCATTAAATAAATCTTAAAGCTTTGATCAACTTGTTCAGCTGTTTTGTTGAATCGTTCTACTTCACTTGCTCTCTAATCACCAACAAGGCCAGTGTGGTCTTTAAGCTGCGTATAAATTGATATCACTATACCATCAAACCAGCTGAAGTTTCCTATAGTGTTTTAATGACGTATGATTCCCGGGGGCCAGCCAATTATTGTCATATCCATCAGCTTGAGGATTATTGATAAAACTGAATAGATTTATAAAAGACTAAAAATAATTAGGAATTCAAATCTTGGTAGACAACAAACCTCAAAAGTATTCTTGTGTTGATAACTTCTTTCACAGCGGTACTAGTCAACTGTAAGTACCCATAATCCACTAGGGTAAGAACCACACAGAGAGAAACTCTGCAGTTGCCTGAAACCTTTTAAAACTTGAAAACCCTCTAATGCACTTGAGTACTATTACATTTGATACAGCATTTATAGATGTAATTTCTCCTTGTTTATTTGTTTACTACTAATTAAATAACTCAAAACAAACGTCTTTCAATGTACAATAAGACACTAGAACAATGTTCAGCGTGTAAATTGGCAAAGGAATATAGTTAACAATTGAAGATACATTTTATATAAATTATAATAAATTCAGTTTAAGGTTATAATCATGGAAAAGATTGATCGTAACGGTAAACCAATATATATATATATATGTACATTGTACTAAATAAATGTTTTAGCAGGTAAGGCACACTTCATATTAGCAACAAGCCATGATTTATTCAATATTGCAAAGGGTGAAATGAAGGACGAATTTCTTAGTAAATTATTCTCTAAATGAGTTTCCAAAGGAAACCCTCGGCTTCGATACTTTTACCTTGAAACTTCCAATTTCTAATATTGAAACATTTGTCAAAGTCTAAGTTGCTTCGTCTTAGCAAAGTAACTAAAATTGTGGAGTTCAATCAACTAATGGGAACTCAGAAAGGAACGGACTTTTTTTATTTGTACTAGCTAGAAAGCTGTAATAATGTTACCGTAGTACATAAAAAAAACATGTTGCAATCGTTTTTTACATTTAATAATAAAGAATTGGTTCTAAAAAAATTATTGCGCAGATTGTCTGCAACAAATATAAAAGAAATTTTAGCTAACTTCTTTAACGGGCTTAGTAATACACAACTCAACTAAAACAATGTCTCCACAATCATTATTTTATAAATTACAATTTTACGTCAATCAGTTTACTTATAATAGTAAAACATAAATGAAATATTTCATCATATCTGACAATGTGAAGTTAACATTTATTTGTAAAGGGACAAACCAATTTAATACGTTGAACCTTCGGGCTTCATTGAATCATTTAATGCATTGGAACAATTTACAGTGAAAATACCCATGTTATAAAACTCTCTTAATATTACTAAAATACTTGCATCTAGTTGTAAAGGGTTGAATGGACTCAAAAGAGGACAAATATAGAACTTTCTTTTGTTATATTGAAAGTTCGTTCGGAATCTTACCAATAAAAAGAGATCAACCTCTTTTACTGTCTGCAACTTACATGTGTTGTATGTCTTCGATAGAATATTACTCCTAACAGGTAAGTTTAAAACTTGTCTCCTGATTCTAAACTATGTGTATCGTATAATCAATGTATGACCAAGGTAATATTTTGAAACTGTTAAATTTGTATATAAATATTTGTGAAATATTGTACTCGTATACCTCATAGTATTACTGTATTGTTTTCTCCTGAGACCTTTTAAAGAATGCGCAATAATGTACTAACTGAATGATTGAATGCAAAAAGGGCTACAGCGACATTTTTGAGAAAATCGAGTTATACATTGTAACATTATCTCCATACATAACTTATCAAACTGTACAGGAAAGACTACAGCTGCATGCTCACAAATTTAAAAACATTTCAAATTTAGGTTACACATTGTGTATAAGAAGGACTTCAGTCCTTTTTTATGACAATTATAGTCACAGAATAAAAATAAAAATCAGCTGACGTCAAAAATTTTAATTGTTTACCGTGTTCAAATTAAAAAGGTAAAATAGTTATGGTGTATTTTTAACCAACAAACTGTTAATATTTAGATGAGTTAATAATATTAAAATTATAATATTCACCTAGAACTAAGCTAAAATTTTTATATATGTAAAAAATACGAACCGAAAGGACCTTGACGTATTTTGTCGTTTGACTATATCATGATGCTACGTAACGAAATGTCAATTTAGGTACAAACAAAACCAGGGCTTGGAACGTCCCTTTAAATACGTTACAAACTTCAATGTTTATTTTGACAAAACAATTTCTATTGTATTCAAAATATAGTTAGAACACTGTGCAAGCAACTGTGTCTAAAGGGATATTCTAAGAAAACCCTGCCTCTTCTAAGGTTCACTGAAATTAATGAAATGATTTACAATTTCATGGTAGGTTAAGTATCTCAGTTTATCTTGTATTAACTCTCAGTAATTAGTTCTTAGAAACTCACAACGAATCATTTCCCAGAAACTTCCCATAGAAGAATTTTATATTTTGGAAGAATATGCGGTAAAAATAAAGGGTGTCCCAATAAGAACGCCGGATTTGAAATGTTAACAAACCATATATTTTCTCACTAAATTTACAATATGAAACATGAATCTTAAAGCATAATATCTCCGATTAGTAATTGAGTATTATGTCTTGTAAGTGCCAACCTGCTGAATACTGACAAGCTCGACACCTCTTGACAAAGTTTTCCATCCCTTTTTCACACACTTCTTGTTGAATTCCATTAATGGCACGAATCATTTCCTCCTTCAAGTCTTGGATTGTTTGAGGATTATTGGCGAAAACAAGCGACTATAAATATCCCCAAAATAGAACTGAGCCAATTTATTCGAACTTATAAATCAATCTTCGGACAGATGGATCATTTGGTGCATTGTCCCGGCCGTAAATAGTGCGCACCTTCCGTACTTGAAGTGCACTTTAACTATGACCACGCGTTGTTCCGTCGTGTAGCGATTCATGACTACAAATGGGACCTAATACTGATAACATCGCTGATAATTCGGGAATTCCTATTGAAATACAGATAAGGATAAGACGCTCCTCAAATCCGGCGTTCTTACTGGGACACCCTTTACTATAGCTTACCGCAAAAAACTGCTTAATAGTTTAGTAAAAATACCATACAATATTTCGCTTCATATATTTTTTTATATCTAATTCAACCACCATACCATTTACTATCGTCCGAAATTCACTCTGGCCTTTAGGCCTACGATCTTAGGTAAAAAAAAAACTAGAAGAAATGAAATTTGATCGTATGAATTTAAAAGATTCTTTTATCATTTGAGGATTGAATTTCAAAGGCAAAATATTTTACCATGATGATTACCAAGGTCAATAAAGTGATAGATTTATCCATATCAGTATTCCCAGACAATTGTATGCAAAACACAAAGTTTATTGTGATTCCGAATTTAAATTCCCAAAAAAATACATTCATGGATACTTGCACAGAGACGCAATATTTTTTTAATATTTTTCTTAGAAACATATTTGATCAAATTACTTCGGCAACAATAATTCATTAGTGTTGGCCTTCCATTTCCATTCGTTCTTAGAACGCGCAGAATATAAATCCGCGTATTACGGCTGCTTTCATCGTGAATTTTCTGTTCTTTGGACTTTAGCAAAGTTATTTAATCCATATATTTTGACATGAACATGATAAAATGTGTTTAACTTAAAGTAATATTGTTTAATCAATCCATAATCAATTAGTATTAAAATTTGAGGCAAATTTTTGTTCTGACTCATTTAAAGTCAGTAGTTTAATCAATTTGTAAACATATTATCCTTTTTGGCAAACTAGCTTATAGAGAAGTAGCTACTAGAGTAGGTGGCATGGTAATAACTAGGCCGGGACTGACTCACTTTTTCATTTTGATGTCCCCAAAGGCCAAAAACACCACTTTTTCAAATTTTTATTTACGTCCGTTAACGCGATAACTTAAGAAATTTTTGTCCGATTTTGATTAAATTTGGTTTAAAGCTGTAAGACGGGGTTTTACAAAGGGTTATATCGGGTAAAAAATGTTTTTTTTTTCTATTTTTTTACCTTCAAGACACAAAATTTCACAATTTCTCTCTAGACCTTTTTAATGAGCTTAAAACACAAATAATTTAGTATTTCAACGTGTTTTTGTACGGTAATTGGTAACGGAGAAAATTTAAAAAAAATTGAATTTAATTTAGTTATTTTTTTGGAGAATATTGTAAAATGTTGTAGTTTTCTTGTTTGTAGACATATTTTGAGCAAATTTGGAAAATGTTTTATTTCTTACCAAACTATTAACATAAAAAAAAAACACTTTGACCGTCCCTGTTGCAGCAAACCTAAGTACTCGTTAAAGTAATTATATTTAAATAATGAATGAATGTGATAATTTTAAAGGAGACATTTTAGTATAAATCCAATCAGGCAAATGGAAATTCGCTTAATTCTGCAGGTTTCCTGCGGCGGGGGTATTTTATTAAAAGCCCGATGGTGGAGAACAGCTGGTCCCGGCTACGAACCATTCAACATTTAATTTATTTAATAATAAACTTCAATTTACATTTATAAACAAAGGCAAAATCTGATTTCATATAAAAAAACATTGATCAAATGACAATAGCGTCCAAATGGTCAAGTCCAAGCCCTTGTAGTAACGGATATTCGATATTATATTGCTTCTCTTCCATAACTGTTGCCATTGTTTATGTTGTTATTGGTTTTCTTACTTTCCTACAAATCGCTATTTATTGATAACGTGTACGTTATCATAAAGCTCATTTATCGTCAATTAAAATTGATGATCTAAGTAATATACTAAACATAAAATTTTGAAAAAATTGGAAACAGGTCAAAATTAACTTAATTTGGTGGAATCAAAAATAACTATTACTACATTAAAAAATGATATTGTGGCGTGATGGTGCCACATTTTAGTGACCTGGTCATGTGATTCGAGATCCACACCAAATCGTCCTTGCTGGAAACGTTAACTGAACATATTTATTAATGCAGAGGAGACAATTTACCGCAATTCACAGGCCCTAATAGCCAGCTTTGATGATTGTTTGATTAATTAATGCATTTATATCACAGAAATATGTACATTGTTCAACTTATGAAATAATTACTGTATGAGTTGACTGGACACAACGTGAACTAATATTTGATTTAATGACGAATAATAAATAATGGAATGAATGATATAGTGAATTGATACCATGACCTGAAATTACATATTATAAAGTACCAACACTACGACACAATACCTCAAAGGGGGCGTCCCCCCGTTTCCCACTAATTTACAGATCCATTCTTGGCGGCACCAGACACACGACAGAGCGTTTGATGATTCCTTTTGCCCGCCTGCTCCCTGCGCATGCGCGATCCGCTCTGGGGTCGAGACTAGGCGGGACATTTAAATACTTGCTGTGCTACGGAGATTGACTCCACAATATGGTTTACAACAAAGTCTATGCATAAAAATGTGATATCAGAATACCAACCAACAAGCTACACACAATTGTTAGCATATCATATAAAAACAAAAAACAAAAACTAAACAGAGTAAACAGCAAAGAAATTGCCATAATGCAAATGGTTTATTGTATATTTTAAAGCATTTTAATCTACCTCTAGGCTAACTTGCAGTGACACGTGAATGTGTACTACAAACGTCTCATAAAAATAGATGTCGGTTAACCGGGGCACGTTAGTAAAGCTTTTTCCTGATGAGAAATGCTTCTGTTGAATTGTAGGAGTGGGTATTATAAAATTATTATGATAAATTACAATTAAAGTTTCTTGAACCAACTAAGCTCAAAACAAGAGAATAATCTTTTCTAATGGTAGTACTGCTACAGTGTTTTTATAAGTTGTTTTAAATATACCAGCTGATGTAAACATTTGTTGTTTGTTGATTTTAGTGTTTTGTTTGTAGGCTAGAATGGTAAAGCAGTGTTGAAATGTATTGTGTAGGTATAATATTGGTAAAGGAAGGCCGCCGCTACGAAGGAGAGTATTTAGGAATGATTACAACGAAAGTTGAGGGCAGAAATTGCTGCAATGGGCCCCTAGTACTACCTAAATAAAACATACATAAAATCAATTATAATCTAAACTCTCTTCACCCTCTTTCCTGTTACCTCGATCATGTCATTTCATAATCACGCTGCATCCCTAGACTCACCCAACACCAGAACACATCCAACCCTCGTAAACATCCTCTGGAAAACGAAGTGTAATCCATCATGCTCGAAGTGGGCCCTTCAACACCATTGTGGGACGCATTAGCCAATCTGCCACCAACACCTGCTTCTAACACCCACAAAACGCCTCATAGTCTAACAATTCATCAAACTAGCAACCAGTCGTATCACAAAAACCAACTCATTAGCATTAAAACTTACCAAAACATCTCGACTACTTATGAAAACAACAAGGTACTTTTCTCTTTTTGGTCAAAGAGCATACATAAATCATACTGTATGATTATTTCACTTCTAAATTATAGTCTGCAACTTTTGGCGGGAAAGTTTAAAGTGGCTTTACGTGTTTCAACTGAGTTTGGAATTATTCAAGAGAATGAGTTTTTTATGAATCAGATGCACTTTTTGTGGATAATTATAATTGACTTTGAAGATAAAAATGTTGAAAGAGGGTTGTAAGATTATATTTACTTGTAACATTATTTAATTTAATAAAAGTTTTGTATATGGAAACAAATCACTAATAATTTTAAACCATTTATAATCCAAAACAAACAATAAAATACCAAACAATCATGTCAAAATATATGGATTAAATAACTTTGCTAAAGTCCAAAGAACAGAAAATTCACGATGAAAGCAGCCGTAATACGCATATTTATATTCTGGCGCGTTCTAAGAACGAATGGAAATGGAAGGCCAACACTAATGAATTATTGTTGCCGAAGTAATTTGATCAAATATGTTTCTAAGAAGAATATTAAAAAAATATTGCGTCTCTGTGCAAGTATCCATGAATGTATTTTTTGGGGAATTTAAATTCGGAATCACAATAAACTTTGTGTTTTGCATACAATCGTCAGGGAATACTGATATGGATAAATCTATCACTTTATTGACCTTGGTAATCATCATGGTAAAATATTTTGCCTTTGAAATTCAATCCTCAAATGATAAAAGAATCTTTTAAATTCATACTATCAAATTTCATTTCTTCTAGTTTTTTTTACCTAAGATCGTAGGCCTATAGGCCAGAGTGAATTCCGGACGATAGTAAATGGTATGGTGGTTAAATTATATATAAAAAAATATATGAAGCGAAATATTGTATGGTATTTTTACTAAACTATTAAGCAGTTATTTTGCGGTAAGCTATAGTATTTTTACCGCATATTCTTCCAAAATATAAAATTCTTCTATGGGAAGTTTCTGGGAAATGATTCGTTGTGAGTTTCTAAGAACTAATTACTGAGAGTTAAAAAAAGATAAATTGAGATACTTAACTTAACCATGAAATTGTGAATTATTTCATTATCAGTGAACCTATAAGTGTTTCTTAGAACAAACAACAAACAAGAGAAAAATCTCAGAAATTACAACTAATTTTACCCACAAAGATGCAGACATTATCTAATGGTAGTATTGCTACAGTGTTTCTAAAAGTGTTTAAAATATACCAGTTGATGTAAACATTACGTATTTGGGTTTTTATTGATATTAGTGGTAGTAGTGGTAGTAGTGATATTAGTGTTTGTAGGTTAGAATGATAATGCAGTGTTGAAATGTATTTGTTAGCGTAATATTGGTTAGGAAATATCGCTACTACGAAGGAGAGTATTTAGGAATGATTATAACAAAAGTTGAGGGGAGAAATATCTGCAATGGGCCCCTAGTACTACCTAAATAAAACATACATAAAATCAATTATAATCTAAACTCCCTTTGAGACCTATTTACCTCGATCATCGCGTCATTTCATAATCACGCTGCATCCCTAGACTCATCCAACACTAGAACACATCCAACCCTCTTAAACATCCTCTGGAAAACCAAGCATAATCCATCATGCTCGAAGTGGACCATTCAACACCATTGTGGGACGCATTAGCCAATCTGCCACCAACACCTGCTTCTAACACCCACAAAACGCCTCATAGTCTAACAATTCATCAAACTAGCAACCAGTCTCTGTCGTATCACAAAAACCAACTCATTAGCATTGAAAAATACCAAAACATCTCGACCACTTATGAAAACAACAAGGTACTTTTCTCTTTTTGGTCAAAGAGCATACATAAATCATACTGTATGATTATTTGGATTCTAAATTATAGTCTGCAACTTTTGGCGGGAAAGTTTAAAGTGGCTTTACGTGTTTCAACTGAGTTAGGAATTATTCAAGAGAATGAGTTTTTTATGAATCAGATGCACTTTTTGTGGATAATTATAATTGACTACGAAGATAAAACTATTGAAAAAGGATTGTAAATTTATGTTTATTTGAAACATTATTTTATTTGACATAAGTTTTGTGTATGAAAACAATTCACTAATAATTTTAAAATATTTATAATCCAAAATACAATGATCATAAACATTAAATATTTACAGATTCAAAACTATCGCATCCTGTGTTTATGCTAATATAGAACTAACCACTTATTTCACTAAACTGAAATTTTATAAAAAAAGCACTTGAAGTAGCTTAAAAGATATTTAAAAGATATTTTAGCTTTGCAAACCTTCTACTATGAACAAGCCTGCAAGTGGATGGCGAAATCCAATATTCATAAAAATCATCGGACCTCGAGCCGTGTTTCCATTTTTATTGAGATTGTTATTGCTTTTGTGTTAAAATGCAGAGCTATACTCGGAATGCAAATATAAAACAGTAGCCCTTCATCGTTTATGGATATGAAATCATAATAATGTATACACTATTTTGTAAAATGGTTTGATAAATATGTGATATTGGGGAAATATTTATTTCATTTTTTAAATTTAATGGAAGACTTGTTTCGTAAAATTGCATACACTATAAATCATCAAGTTTTTTTCCCTGTGAACACATGCATTAAATTGGTGGAAATTAAATAAAACTAATACTAAAAAAATGTTTAAGAAGACACAAAACTTTTACCAATGTAACATCTAACATACAGTTAATTTTTGTGTTTAATTGTGTTTACAATTTCCTTACTGATCCATAACAAATTATAATTCTAGAAGGCAGTATAACTACTAGTCCATGGCACTACATCCATTATCTACTAATTTTAAATAGCAATTTCTTTTGACTTGTAAAAAATAGAGATCATTATTTTAGTGGAGTTAACTAACTTACATTGCTTGGCATTTCAGAAGTTCCATATAATTTGTAGTACATTGAGACGCTATAAGAGATCATAGTGAATTATTTCTATTTTTCACAGTTTCAAACAACATTGCAAATTTTTTGGAATACAAATTAATATTTTACTAATTGCTTTTAAATTTTATCTATTAGTAGCTATTACCTACAAAACTCATGAAGTTGATTTGGTTGGGCAGTACCTAAGATACTGAATCAATATCAAACTATGTAGGTCAAGTTAGTCTAGAAGTATTGAGGCACTTTTCCTAGGAAGCTCGGGTTTAAGCTAAACCTTAGTGATGTTACATTTATACAAAAATCCACTGGTGTAGAAAATTGAACTCTTTTGTAAATAAGTATTCCTGAAACAATAAAAACTCTTATTTCTTATCGTAGAATAGTTGTTAAGCAGAAGCTAATAAAATTGTATATTTTTTCCAACTATGATCAAGAGAAACAAGATAGATGCAATAAGATATGATTTTATTGTTTCCTGTTTGATAATAAGTAAATTTGTAACCTATATAGAAAAAGATTTTTTTATTTTTATTATATATATATTTAACATAAAAATTAGGTAATGAACTTAACACTATTTCACTGTACGTAAATTTAACTCTAAAATATTTCCAAAATTAAATTTTTGGAGGGATCTCGACTGAATCTTCTCATTTCCTGTATTATATCTAATACTGAATCGAAATATTTAATATCGAAAATATAAGCAGCAGTCCAAATTATATTTTTATATATTTGAGGATGTCACTGTTGTGAGTGTTGAAAGAAAGTTAACATTGTTATCACTAATGTAAACATAAAAAATCTTATGTATGTACTCAAATACCATTTACCATTTACATTGTTTTGAATAATAGACAACGTAACACCTGTTTTAAACTTGACTTTACCTTAAAAGTATTTGTTGGTTTGAAAAAAAAAAGAATTACGTATGCACGATCAATCTAATGATAATAATTGTAAGTACCAACTTTTTACTTTAAAAAACGTGATTGAGCTAAACAATTTTTTTTAATATGTAGAGAGTTTTAGTTATATATGGTTATATGGCTGGAAATGCAAGTTTAAAGCTTTCCAAAATATAAACCAAATTTTATAAATCTGTTCCAATATGATAAAGTCAATGATAGAACTAAGATTGAATTGTTTGCCTTACTGATTTTAATATGCTGAAGAGGTGTAATATATTCTGCGAATACCAGGAAAGTACACAGCCTACTTAAATATACGTATTACATGAACGGCAATAATATTACAATGCTTTCCGTGTTGATAACTGAATAGAGTGCTTCAACATTTGATATTATACATTTCATAACCCCTAACAAGTTGTTGGGATGAGAAACCCTTAGCCTAGAATAATTGTATTGTTGCAAAATTTTGAAAAACATAGCGTTCTTCTCGTTTCTGTATTTCTATGAACAGATTTTGTTATAAAGAAAATATTCTTTTGAAGTCATAAGTAAATTTTAGTTTCAAATTGTCTTTGTAGTTAATCCATATGCTTAGGATTAAAAGATTTAAGATTAGAGACTCTTTCCAAATGCAAACTAAGCGTTTAAAACAAAACTAACAACTAACTTCTCTCAAATATCTCCATAGTATAATACATTGCTATATTATGATCAAATGCGTCTAACATCAATTACACTAAATTACACTATAAGCGGGCTCAACCCTGAGGTAAGGCCAATTACCATATTCGAGGCCACTTCAAGTATTTCGAATTGTGGAAGTTTCCTTGTTAGAGAATAATAAGGCGCGCTTGTACTACTAATATTTTTAACAGGCATAGCAATCAATTAGAGCTTATGATGAATTTAATGTTTACACACGTGAATGTATTATGCACTCACAAGTATTTTGTAATATAATTTAAATTTTATAATTTTCATTTATATATAACGGATTTACAACTGTAGATAATCATAGCAAAATAGTATACAAACAAGGAACGTGGTATAGCACAATTTGAAATTAATGAGGTTAACCTAAATGTACTAAAAATAAATATTTAACAAAAATTTATCCTGTTTTGATTTAAAATAAACAGTTTTATGTACTATTTTAGATCACTATTAGATCACTATTTATCACTATTTCACTATTTCTCTATTTCACTATCAATCTATAATCAATTTAATTAATCAACTCATGAAGTTGATTTGGTTGGGTAGTACCCAAGATACTGAATCAATATCAAACTATGTAGGTCAAAGCTTGTCTAGAAGTATTAGGGCACTTTTCCTAGGAAGCTCGGGTTTAAGCTAACCCTTAAAAGGTGAATTTAATCAATCATTTTCACTAGATCACTATTTTTTAGTGTAGATCACTATTTTATCATGCTTATAAATTGGTATTGTGACAAACTTCTAAAGAAATATCTTACTACAAAATCTATAATATATCAATTTGATAAAAATATTCGTAGCCAAGTCTGTTCAAGGCTTGGCTGTTTATCAACTACTTACCATATTGAGGGTTGGGCTTGGGGCTTTGAAGTCCTAGATATTGAGCTGATCAAGAATTTAATGAATGGAGGATTTGGTTTTGTTAATATAAAAAAACCTATTTCTCGGGTTTATACGCCTATGAAAAAGTGTAGCCTACTAATCAACTGTTATTTACATTCTTATTAAATAATATAGTTTGCCTTGAATATGTTGAAAGTATTAATCAAAATAATAAATCAGTGAGAAAGTTATCATTAGATTTATAAGTTTTTTATGAGTTTCAAAATGTTTAAATTAAACTTGATTAGTTATACTTACATAAAATACATATAAATAAAAAAGAAATGATCCTAAGGAAATATATTGTTTAACAATAAATCGGATATAATTTTAATCTGTAAAAATTTGAATTATTTTTGTTGATAGGCGTAATAAAAATTAACTTAAATTTACAGAAGATTTCTTTTTCATATTAACTAATTTAATAATATTGATAATGATATTTGTATTACACATTTTAAAACTAAATTTATAATAAATGTAAAAAAATCATGGACTAAGCGTTGTTGTACCATATTTTACACTTTATTACAATATTTGCGTCATGGATAACTATATGATCACTCAGTCAGCTTTATAAGGCTTAAGCACTATTTCACTTTTGATGAAAAGTAACTTTGTGACTTACAGCTTAAGACTGATTTATCAAACATATAATGGCCTGTGAGTATGCTTTATGAATTCTAAATTTTCGTTTACTATTTAACGCTGTTTTACGAAGTACGATTTTAATATTTTGATGATAATTTTTATATTAGAAAAAATATTTACAACTTATTTTGTCATAATAATAATAAGGCATATGGATATTACGCTTGTGCATTTTGTAATTCTTTGGACAAATTATTTTGAAGCAATCTACTCATACAAGTTCTCAGTGTCATAAGGTAAACATGAAAAAGTATTGGAAATAATGAATTACTTAAAATAAATAAATAAAAATTACTTATAAATTTATAAATCTATTTCTTATAAAACTGGAAATAAAGCATGTATTGCATAGGTTACAGACAATGTTTTATCTTAAAAAAAGATTAAATATTAAGTAGGAATAAGCTATTTAATGCATACAAAGATATACAGTACACTATTTTACAATGCAATCAAAGCTGTATAAATAATTTAAAATGAATTAAATGTTTTGTAATGCTTTTAAATTTAGGTTATATAGTAAATAACTAGACATTAACACGAGAAAAATTGTATAAAAATATTTTGAACTCGAATACTAATTGCAAAGATTTAATCTGTTACCAAAATAATAGCACGATGTCAATGTTCCTCAGATTTAAAGTATCAAATCATTTAATTAAAAGTACTATCTTTTTACAAAGCAGACATTCATATTGACAACCTGATAGAATTACAATAATAAATGCTGATGAATAGTAATACATTTCCCCTACTATGTTGTATTTTTAATTCACCACTGCAGCATAATTTTATTTCCTGTTTAAACTGAACCGGCTTCCAGGAAACCCCCTAAAAATATGCTAAGCTTTGTTACAATTCACAAATTATTGTTAGGGATGTTTAATAATTTGAGTTAAGGTTAACGAAATATTTACTGAAATACAAAGTGTCACTGAAGATTTGGGATATTGAAATAGCATCAGGTGGGTAAAGTGCCGCTTCGCAGCGTTGGTTTTGAAATATTAATTCAACGAGGGCGTTCTGCTTAGTTGATAACTAAATACGCGCTGTTGACCTGAACGTTTAAGGTAACGTTTTACCAGATGAATCTTAATGCCATTAAACTGAAGTTTTAAAATAAATATTTTGTTTAAAAAGAACAAGAGTTCTTTAATGTATATCTATTAAAAGATTTAAGAAAATTATATTTATCTATTATATTTATTTACCCAACGAAATCTACATAACCCAACAAGTGGTTAAATGATACATTATCATATATTATCATATTATATATCCAGTAGAAAATTGGTATCATTGAGTAGGTGAATGAAGTACATGTTCTGTTTGGATATACTTTTGTGGTTTTTTTAACCTTAATAGGTAACCGTCCTGTATGGCAAAACCTATCGGGCGTAATATTTGTAAGTAGCCTACAGTAATGTATTTAAATGTATTTTTAACTCCCTCGTACTTTGTACTAATAAGGAACATGTGTTTTTTCCATTTGGATTTAAAGTATGGAGTTCATTTAGCATTGGATCTATAATATGATTTAGATTACGAGTAATCAAACTTTTAACTTAACACAATAATGTTTAACATTTTTAACTACGGCCGATTTTTTAACTGGCAGTTTCAGTTCAGTTCTTAGAATTGTAAAGATTCACACATAACAGCATTGTTTACTTGCTTAAAAGCATTTTTACTTAACAATAGAAGTAACGGACCAATGATATTCAGGGATTGAGAGAAAAGAAGTAAAATTGTAATGCTTTGAACTTCAATTAATCAGCTGTTTAGACCAATTTAATTGTTAATGAGTGCTACAATGAGTCGTTGCATCACTGTCAGTGGCAATGAGAGGTCATAAACGAAAATATAATCTCTCTTAGATGTTATAAATAGTGATTGTTAGTAATCAAAACACCGTCGTAGGTAAAGTAGTGTACGCAACTCGCGTAAATAGTCTTAATGACACTCGTAGAAGATTTTAAGACACTCGCCAAGGCTAATTTTTTATTCGGGTCGTTAACACAAATTTTAACGTGATCGTTGAGTTAACTACTATTTTGAGTCACTGACAAGTCATCCATTTTCTTAATGCTTTAATCATCATGAGAATACTAAATAAAACCATTTAATTTTTGATAAATTTATAACTTCACACCATATTTGCGTATTCAAAATTAATTATGAATAACGTAAATCCAAGCAAACATTTTTCACAAAAACTTGTTTAGTGTAGAGAACCTAACGGTGGCTAAGTTTGAAAATGAATTCCTACACAAATCATTTTTATGTGAAGACATTTAAATAAGACCCACTCGTTTGTGGTCTAAGTGTCTCTGAATCCACTGATCCCGCAGTTCAAAGTCAACCCGGGAAATAACAAGTCACGTGATCTCTAGATTGCGTCATGGCGTCGCTTTGTACTCCAGTCTCTCCAGTCTCATTATAGACTACTTGAGTTGGGGTTTGTGTGTGCCTGATCCTGTCCTTCTTTATTTCTGTCTTTCCCCTTCTTTAAAAACTTTTCTCCTCACCATCATTTCATTCCTTATTTTTTTGTCTTTCGAGAATAAAAACTAGATTTAATCCATCTGCTAATAATTAGCAATAATTTATACAATAAATATAATATTTTATATTTTGTATCTTATATCGTATTTCGTATATCTTATATCTCATATCTCATATCTCATATCTCATATCTCATATCTCATATCTCATATCTCATATCTCATATCTCATATCTCATATCTCATATCTCATATCTCATATCTCATATCTCATATCTCATATCTCATATCTCATATCTCATATCTCATATCTCATATCTCATATCTCATATCTCATATCTCATATCTCATATCTCATATCTCATATCTCATATCTCATATCTTATATCTTATATTAATTATGATTTTTGTATTAAGAGTTATATTTATATTTTATATTACATTTTTTTACATTATATTTCAATAAATTCTGATTGAGCTTTAAAAGTATAATATAATACATAATAATTGTGTACTGTATACCTACCTACTGTATCTATATGTTGGTGAGTATAATAGTGGTTATGGTTCACGAATTAAAATCCTTCAAATAATCCTTCTGGAATACATTGTGTTTTGGATATTAACATTTACATATTCAATATTGTATCTTTCGTTTAAAGATTTCATGTAATCTTTGAACGTGTACATGTAAAATATAGTCGTATTACATCTACATAACTTTCATAGTAATTTTCCTTTACATATAAATTTAATAAACATTAATAAAAAAAAAATATTTCTTTTCTTTTTCAAAGGCAGTATGTCACTTGTAAGTAAAACGATCTTGAATCCAATTTACAATCTAACTATGAAGCTTATTATAAAATATTTACGAGGTGCACCGATCCTAAGTATATATGACTTCAAAAAGTTTTTATACCATAAATTTAGACTATTTCAGTATACATTAGCGAATTATTATAAATACTTTTGTTTGTGAGAGAAAGAAATTGGAATGGATTGTTTACAAGTTGTTGGCAAATAAAAGATAAAGTAATAACGGGAAAGTCGTGCAATAGACTTCCCAGACTACGTGAGGCACATGCCGGACTTCCGTTGAAGATCGGAAGTTTCAAGGTTTGAAGTAGTCTTCTCTACTTTACTCAGGTTGAAGTATAGACAGTCTTACAATATATTTCTTGGAAAGAACTCTAGCAGCAGTTGTTTCTTATTTGTTTGAAGGATAAAATTAAAGTTATACGAAATGATTCTTTGTAGCTAGTAAGAACTGTGGTACAACACATACTTCCATAACACTGGCGTCCAGATTTTCGTTCAAGAAAACTAAATTTTATTAATAATTAACAAAAATAATGATTTATGAGGTTACTGCTAAATCCATTCCTTTAGTTACTAACAGCATAGCCACTATTTAATGTCTAAAAATAGTTATAACATTGGTTTTTTTGTGTTTACTTGTTCTTTATTGATAATGTACATAGTTTTTAGGGGGTATAAAACATTTGTTAATTGTGCAGGTTGAATTAAAAACTAATTAATTTATTTACTGTAAAATATCTTACAGAATTGAATCGGAGAATAATATAATTAATAACCAATTAAGTAGATTTCAAAACCACATTTCCTGTAACATGAATGCTTAACGCAATATTTTTTAAAAAGGTCTTTTGATAAAGCAATTATAACGCTTTGAGATGGATTTCTCTGTAAACCAATTAATTAGCTAAGTGAAGAGAGGTTCTCAGAACCATTGAGATGGATTCTTGCCGTAACAGTTTTTGTATCTACTAAAATAACTGTAACACCATTTTTCATTATTGCTTTTAAATACTCGTGTTTTCTTATATTATCCTATTAGATTTTTTTTAATATTTTTTTTCGGGTTTAGAATGTATTTGACCGATTTCATTTTCTATGAAAAGGTTTGATTGTTCAAAAGTCTTACCATACAAATAATTCAATTTAGTACTTGATTTGATTTCAATATTTGCCATTGGTTTAGTTTTATGTTTTTTCGTAGTGTTGTTATAAGAAAACTATGTTACAATGTTACCGTAATGAGTTATATTATACTTAATAGGTAATACAACTTTCTACAGTAATATTTTAGAGCTTTTGCATGTCAAATATCCGTCAATCTTTCAAATAACTGTCCGGTAAGTATGAAGACTTACCTATGAAGTATATTTTATTTAATATTATAACTACCGAAGTTACTCTGGACTATAGGCAAATCCAAAAAAGAAAATAATGAAAAAATATTTAAAAATGTTGATAACCACCAAACATATCCAGGCTGGTATACTTCTCGATCATTAGTCTTATAGTAAAAGGTTCTGACTAATGAAACAGCTGGTCTTATCAACAAACATACGCAAGGCATACTCCATTCTAAAATAATAATTTACCAATATTTGGCGTAAAACACGCATCTAAGAAGACAAGAATTCAATGATAATAATTAAAAATTAAATTACTTTACCAAAACTTACTCTCTAGTGAAAACATTTGTGGGATCCACACATTTCAAGAAAACCAATAATAGTTCAATTATAACCTATAAAAACTACCATTGGCAAAAATTATGGAATAACTGAGGGTGCAAAGTTACCAATGTTACACATTTGGAATGAAAAGCTTTGTTGTTTTTCACCCCCTTTATTGATTCCTGGTGGGGGGTGCGGGGGGCGCAGGGGGGGTTCACTGCTTCACTGGACCATTTGACATATTGAACTGTCAATGGATTGCTACTGACTCTTCCATTAGACGCTTTTCAACGTTTTATGAAACTTGTTTTGAGTGCTATTTATTTTTAATAACAATACCCCCGCCGCAGCAAACCTGCCGACTAAGCGAATTTCCATTTGTCTGAATTGATTTTCAGTTAAATATATTTTAATAAGATTAGGTTTAACGAGTACCTAGGTTTGCTGCTACAAGGAAACTAATAAAGTGTGTTTTTGAGTAAAATATTGATAGCTTAGTAGAAAATAAATAAATTTGCCAAGTTTGATCAAAATATATTCATAAACAAGCAAACTACAACATTTGACAATATTCTCCATTAAAATAACATGGGAATTTTAAATTTACAATTTTTTTAATTTTCTCCGTTACTAATAATCGAACAAAAATACTTTCATATACTAAATTATTTGTTTTTTTAAGCTCTTTAAAAGGGTCTAAAGAGAAATTGGGAAATTTTGTGTTTTGAGGGTCAAAAGTGAGAAAAACCAATTTTTACCCCATAAAACCCCCTGTAAAGCCCCGTTCCCATGGTCCGATCATGCTGGTTCGCGAACTCATTCAAGTTTATCCCGATTTACACCTTTAAACCAAATTTCATCAAAATCGGACAAAAATTACTCAAGTTATCGCGTTTACGGACGTGTATATATATATATATATATGTCTATATATATATACATATATAAAAATTTGAACGAATAGTGTTTTTGGCCTCTGGGGACATCAAAATGAAAAAGTAAATCGGTCCCGGGTCTAGGTCTTACCGTGCCACCTACGGTAATAGCTACTTCCCTATAGGGAAATTCGCTAAAAAATCTGTGTCCTAAGTTAAATATCTAAATATTCAATGTAAATTTGCTTTTAATCACAAAATAGTCTTTGCACAGATATATCTTAATTGAACTGATATGATATATAACTGATTCTAGACTAATTTGCACATAATCACTTCAATCGATTTCTACAGATATAGGGAGTTTTGTGTTTTTGTAATTATTATATACATAGCCTACTGATGTACAATTAAAAAGGCACTAGAACTAAGTACTTTTGTATATTGGATATTGTTTTCTAACTGGATGCAATAACAAAATAAGAACTAGTGCAAAAATGCATTTCATATATTTTTATAGGGATTTCAAAATTGTCAAATCCTGTTTGAGACTAAACCATTTTGAGGCAAAGTTAAAACATCAGAAGGATAAAATCTTCTGTAGTAGATTGGGTTAGCATCTTGAAATTAACTGTTAACCCTAAAACTAAAATGTATGGTGGTTGAGTCTCGATAAGGTCTTACTATGAAAATAAGGGCAAAAAAATAAATTTTCCCCATGGTAAAATCACTAAAAAAGAAAAATTATCGTAAAATAATTATTCATATACGATTTAGCTATAGCTATAGCGTAATTTTTGTGTAAGAATTAAAAAAAAAACATATCTTAAAACATAGTTCTTTCTATCAAAACTTATACTATAAATATTTACAAGACTGTAACAGTAGTTTACTCAACGATCATGTAAAGATAGTGTTAACGACACGAATAGAAAATTTTACAGTACGAGCCTTGGCGGGTGCCTTAAAAACTTCTACGAGTGTCGTTAACACTATTTACGCGAGTCGCGTACACTACTTTACCTACTACTTGCTTTTTTATTATTAATAATCACTACTCAAAACTTCTAAGAAAGGTTATGTTTTCATTTATAACCTCACATTGCCACTGACAATGATGCAACGACTCATGGTACATGCTACCAATCGTTGAATTAATTAGGTTGGTAAACAGCTGATTAGTTGAAGTTCGAAGCATTACAATTTTATTTCTTCTATCTCAATCCTTGAACCTCATTGGTCCGATACCCGTGTTGTTTATTTAAACTATGCTGTTATGTGACACTTTTCAATTCTAAGAACTGAACTGAAACGGCTGCTTTAAAAAAACGGTCGTAGTTAAAAGTGCATAACAATGTTACATACTGAGCGATTTCAACTAGTAATATTGGTCATAGTCAAGTTAAATTATAAACTTTAAATTTCAACAAGAAAACCTGATGAAGTGAAAGAGGAAGGCAAAGGGAGCAATGACATGCAGTAATATAAACAGTCTGACAGATGCAGTTCCATTATTGTTGTACTCTGCTCACCGACCGAACTGGGCTATCTGTGTGACTTAGCAAGCGAATTGCAAACATGCCATATCTTGTTTATCATACTGAAACAACAAATAGCTGCTGTATAACATCATGCACATACATTGAGTAGCTTGATGGTTTGTGTTATTTATCAATGAAACAATGTCAAAACACCATTTGTATACACAACATTGTTATATTTATGGTTGTAAAACTTATTTTGAATATTTAAAATAATGTGATGGAATTGATAAACAATTATAACGATCAGTGAAAAATAAAGTAGAGAATATACAGTGGTGAGTTTTTTTTTTCAATATTAAAAAAGATTATATAATTATGAAACTTTTTTTAGGTGTTTTGCATGGGATATCGTTCTTAATGAAATGTTATAATGTAACAAGACAATATAAACATTGCTTGAGTGGTAATTTTCTTATTTACATTATTTTTTTAGAACTATATTTAGCTTACAATAATAGTATATTTCACTACTATTCACGAAATGGGACTAACATGACGAGTATGGGACGATACTTTTCATCACGAAAAAAACTACTTCATCAAACTTAAAAAATTTTTAAACTTTAAAAAAATTAAGTTGTAACTTTGTTGATGTCAGGCAAAGTAATGTTTGTGTAGCGAAAGTAACGTTTATATTAGGAAAAGTCAGCTGATCACTATTTGTTTTTGGTGTATGAAAATTGACGGTTTTCGAAGATCTCAGCTGTATGGAAATGGGCTATTTTCGAATACAGAGTGATGAAAACATCTTATGTGACTCGATAATTAAGCTTTTTTGGGTGATATTTTGCACCTTTTATATAGGTAATCAAAATCTGTATTATATATTTAAAAACGTACACTTGTAGATTTCTACAAGGTAGCTGCATAGTTGTGAAACTGAAATTCCAAAACAATGATTTAAAAATCAATCTCTGTGACAATGTAATAAAATATATTATCTCTAAATGTTAAAGTTGCAAATGTTTAATGAAATACAATCCTAATTATTTTCCGATTTGCCCAACATTATTTCATTATTTCTCTCTACCACTAAAATTAGCAATAAGATTATCTATTAAATTATCTTAAAAAGCAAAATAAAAATTTCTAGATTCGATCGCACTATGGAGACAAACAATATACTACGAAGAAATATAAAAGGGCAAACATTTACTATGTGATGGCCTGTAACTCTGCACCACCACAATAACAAAAATATAATCAATGGCAAGATAACTATTCTTTGTTTCAGATGAGGTGACCAAGCTTACTCGTTTGGTTTGGACAACGTAAGAGTGAAAGAGGAAGAAGAAGAGGATCAAGATGGCGACTGTAATGATAGTTTTTCTTATCTTCCTAATAGCAGTGATATGTGTGTCACCGAACCCGGCTGCAACTAGGAAAGGTATTTCAACCTGTCACTATTTTTTAGTAATTTAATGGGTAGACTTCCGTATCTGTTGGGACAAACAACCGAATGAAAATATCGATCGATATAGAGATTGTTCGATATATCGTTTGGTTAGTTAGGTAAGGTTAACCTAACCAAGCAAACGATATTTCGAATTAAATAATCGAATAATAGATATTTTAATTCGGTTGTTTGTGCCAACAGATACGGAAGTCAACCCAATTTAATACTTACGTAAATATGTAATCAATTGAAAAACCACGAGAAAAGTCTAAGCCTTTTTGTTTCTAGTCCTGCAATTTGTCAACTAGGGAGTCTAGGAATCGATCATTGATAAGACAGTAAAATTAAAGATCACAAAAACTATAGTCTACTCTTGGTATTCAAATTTAATTGTGAGATATTCGAGTGGTCCAAAATTTACAAATCCGCTTTAATTAAGATATATTAACAACTATCTCATAAAAGACATTTGATGATGTGATTTCTTTATAGTATCAAAATCAATATTGAATAAAATAATGGCATAATGAACTATAAAGCTACAATAATAAAGATACTATAATATTGCTATTTTGTGTGTATCGTGTACATCGTGTAAAGGGGCGTTGGTGGCAGTAGTCCGTGCCTAAATCCCTCAAATTACCAACAGATTTGTGATTATTCCTTTACATAATGGTTCAGAGAGCTTAATCTATCCTTATAAAGCTATACTCGTCAAGAAGTGTATATTGGTCATGATTTATTCAAAATCTTTATAGTTTGAAGCATTTTATTAGGGCGCTACAAAGAAATTAAAATATATAGATTTTTCTCAAACAATAAAAACCTTCTCTAGCCTATACAAAACTCTGATTCTATAAAAAAAAGTTATTTTAATTCACACAAATTCCCAAAACCAATGACCCAATCCGATATTTTTTCGATACATTTTATTTATTAAATGTTCGTAGAATATTCCAAGTTGATCTCGAATCAAAGCTCTCGTGGAATTCATTCCAACTTCAACCCAATTAGATGGGAATGAATTTAATGGATCAAAGCTATAATCCATCAAAGGACTCAAAGTTGAGGTATAATTGGAAATTTTTCACGGAACAAAGTTTGCAACATCGTTTGAAACGAGTCAATTGGCGTAAGCCACGTTTTAACTAAATTATTTTCCCAGAGCACCGATTAGCTCTTTAAAAGTTTAGAGAGCTTTTAAACTAAACCAAGTATAATTCTGGATTCAGACTTGACTTATGACGAGTAAACAATCCTTTGAAATTTGCGAATTTAAAATTGTTATTTTGACGTATTTAGCTCTTATCAAGTTTTTTTTCTTTATATATGAATATATTTGAGATTAGGGAAGATAGTGTTATATGATTAATTCTCTCATGATTATTGTAGGAGAGGAAATTCAACAATACAGAGACATTTTTCATAGTCTGATATGTCTATCCTAATAGGATAACAGTTTAAGGTACAGTTGAGATAGGCTCAAAGTTTTTAAAAAAAAGGTTATAGACTATCTTAAAATACTTTGAGAGTTGGTGTATATTTGGGTCCGGTTATATAGGAAAGATCGTGCATTTTATTTCTTTTTGTCCTAGGAAGCTGGGCACGAGCATTGTTTTTAAAATCAATTCTAGCTAAATCTAAGGATTGCTGCATTATTATTTAGATAAAATCCATTGGTGACCTGGCAGGACTTGGGTATTTACTCAGAAGAGGTATAGAAGAGGCTACGATGACAGCTGTGGGCTTCTTATTAGCTGAGGGAACGCCATTACCGTAACAAAACGATCTCCATCGGCCATCGGCCTCGGTGTTCTTGTGGTAGCGTGCCGGGCTGATATGCTGAAGGTCCCGGGTTCGAATCCCGCTGGTAGCATTAACTTGTTGTCCAAGATTTTTTATTATCAGCAAGTTTGGTTGGTTTGGTTGGTTTGGTTCGGTTATGACAGTTTAATTTTATCATTAAGTCATTATAAAATTTTATTTGAGCAATTTCTAGTTTTATTTAATAAACAGAATTCTTTGTTCTATTACTAAACTTGTGTTATATTATTTCATTATCAACAAGTTTGGTTAGTTCGGTTAGGTTATGATAGTTTAATTTTATAATAAAAAAATAATAAAATTGAATTTGAGGCATTTATAATTTTTTTGTATGAACAGAACTATTTTTGCGATAAGTAAACCTTCATTGCCAAAGTGCTCTCTACTACAGCGCTGTTCACGGAGGAATTTTGAACTAATGCCTCAATCGTACCTCCCCTAAGTCAGACCCGCAGGATTTGAACCCGAAACCTCAGGGACCGAAGTCCCACGCTCCAACCACTAGACCAGCTCGCTCCCACAAAGACCATGTATTCGATGTGACAATTCTTTTCTTAAAAAAATGTGTTTACCCTCATTAAAACCTGTATTTAGGCACTTACAGTGACCTTATAAAGGATATAATGAAAAACATGTGTTTTCCAGAGGTGAGGAAGGACCATTGTAATAAGACGGTGGACATATACGAGGATGTAGTGTCCCCGGAAGTGACGCAGGATACGTTTGGGAAGCCGATGACGTGTTGGTACCGCTTCCGCAGCTTCCGGGGAACTCCCAAAGACTGGATACTCAAGATAAGGTTTAAGAAGTTCAAAGTAGGAACCCTGGTGAACGCTACCGACTGCCACAACGGGTACCTGCAGGTAAGAGTCTTGCAGTAGCATAGAATTATCGTTTATTACAATTATACAAATAATATTTTACGGGTAAACTTCATCTTTAACCCCATAATTAGAACAGTTGCGTTGGAAAACGTTATAGAATCCAACTTTAGTAGGATTTACACATTCTTTTATATCAACCTTTAACAGTAATCTTTCAATTTAAATGCTAGTAAAGCTTATTTGAAACTGTAATCTTATCAGAGAAATATTCAAAAAATATTTTCAAACATATTTTCCTAAAACTATTTATTTATGTTGTAAATGTATTATAGATAATAGCTACCCCTTGTTTTTTATCGACTAATGGCAATTTATTGTACTGCAAGTTTTAAAGTTAAAAATACAACATACGTTAAAATACAACTACAACATCCCTTTCAGCATAATAAGGCTATTTTTTTTGTTTGTTGTGTATTCGATCTTTAAAACTCATATGAATTTTAATACTATATGTTTAATCTGGTGTCAAATGTTGATGAATTCAGATAACTTAGAGTACTAAAGCACTCTTCAGTGTATTTCACAACAAAGTGTTATCCCTTGCTGCAGAGCTATAATAAATGTTCTCACTTTCGCTCACTTTTGAATTTGTAGTTGGTAAAGTTTGCAAAATTTGTTAAATTTGTGTTTCTTATCTTAAAGAAACCTTTTTAATGCAGTGGCATTACCCATCTATCTTTTTTTTACCAGATACGTGGATTTATTGTGTTTGACACAGATTCACAGAGTGTCTATTGATAATTTGTAGTCGTTAATGTTTCCAAAGACTATAACCATGCTCTACACCAGGCGACTACGATTAATTGTTTACGCCACACTACACTGTTTCGACGAACTTTCCACGCAAGGATTTAGTCCAGAAAACAGCTGTTTGCCGCCAGCTTAATCAAATGGCGGTTCATTACGTACTACTGTACTGTAATGAGTTTTTACCGGACACCAACCAGCTGATTGTATTTGGCGATGAGTGGTTATAAACAAAAACATAACCTCCTTTAAAGGTTATAAGTTAGTTGTTAGTTCTCTAGTCGGTTGAAATGTAAGGATTTGTACAGATTTTTATTGTCAAGTTAGCAGTAGTATGGCGTAAAATATTGTACACCACTCCTCCAAAATGTGTTTACCGGACTCGTATGGTAATCCCACACTCGACTTCGTCTCGCACGGGAACGACCTCACTCGTCCGGTAAACACATACTTTCAGGACTAGTAACGTAATATACTATTACAATACTCCATTACGTATAAGGGTTTACTGACTCTACCACTTAATGTTTAGATTGTAGACGGAAACGCCAAGACTGAGCTAAGCAATCGCAAGGACCCGGGGCTATTTTGTGGCGAGACAGAACAAGCGCAGACGTTCATATCTGAGACGAGCTTCGTGAAGTTGCTGTTCCACGTGGACAACTTCACAGACCAGACGTACTTCAGCTTCGACAGCCGCGCCGAGCAGCAGTTCGACGTGTATCTGCGGTATGGCCAACACCCTGAGCTCTACCCTAACAGAAGGGGACAAGTGGTGGCTGGGTATGTATACGGTTTAATTCAGTTAATTTATCGGGTTGGCACAAATAACCGAATGAAAATATCGATCGATATATCGATTATTCGATATATCGAATGAAACAATCGAATAATTGATATTTTCATTCGGTTGTTTGTGCCAACAGATACGGAAGTCTACCAGATTTATCTTCATAATAAAACCATTTTACGAAAAGTTACAATGTTAACAAGATTGCTAATATTCATAAAACAGTAGAAAGTGTTAACAATAAGAACATGATAAAATGAATAACTAGCAATGAATTAGTACTATACCAATAATAACAATAACTTGAGTAACAATAACAAGTAGGTAATAATAATAACAAAAGTAACAAGGAGGTAACAATAATCATTAGACTCAGTAGTCAAAGATTGTTTTGGGTAAATAAATACAACGTTTTCCGGCAAAGAATGAGATTACCATTGAGATTTAAACTCAATATTGTTGAGGAAAAGGAATTGTATTTACGACACATGTTGAGAATCATTTCATCTTAAATCTTACTACCCTGGATAAGGTCTCCTTCCAAAACGCCACACACTATAATAGTAAACACGGTTCTGTCCTGTTAACTATGGCAGTGTCATTCATAGTGGCCGTATTAGACTTGTACACTTAGAATGCACTAAATGTATATTTGCCTACCGTAGGTCCTACTGTGAGAGGGTTTTCAAAGACTGCCGTCTGCAGACCTGCTACGTCCAGTCTCCCGCGTACCCGGGAGTTTACCCGCGCAATCTCCACTGCTCCTACCATCTCAACACTAGGTTGCCCTTCATCAAACTGTACATAGAGAATGAGGAGTTCAACATCGACGGTCAACGCTGCGAGAACATCATGACCTGCCCGATGAGGCCGATATCATCAGGTATGTTTTTGTGTCAAGTGTGTCTTTTGTCAGATAAACATAAAACTTTTGGGCCAGGTAAGGTGCTTAACACATAAATTTAATCGAAATACATCACAAAGTTGTGTTGTGTGCCGTTTATCGAATATGTGAAGGATGTTTGTACAAACATCAACGAATAATAGTATAATTAATAAATAATAAAAATAAATAATAAAAATAAATAATAAAAATAAATAATAAAAATAAATAATAAAAATAAATAATAAAAATTAATAATAAAAAAATAATAAAAATAAATAACAAAAATAAATAACAAAAATAAATAATAAAAATAAATAATAAAAAAAATAATAAAAAAAATAAAAATAAATAATAAAAATAAATAACAAAAATAAATAATAAAAATAAATAATAAAAATGAATAATAAAAATAATACAATAAAACAAAATTCACAATCTAATTTCAGATTAATCGACTCATAAAATAAATAGACCTTTCACAATGTCAAATGTAAACAAGCCATATGTAAATTGACCGTACACCATAGATTTCTTTATCTTTATAATTCAACCAAACAGTTATTTGTTTATTTTGGAGTATTTGGCCACAAGAAAAATTATTGGAGTTGGTCTCAAGGCTGGGGAAAATCCAGTTTCCGTCCTACAGCCCTTGAAAGTGCACATGTTATCGTCGATACCTTTTTTTAGCTGCAGTTGAATAACAGCTGATACAGGTAAAAATATTTTCTTTGCATCATCTAAAAATTGTCTCACATTGGTAACATTAACATAATAAACAATCAACATCCTTATACTAGTAAGATAACTTATCTAATAAATTTGATTTTAAATCTAATCTGAGCAAAGCTCGGTCTCCTGGTACTAATTTTTTATTCGGATGCATCTAATATATTTCGTTACATATGATCGTCTAATCATTGAATTCTTTCAGGAGCATTATGCTTCAATTAAACCTTTTTTAAAGATTATGTAATACTGTATAGGCCTATACTATACTATCAGTACTAAAATTAATACCAAGTATTACTTACACCCCAACAATTCGTATTACCTTTTAACACCAGAAGAAATCGGTCGGGACGTCGCCGATAAGAAATGTACCTATAAATCTTCAATTCAATTTGCAGCGTTCTTCTTCGTTAAATCTGGCTAACGTTCCTATGCTTAAAACTGATACTGTCTTCTCTATTTAGAATATAAATTGGAAAAGTAAGGAAACCGTTGTCAAAAAGTGATAACAGAGAATAGTAATTGATTTGAGTTATTGAGTTGTAAATTGTGTTTTAAATTGCGATGCCCTTAACTGTTTGAAGTCAAAAGTTTTGTTTTTAAAAGGATTATTTAGGCCTATTTACTTTGTAAGCAAAGTTTAATTAACTGAAAATATTAGTATAAAGAATGTCTATTTTAATATTCATTGGTTCGGGAATGAAGCAAAACCCTCTTGCCTGGGGCAGTGTTCAGACTGTAGAGATAAGGATTGACGTATTTTGAACGTGAAATATGAATATTGCGGGAAGCATCGGAGGTAAATATTTGAGAAGCTTTGGGCGTCGTGTGTAGCGGGCTTCAATAACCACCGACTCCTCTCTATTTGAGATTTACACTGGGAATAAAAGTTGGAGTAATATATTTGTATAGTAAAGTAACCAGTTTTAAACTACATAAGATATTTATGTATAAATTATTTATTAAAATAAATCAAACATTTAACGATTCGTAACAATTAAATCTCGTATCACTAAAGTGTTTTATTAACAATTCCCAGATTCGTGAATGAAATCTTTATCTAAATTTCCAGATTTAACCTATTGAATTTCCTGAAACTGCAAATAATTGTATGTACTAGTAATTATACCAATTAACTTTTTAGGATCGTAGTTAAATTTTCCTTTTTCAGGGTAGATATTGAGTTCAAAATGCTATGTCACTAATGCATCTGCATATTAAATGGGAAGGGTTAGTAAAATAAATACTCTTCTGAGGTATGTCTCTTCAATACACTTTTTTCTCAGTAAACATATTTTTAAAAACATGGTGAGCTATCTTGAACACTATATTAAATTAGCATACATTGATGAAACCAAGAGGTTAGGTTAGGTTATACATTATACTATTACAACGATAAGAACAAGCATAGCGCATGGAAATGTTAACTGACATAGATATGTTTTATACAAAATATTCGTTTTCTAAACATGTATGCGTTTGTTTTACATAAAACTAACCATACGTTTATAAACCTTGTGATACTACGGAATGTTATTAATATGAAACTTAAAATAGTCTAGCCAGGTCAGAGAGAAGTGACATTTCTCGTTTTAAATAAGGGAAACTCTTTATTCATTTATTTCGTTGTTACCATAAATATTCATTCTTTTTTTGGGATTAATCCCAAGAGGAACCGATTGTTCTTACAATAAAAAAAATGGAATGATATAATTTTAAAATTATGAATCAACCAATATTAAAATAAAAATACAATTGGAAACTTTACGAGAATAAATAATTATGTCCAGGAGCTGAACATTGCCCTTACGACTACATCAAGATCTACGACGGCAAGGACTCGTCTAGTCCTGTCATAGGAATCTTCTGTGGGATGGGGAAGTTTCCTTACTCCATCATCGGGACCAGCGAGGACCTGTTTGTGGAGTTCGTCACTTCACCAGCAGGTAATAGAAAATTTAACAAAGTTATTTTTTAATACAAAAGAAATACGAAATCAAAGGATATACCTATTTCCACAAATTAAAAGGTTATTAGGCTAAAAATTGTTTTTATTATTTTTATTTTTGAAACAAGTACCGAATTGGTTAAAAAGACTTATTAATTACATAGTCGCATTACCAACACACCTTTTTTCATTTTTTATACTTATTGCATAAAATTAAACTAACTATAATATATATACGTGATTTTTGTAAGGCTTTTGCAGGTGATTAAAAAAACTGTACTATCAAACACACTACTATCTGTACTGAAATACTGTACCATTAAGTATAATTTTAACTACAGATTTGTTGATAGAAGTATAAAGTGAGAATAATGATTAAGCTAGTAAAATCATTACCACTGCAGGCCTTGTATGTATGGTTTTCGCTGCATATTAGTTTTAGAATCTTTTTATAAATCAATACGAAATTTTTTGGATGTTTTAAAAGAAATATTTACAATTAAAATCGTGCATTATAAAAAAATCGATAGTAATATAATTCATCAGTATTTTCACTTCCTTTAATTTGTTTGCCATGTTTTAAGCGGAATAATTGGCATGTATTTTGGTTTTTACCCTTAATTAGGTTTACTTTTGGATTGTATTTACTATTAATAAAGAATATCGAAGTACACTCGCAAAAGGTTCGACAAGGGAACAATCCGAAATCACCATTGACATTTTTGTCAATGCGCAATCAAGCACTACCCTGTAATGTTTAGAACGATGCTTTTTACCAAAGTCAGCATAAAACATTTCATTTTCGTCACCTACCTTTCCAAAATATACAAGGTAATTAAGACCAGTCAGATTCCTATACCATTTCTCTACTTACACCAATCTTTACAATTGCGCATTATATATATTTGGCTCACTCCGAAACGGGAACTACTTTAGTCGGTTGTGACAAGTAGAATCTTGTAATGGCAGTTTCCGTGATACAGTGGCAGCACTGGGAGCGATTCTGGCAATTTATTGTCGTTCTGTTGGCCTCACTGCGTCCACAATAGACCGGCTTCGTAATACAAAACTTTTACGACTGTTTTATACAGTCTAGCCGCAATAACAAAAAGAGTTTTACCTTTGCGACTTAAATAATCATATTCAACTATGTTTTATTCATTTGAACACATTTGTGAGTTATGTCCCCGTTGAATCCAGTTTTACTACGTCAGTTCGTGAATCATCCATTTTTTTAGTGGTTTTTAAACATTAGAGTAGGTTCTGGTTCAAGAATATATTCATTTGTATATATTTATACTAAAAATTAGTTTGTTATGTAAATAATTACTGTATTAAAAATATTAGAAATAATACTTCCCTCAAATTATTTGATTTATCACTATTTCCCATAAATACTGTATGAATATTATTCTGTAAAAACAGGCTCGAAGACTTAAAAGTTTAAAATAAGTATGATTTATGTTATTCTATTGCATAGTTTCAATTTTAGGTGAAAATACATTCTGGTGAAAATAATGGATTCAAGAAACGTGTTTGTTTGTATTACAAAGATTGAAGTACAGTTTAACGCCTAGGAAAATACCCAGACAAATTATATATCGGTAGTAGGAAAAAACTATTGCCAACCCAACTATTGACAACACATTCAACAGTAGCTTCTTAAATCCTTAAATACTAATGGTACTAATACTAACCAGGTATGATTATTCAGGAAAACTACATGTTTAAAAATACTTCTCCGAAAATAATTCTACACTAAGTGCTCTGAAAGAATAAATCATGTACTTCTTTCCCTAAAAGACCAAAAATCCACAACCCGCTCAATGTGTTCGTAATTGACTGCTGTTGAAGAACGTCCTCAACGAAGGTCATCATCAATGCTTTCATGGCCTATACAAAACCGCTTGTGCCACTAAAAACCACTCGACTTTTCTATATCGCCCCTGATCCATAAGCTTAAATTAACAACTCAAGAGTCTCACTTGGTAGATCCAAAAGGTAGCTACATTGAAAATGTGTTTTTGAGCAGTGTCTGTTGAAGTTACGTCATGAGTAGCAATACCTGAATATCATCCAAAGGAGATCTCAGGTAAAGGAAGATGTTAGAAATATTTGTGCACCCCAATTTACACTTTTGCAGGCCCACTACTCAACACCGGGTTCCACTTCAACGTGGGCAACTGGCCGGGGCACGTGGAAACAGCTGGTAGCCGTACGGGAGCCTGTGATTGGCTGTTGACCAGCGATGATCTTGTAGCGTCCGGTGATAGCGAGGGCATCTTCTTATCAGTGGCTCACTGGTACCCGCCCCACACCAGCTGCACGTACCTCATACAGGGGAAACCCAACCAGATAGTTCGGCTGTACTTCCCCAGGTAAGCTCCCTCAAGATGAGGCTAGGTTATAAAAGGCGAGTGTGCAACCTACTAGCCAGCGAGTAATAAAGCAGTCTTTTTGACGGGTAAAACCTAAAACTCCCACTGTACACCTAACCATTCCCTCCTACGTCATTAGGACTAATCCTAAGATTTGTTTGAGCACAAGGAACTGTGAGTATACTTTGATAGTGTAAAGATTTAGTTTACGTAAAATCCTGTGAGTATCCTATAAATTTCGTGGCCGAATTAAATTTCTCTAGACACTTTTTATTAGAAGCTATCAAGCAATTTGGTGATTCCTCTAGGCTAGTTTACGTGTTTTATGTGAAAAACTCTAGTAGCCTAGTAGGTTGTAAAATGGCTTTGTTAAATCAAGCCTTAATAAAATCTACATTATTCTGTCTAAACAAATTAAATGTCAAAGTTTTCCTTAACCTAAACTTAATGTTAGCTTAATATTGACTAGTATTACTAAGCCACACCTGTCTAAAAACAAGATAATAACAGCTAAACGCATAATGTCTATTAGGAGGTGTTATCTGTAAGATTCGTATGAATAGCGTAGAGATGTAACGAATATTCGGTTACTATTCGGCATTCGGTCTATTCGGCCAAATTTTTAGTATTCGGTATTCGGCCGAATACTAGTTGACATTCGGCCCAATACCGAATACTCATTTAGTTATAATTATTAGACTTTGTGCAAAGAATAATACCTTAATAAATTATTTTGAAAAGATTTTTATTATTTTAAGAACCAACATTAATTTTTAGAAGTTTGCAAATTAATAATCAAACTTAATTAATATTAAAGAGGACCCATACTGCTCCGCAGCGTTAAAATAAATACAATATCCGAGAAATAATAAAATTTATGATTTTGATTGAGTAATACAGTATCTTGAGCTAACTGATTCAAACTATCAATAGCTCAAATTAAAGCCTATAGTTTACTGATTAGTTTGAGTCTAAAACATATGGAAAAACATGAACATTACTGGTGCTATTGATTTTTAATCATATAAATACCTTATGAAAAATAATTTTTATGTTGGTTGTTCACCTTGCGTTTGCTTGAAATTCGTCCGATTTGAATAACTAATAGCTTAAATGAAAGCCGGTATTTCACTGAAGGTTCTTAGACTAAAATATATAGGATTATATATTTTATTTTTTTTATTTTTTTTTTATTATATATTTTTTTTAGGATTATAACTGGCGAAGGTACATCTTAAATTGAAACTTCGTTAACGTATACACTACAACTGGAGCAGAATATTCGGCCGCCGAATATTCGGAGCTTCGGCCTGAGACCTCACCGAATACTCGGTATTCGGCCAAAAATACTATTCGTTACATCTCTAAGCGAAACGTTTGCTTTTTAATTTTACTTACCGGTCTGCAATAGAAATAAATGTATTGTTTGTAAAATGATGTTTGAGAATAATTGTTTGTAAACTGTTGAGGATTAATGAATAAATACATTATGTAGATGAAGCAGAGTCTCCGTGTAGCCATAGATAAAGGCGTATTAAGTTTAAATGAATGAGAATTAAGTACAGAATGGATGTAATACTATGTTAAGCTTTTTTACTGTGGCTAAAACGAAATCTAGAGGTTGGATTCTGGGAAAGTTTCGATCTAGAAGTTTTAGACTAGGCTATATTTACATTATTGTTATTGAGGTGTTTATTTAATTTGCGTCGTCGTAGTTTGGATGAGTAAAATCACATCAGAAATCGATTAGTTCTATGTCCTCTAAAATAGTTTTAAATAAAAATGCTTGTCAATGAGTGTTCATTTAATAGCAAACGAAATACTAAACAGAATGGCAAACGACGAGAACATTTTAAAATTTAAACAAACACTTTAAGCTAAACAGTTAATTCTGAACAAATTATGAAAACCATATTTTTATATCTACATACTGCATTAAAATAAGAATTTATTAGGTAAAATATTTAAACTTAAACGACTTTAAAAAATTATAAAGTCCGTGTTTTCTGATCTCTACGAAGAGTTTCAGAACAGTTGTCGATCAAAACTGATCTTTCCGGATAGTTTCAATAAACTGGTATTCATTGTTGAACTAAGAAGAGCAAGTAAATTTGTTTACGTTTATAAAAGAATTATTTTTGTTGTGTCAAGAAAATCCGTGTAAGTTAAGTTTAAATTATTTTACCTTTTTGCATCCCTTCATTAATACAGGGTAAAATGAGCGATTGACATCCGGACCCTTACAAATTCGACGAAATCTGATGTCCTACTTACCGCCTATTATGGCCTTATTTTCCCGCATCCTACCTTGCCCATATGGGGGTATGAGAATAAGTGGACCCTATTTCTATTCCGTTTGCAGAAGCGGGTAATTATAGCTATATTTTCTTTAAAAAACGACAAACTTGCAAACTATTTTTCAAACTGCAAACATCCTAACGTTTCCATCACTTTACATCTACAAAACCTTGACATTCCTAAAACAAAACATCGACAAGTTCAATAGATCCCATAACCATGCTTACAATTTAAGAACTTCTTAAAATCTTCCAGTCCCTGTCCACTGTACAACCTTTATTCAAAAAAATCTCCGTTACAATGCAGTAAATATCTTTAACCACCTTCCAACGCATCTAAAGGCAGAGTCAGACAATCTGAAAAAAAATCTGTTCTATTAAATAAATGCTACTACAGCACCCGTGACTTCCTGACTGACAGCTGAAATCTTAATTTTCCTTTAGACAGAATGATTTGTAAATAGTATGTTTAAGTTAATTTTATTATTCTAAGTTCAATTCCATTGTATATTATAATTATTTTGACCTAACCTATATACATGTAATTGTGTCTAGTTGGTTCAATAAACGAGTTTATCGAGTTATTGACGACCACCTAGTTGGAGCAAGTCTGCTTTTAATAAAACACCAGGTTAATGGGAAAGAATTTCAACATCTTCAACACAAAAGATTGATGAACTACCAGTAAAACGTGTACTCATTAATAAACTTTATGTGTAATTTCAGTTTTAGAATCAACCGCATAGAGTCGCCCATCACAGTGTTTGACGGGGATTGTGGGGAGAGCCTCACTCTCTACGACGCGTCTTGGCCTGATGACGCCCGTATCATCAAAACGTTCTGCGACACGTTCTCTAGACCTATGGAGAAACACGACTTTGTCTCCACTGGGGACGCTCTATTCGTCAGGTTCGAGAGCAAAACTGGAAGCTACTCCGGGTAAGTAGAACCATAGACAAATAAAAGTTCTGGCGTCCACCGCTAGGAGTGCCGTGTAGTTACGTAGCGAGGGCCGTAACTACACAGCGCTCCCAGCGGTGGACGCCAGAACGTATGTTAACCGCAGCACTGCTGTCGGTATGGATTTCTATTTGTCTTTGGTAGAACCAATCATTTCAATCGACCAATCACACTCCCCTATAATCATATCAATACGTTTATAGCAGTGAAAAACATCGCAGTGCAAATTCCAACTACATATTCTTTTATGACAACACAATTCATATTTTTTTACATTTTGCCAGGAAAAAAAGTATTTTGATCTTTTAAAAGTATATATCATTCTTAAGCAATGTGCATTCCTGTACCTATCTTGAAACAGTTAATACAATTCTATCCGGTTTCGGTGTTTATAGTTTTTCCTATTTTATTTCTCGTTGGTGCCTGGATATCAACACTAACTAAGATTTGTTTACTAAGTAAAGCTATTTTCATTGTGGTGTGAGTAGCCTCCGGATTGCGAATAATAACTATGATAGTGGTTTAAATACCTTATTCATGCAATCCAATTGTTGTCTTCACAACTAGTTTCAACCTGCTATCATCAGGTGAGTACAAGGATGATATTACTTCATATGAAGTAATATATGAAGGTCTTGTACTCACCTGATGATGACCTCCTAGCAGGTTGAAACTAGTTGTGAAGACAACAATTGGATTGCATGAATAAGGTATTTAAACCACTATCATAGTAAAGCTATTTATTTAAATTTTTTTAAGCTATTGAGTCTTTTTTGAGTTAGTTAAAGCTAAAACATCAAGAGATTGCGAAAATGTAGTTTAATCATATTTGACATTTGATTGAGGACTTTTAATTTCAGCTTTAATTGCAGTATTACTTAATTATTTCTTTCCACGTTACATATTGCTTATAGTCTATGTACATATTTAAGAAATTAATTAATCTTGCAAAAACATTAACCATACGATATTCAAAAGGTTTACAAAAATATATTACAGTTGGCTTTTATTAGGAGTGACTTATATACGGTAATTAATATTTCCATAAATCAGAACTGAGTGCTAGAGAGTATCTTTATTCGAAGTCTTTATTTTACTGTAATATAGAGTGTTCTTTTTATAGAAAACGATAAATTAGATATGAAAGGCAATAAGGAAAAGCGAGGAAAATTATATTGTAAGGATTGTAACACAAAGTTTTTACACCAGAATCATCGATGTCTTGGCTTCCAAGATTGTAAAGATTTTTACTGATTTAAAATATCTTCTTAGCTTAACTTAAAGGGTGGCTGAAAATTAACTTGCACCGCCTTTAACTTTTTTAACTTTTTCAGATATTTAAAATCGATTTGCGGCACCTTGTTTGGATATGAAGGGCTACAATATTTATAGTCAGTTTTAAACATTTTGCCCTTAGATAAGTGATTAAGAGATTAAGTGGGGGTATTTTTCAAAAAATTCAAAATTTTCAAAATTGGCCGTAATTATTGTAGCTCCTCCTCATACCTTAGAAGGTTGCCACAAACAGATTTCAAATATCTTAAATGGTTCAAAATTTTAGGGTGGGTGTAAGCTACTTTTCAGCCATCCTGTATATTTTACGGTATATATTTCAACGTATATAAATTTATCAATCTAATTTACATTTGTATATGGTGTTATAAATCCCGTATATCTAAACAAAATTGTATCTTGTGTTTTTTAAAATTTTGTTCATCACTTATGTTAGTTTTTAGACCGGTTTGTTCGTTGTAGTAACATCTATATCCACTTTTTCATGGACAAAATTATACAATTTAAATTAAAAGTTTAACTATTTGGCTGTATTTTAAATCTTCATAGTGCTAAGACTCTCCAACTCTATAAAATAAATTGTAGAACAAAAAATAAAATATCAGCAATCATTCTAAGTTAAATTTTTTACCTTTTCCAGATCTTCTCTGTACTACTGGGCTCATTACGACTTCTTCAACAACACAAGATACGGTCGCCCAGTTCAAGATACCGTCTGTGATGAAGAAATCGCTTCCTGGACCAAGTCTTCGGGATATCTCAGGTAGCTAAGTACTACTCAATTACTCAATATATAACTTGTTGTTCTAGATGAAACTCAATAACTCATTTTACTCTTAAAAGAGGTTAAAATGGATAAATCTTATTTATATTTTATCCTCTTTCGGCCTGTCTAAAATACCGTACTGTACGCTGAACTAGACACACATTCTGATAATTATTAGATTCTTTCAAAACATACACAATATGTCTTCAAATTCTTTGAAGCTAAAAAAACATCTTTCAAGTATTACCATAGACAAAAATAATTAAATATAGACTGTCAGCCGTGCTGTGGTTACCATAATTACCATAGGTTCTGGCTCACACCGCTGGGAGCGCAATGTAGTTATGGCCTAGGTGCTACGTAAACTACACGGCGCTCCCAGCGTTGTGCACCAGATTCAATGGTAATCGCAGCACAGGCTGACGGTAGCTATATTTAATTCTTTTTGTCTATACTGTTCTCTACAGACACTGCACTCAAATAATATCGGATTACAAACTGAACACGAATTATTATTTATGTACAGTAAGTTCAGTGATGTGTCTAAATAATTAAGGAATTGAATGAAAACTATCTTTTATTTTGCCTTTTACAGATCTCCAGTAAACACACTCGTCTACAAACGTACCGAAGCCGACGGAGATCTTCATTGCCGATACAAATTCGTCACTGATAACAGACTGTTTGCAAGAGTTATCCTAACAATCAAAAGTATCAACTTTAAGGTATGAAATATATATATATATATATATATAACCTTGATCTAAAGTGAGATGGTTGTATAGTTTGGGAAATTTTGGATGAGGTTGTTTGTGAATATGTGCAAATGCTAGTGAACCACTTTAAACAAAAAGAAATAGTACTGACACAATCCTTATAAATAGTAGTGACATTTGTATTGAGTAATTCAAGTCACAAATTTGTAGACATATAAGTGAAATTTGAAACTCTTGATTTTCTGTCTTAGAAACTTGAGTTGATAAAAAGAGATTAACTTTAAAAGTAAACCAAATCATTTACAACACGAGCACGATCTATGGAAGAATAATGCATACAAATCTACTATTGAAGTCTCGGGCCTAAAGATGACTGGGTGATATTAGTCACCAATATAACTGATAGATTTTAAGATATATTTACTGTATTTGATTTTTTTATTACAAGTGTAAATATTATATAAAATTAGTGTGAAAGACATATATACTATATTTTCTTTATTTGCAGGATCACCCATTCAACTCAGCTCCCCCAGAGGAGTGCTGGGACGGCAGAATGGACAAGCTGGTCATCTGGGAGCCTGCGCTGGTCAACATATCGTACCATCCTCCAAGCATCGCAACCATCCCAAGCTCTGGCAAGGCGGGTGCACACTGTCTCTGCAGAACAACCCCCTCCAAGGGTGGCCGGCCAGTTACCATAGTGACGTCATCCACGGAGACGCTGAATCTAGAGTTGGTGGTGGACGTGGGTCACTCAGCCTCTAGCTACTTCAAACACCCTAGTCCGTTGTTTGAGGCTACATACGAGTTCATCCACGGGCCACTGTGTGGACCTGCCAACATCCCTGCTAGCACTGAGGGTGAGCTTCACTACCCTCACTATGAAGCTCTCGGCTTCACAGAACCTCCAAGGTCGTTGAAGTGCCTCTGGGAAATCAAGGTCAACCGAGAAAGAGACGTTTGGTTGCACTTTGACAAAGTCAGGTTTGCAACAAGGGATTGCCAAGATGGAAGAATAGAAGTTTACCTCCCTTCAAGACCTGAAATTCCATACATGACCATTTGTGGACACAACGTCAGTGCTAAGGAAATGCAACCACTCACCTCTTTGGATCTTACTCCTCACACTGCATCAGGCTACAGTTCACAGCCGTCGGTGAAGATCCAGTTCATCGGAACAGTCACGCCAGCAAGAGCCGGGTTCAAGATAGCTTGGACGGAATTGTTCCATCTTCCGAGGAACGCTGACGGGACTTTGATGACCTCGAAGATGATTGATGATGGAATGACAGGCTCGCTGCAGAGTGATGATTGTGGATTTGTCTGTCCAGGAGAGAATGGTCTTTGTATTCCCTCTTCGCTAGTGTGCAATGGTGTTATGAACTGTCCTGGTGTAGTTAACGGAAGTCTGGCCGCTGACGAGGCTTTGGAACTCTGCGCAGCAAGGATTGACCAAAGCCAAGCAAACTGGTTCGTCATTGCTATAGGAGCGACTGGAGGCGGTCTGTTGGCAATCGCGTGCATCGTGCTTCTTTGCAAGTGCTGTTGTTGTTGCTGTGGCAAAAACGATGACGATGATTACTGATATCACGCTTCCCCTGACCGCTATCATCTTCCACGAGAGAGATAAAGTCTTTGGTTTCGTCGTGGTTGAAATCAAGTGCTGGGAGCCCCTTTTAAGGTTTATCTATCAACTACATTTATATGATGATAAGTAAAATATTTCTCGCATTACTTCTTTTCCAAAGAGAACACATATTTTAACACCATTATTTCATAGCATATGACACTCGACAAGTGGCCTATGACAAACTTAATTTTATTTAGGACCTATTTAGTCCTACGACGACCCAAGTCATGGTAAAAGTACAACAGCTAAACGTACTTTTCTTTGTTTTAAGCTAAAACTATTGACGGTATTCCTATGAGTCCACTGTCTTATTTATTGACGTTATGTTTACAATGTCCTCCACGTAAACCATTAACCTTTCCTTAAATCTAATTTGTTATTTTATTGTATGAGAAAAGCATAAATCTAAATAACACAAAGTCCAAATATTTCCGACACATTTCCAAATATGTCGTTTTCTAAGGTTTTGCTAAGAATTTGAAAGAACAATTTAGAGTTGGTAATTAAATGCTATAACATCTGTAGCTTTCTTTACTTTTCTATGTAATGTATACTTTCGTAAGAGTACATTCACATGATTAGTTGTGAACAAGACCTTCATTCATCCCTCCGGCTAAGAGCCTATGGGCTCTAAACTGTATTATGTGTATTTTCTCATTAAATCAACCTAAGCTCATGTTCAAGGGGCTCCCCATCAACACGCACCAATCACGACTTACTCACTGTGATTTCGGACACGTTTTATAAAGTGACATTTTTTATCAGTGTGTTTTGTGAATGCTCTTTATATTTTCATATTTAGAGGTAAGTCTAGAGCTCTTTCAGTGTAGCAAGACCTAAATCTAAATGCCAGGCCTTTTCCTTTTTTACACAACAGCATTGATTATTTACGGTATTACGATTTCATTATTATTGAAAAATGCCCTTTTGAAAATTTAATTGGGTTAAGGAGTCCATAAATCCTAGAACTATCGCTTAAGATTGAGACAAAAAATGTATTACTATTAAGACATTTTACACAGCTTGTATGCTCTCAGGAAGTAACTTGCTCTTAAAATTTGTATTCAATTAAGTAAATGACCTGATAAGCTATAGATAGTAAGGAAAAAATAAGGAAAACTGCAAAAAATTATTAAAAAGGTAACCGAGCTCTTGCAAAAGTTTTAATTACAGTTCAAGTTTCTTTTTCTATTATGCATTAACAGTTGTAATACTATAAAACTTATGATACTTTTTCATATTGTTTTATGGCCTGGTATTCAGATTAAAGCCTTTTTGCCGTAAGAAACTGTAGTGTTCATGTTTATAAAAACTTTTATAAATATTTCTGTATCTTACGCGTTGTTTAAGTTTATATAATTACGGCCTACAACACACTGAAGATAAATCGTTGATTAATTTATTCACCGCGTAAAACATTGTTAATTTTGTTTATAGGTTAATGTTAAGTTACCATAGCTTTAAGCGTAAAAAATATACGTGAAATATAGTTTGTATGTAGATAAAAATATATATTTTATAGTGCCATTAAGTTTCCAAATAATTTTATATTCATTAATATTTTAAAATTAAATTTCACCAAAGCAATATTTCTTATTCTAAACGTTACGTTAAAAGATTTACTCTTTTACATATTTTTCTAAGCAATAAATATATCCTTAACTACAAAATTGTGAGAAATAAAACAATTAAAAATGTATTAGGCCATGTAAAAAATACTTATTGATAATTACAGCTGATTTTATGGATATAATACGTGACAATGTAAAATTTAACTTTGATCAAAGTGCTCAAAACATTTTTATAATCATATAATTGTTCAACGAATATGTAAACCAGTAAACCATTACCTATTAAAATTCACAGAGATAACGTGAGCTATGTAATTATATCATCAAACAATTTTATTTTAAAATACCACTGTCTGCTTATGACATCAAATAAAAATAGTATACGAAAATAAAACTAATATGTATGAAAGAACCAAAACTAAGTTAACCACTTTGGCCACCTGATATTTCAAAGCTGGACCTTTCTCTTAGAATACCGTAGAGAAGACCATTATATATGTCATATTTCTCCTGTTCACCTACCACAGACAATGTACTGTACGTAGGACCATCGCTTAGCCATAGCATAGACAAATAGAATTACATATAAACCAAAATCGGTGCTGCATTTCGCATAAGTTCTGGCGTCCACCGCTTGGAGCACATGTAGTTAAGGCGCACGTGCTACGTAACTACATGACACTCCTAGCGGTGGATGCCAGAACTCGTGCTAACCGCAGCACTGCAGGCGGTATATATTTAATTATATTTGTCTATGGCCATAGTCTGACCGGCTTCAAGCAATCTGTAGCTGATAAAATTTGTATTGTATATTTTAATAATAAAGAAATTTTTGAGGATGACTATGTCTTATTATACTTCCCAAAATATTTGTATATGGAGTTTTAAGTGATTTATAGATATTTAAATAAGTACAATGTGGCACTTAGTATAAAGAGCACGCAATGATGTTGTTGAATGGTGGATTCCCTTCTGGGTTATAAATAATGTTGGAATATTCGTGGACAATTTAAACGCCCATTAACATTCATTATTTAAATATCAAAACAATATTTAAAATATTTTTGAAACATTAATTTCAGATAGATGAAACAACTTCGCATACCTTTTTTCATATTTATTCATGACTACATGTTAATTCAAAATCTAGTAAAGTAATAGGCCTACGGTTAATAAATACAATATAAATACCGTATGTATTTATGATGCAGTTTATATCTACGCTAATAATATCGTTATTATTGCAATAAGTGTAAAAAATATCAAAGATTCGTTCATTTACCATCTCAAAAGCATAAGGCCCATTTTCTATAGTTGGATATTTTATACATTGAACTTTTAGCATGATGTGTCAATGCTATCTTAGGTTTATGCAGTTGTGATTTATATTATGTTCAATAAGGATCTTTTACCGACCAATGTTAAGTAATCGAGGAATATTTAGTGATAAATATTTTATCCTTGTGCCATAAGTTAGGATCTAAGGGATAAGTCATTGAACTCGTAATGATGAATAATTTATAATATGAAACTCTATAGGCACTCTTGATAACTCTCTTGGCAATATGCACCATTTTATACCAACATAAGACTATTACTGCCTAATACAGATTGCAATTCCAAACACAAAGCCGCCAACAAACAACATTGTCATGTAACTCGGAGCACCAAGTGTATATAATCAGCTTTCTAACTATTGTTGAGCTCAACAGCTGTTTGTAGAGTTATCGCCTTACTAGCATTGCATAAGTTGTTACTCTATAACTTTGTGTAGTTTTATGTTTGTCATATATAATTGGCTGTGGTGGGTAAAAAATGTCAGATATATGGGTAGTATAAACTTTTGTTCTAATTTTAAGAGAGGGTTTCGGATGGGGAATTCATTTTGAACTACTTTAGGTAAGTAAAATGCTTACTGTTCAGAAGAAAGTGAGTCTTAAGTGTGTTGCCCTCTATATATTCTAGAGAAGTCTAATTTTTAACTAGCAAAAATTCATTTGACTATTATGGTGACCTAAAAATCCTACTACAGATTTATTATAAACACTCCAGTAGTTTTAAAATCTATTATTACTATGTTTTGTTACTAATTTGGTTATATGTTTTTAATGGAAATAACTTAAACGTATTTTAAAAACAATAATGTTAAGTATTTAAGAAGACTATTTAAATTCAGATAAAACAATGATCTTATATACAAAAAATTGATTTTCTTTTCCGAGTTCATTTGACTCTGCTACCCGACCGATTTTCATGATTGAGGTATCAAATTGAAGGTATGCAAGCACAGATTTGCCATCGAGCATCGGCATATATCTACTGTATTACTCGACCAAAACACATAATTTGATTCATTTTTTAATTCTAACTTCAATTTAAGCTTTTGTCTAAGAACGTTCAGTGAAATACCGGCTTTCATTTAAACTATTATTTATTGATATCGGACGAGTTTCAAGCAAACACGAAGTAAACAACCAACATATCAATTATTTTTCACAAGGTTTGTCTATGATTAAAAAAACGATTCTTTCATATTGTCATGTTTTTGATATGCTTTAGACTCAAAATAATCAGTAAAATATAGGCTTTAATTTGATCTATTGATAGTTTAAATCGGTTAAGCTGAATATACTGTATTACTCAATAAAAAATCATAAATTTGATTATTTATCAGATATTATATTCATTTTAACGCTGCGGAGCAGCATGGGTCCTCTAGTTTCATATTAATTAAACATGTAACCGAATTATCATTATCTGAATATTTGAGTAATTAAATCCTGCAATATTTCGCTGGCTTTAATAAGGCATTATTAATTAGATTAACATTTATCTTCTTAAGACGTAACTCCTAACTCAATTTGAAAAACATATTTAGTTGAGGGTAAAAGGACAGCACTATTAACAAGATGTCTTTTACAGGCAGTATTTACAAAAGTTTTCAATGTTACAAGTAAATATACTCGTTAAACCGTAAATCTTATGAGTCATTATACTTAGGAAATATTTATGCCTACTTTATATTAGTTTTCAAATCTGTTTTACTGTGTTGTTTATAAGCAAATTATCCCTATGTTGTCGCTGAAATTATCTAAGTACACTTCTTTATACCACCATAAGCTTACCTTTTGTATTTGATCTATTGTTTGGTAATCTGTAGAAGACCTTATGCATGTACAACCACAGACATATTTCACGGTGTCTAATCTTCCTTGCTAAGAAATTCACCCTCTCCCACTTAGTTGCTCTTCGGTAAATATTCTAGTGTTTCGCATAAACCTACTTCATTATTGCACTGACAATTTTATTTGGATCCATAAAAACGCGGAACCATGTTTAAAGAGAAATCAAGTAATATTTTAACATTTTGTGATTATTAAATTGTACTTATTAAATGTATTCAAATACAGGGTGTTTATAAAAAAACTTTACAATTTCAACCAATCATAAAACCTTTATCTTTCCACTTAAAGCTATGAAAAACCAATCAAAGTTTAGGAAATCATTTCAAGTTTTGGTACATAATATACCTAACCTAACTTCAACGTGTATTCCATTATTTTCACGCAAATAATCAAGTCAAAAATCTAGCTCATATAAAACACAACCTAAAATAAGTTTATTTCATCAAACCCTTTCCTTATTTTTTCTCCGAGTTCTTCTTTGGTGTTCACTTTACTGAAGTAGACAATATCCTTAACGAAGGACCAAAAAAGTCACGCGGGGTAATATCTGGTGACATATGAGAACAAGTGCAGGAACATCAAGGCCAATCCGAAGGTTTGGAATTGACCCATCCGGAAATGTCGAACAAAGTCTGTCCAGTGTGGAGGAGTACATGAAGTCTTCAGTCTTGAAGGAGGATTCCTATTGTATCTTGTCTGAAATCTCATCATGAACGTCAACATCAGATTTGGTTTCAATGGACCGCTCCACACACTGCGCCTTAATACGAGGATCCTTAACACCATGTAATTGAAAAATAGTATCTAAACAATCATATTTTATAAAAAAAAAACTGACTGGTTAAAAATAATTGCTAAATATGCTAAATTGAGCAAAAAGACACAAAGATTTTAAAAAAAAACTCCTGATAGTAAGGAATATTTTAGTCTAGAACATACTTACTTAAACTATTCAAGTAACATGCTTGCAAAATATTTTACATGTTAGTAACGTGCTTGTAAAATATACGTAATACATTTTTTACAACGTGCCAGTGCCAATTAATTTTTGTACGAAATAATCAACCCATTCTGCATTGCAATGCCAATATTTTGTAAAGATTGATTAAGTAAAACCAAGGAGAACTAAATGGAGGTTAAAATAAAATTAGAAATAATAATGCTTGTCATTGTTGTAAATTATCTTATTAACAAGAAATCTCACAATGCAAAACTAAATACAAAGCCTATAATCGTTCCGGTTACAAGAGGAAAGCGTTAGGTGGGAGCTATTTTTGGAGGGAGGGCTTAAAATATTAATTCCATCCCAGAGGACGTTTACTTTACTTAATGGGCGTCAGGGGCCACCTAATGAAAACTTGAGTACTTTGATTAAGACATAAATTATCTCTTTATGTGTTAGCTTTACTGGTGCTAAACCATTGTGTCGTACGTTGGTGGAATTTTAAATTTTAAGGTTTATTGAACTATGTCCAAGCTTTGGTGGGTTTTGGTGTAGCTATTTTCTTAGATACTGTAAAGGTTGTTTAAAAGCTTAGTAAATCAGTATAAATCAAAATGAATGTAAAACACGTAACTTAAATATAACCAAATTCCAAATAGTAACTAAATTATGTTATGTTTCCTTTTATGATGTTTTACCAAAAATTCGTAACGTAAAAAGCCAAGTGATTCAACTAACAACTAAAAGGATGGGTAGGAAGTTCAGCTTCTTCTTTTGTTAGACATAAATTATAATATTTGAAACTCTGCATTCTTTAAAATAAAAAAAATCCAAACTCTTCAATATTTGAATAATTTCTCAAAAACTAATGATTGCTACCGTGTAATTTTCTCGCTTCTGAAAATTACAGATTTTCATATTAAACCAGAGCATTACTGTTGTTGACATATATACTTGTTTTTAACGTTTTTTATTTAAATATAACGTTATTAATTATTTAAATTTGTTTTAAATAATTTTAATATAACTACTTCGACAATGAAATAAAACTAATTGTGATAAATTACTGAGACTTTGATATGCTACGTAATTAGTGTAATTAGTTGGTTGACATATTACAACTATAGACGAACCAATAAAAATACATGCACTAATGGTAATAATATCCAAATTATTTTAAAACATGTGGCATTACAGCATAAGGAAAACCCTTGCCTTATGTAGATACTACCAAACCTGAGATTAAATTATAACTTAACGTGGTAGAAGAGTTATATATTATTCTCATATCCTATTTACCACCAACACTTGAACTTATTACCGTATGTCCATACGATTATTTAATTAGGTTTGCAATAAATAATTTAAGAATGTGCAATAGTAAAAATCAGAGTAATTAACTATCAGAGTAACTGGAACTTCAATCTTCATTAACAAGCGTTAACAGTTACATTGAAGACATACTAGAACACATCATAGATACAGTTGTGTATCATATCAACCTCTAAATTTTCTAGTTATAGTACGTTTAAAATGCTTGATTTCCCTATCCACGAAGAAAACAACTCCATGCATATCAATGAATCCGACCTGACACTCCTCTTTTATTAGTTTCTTCAGGTCGGGGTGAAGAGAGATTTGTAAAAAAAATATAAAATGACTTATGTTACCCTGATCTACTATTTTATAGAACCTTCAACCTGAAAAAAAACCCTGTAATGTGGTGGGATTGATCATAAAATCCACACAACGAGTGGTACAAAATCGATTGTGAGTTTTCCGTTTGTATGTAAAGGTTAGAAGAAAATTTAATTTACTGTCCAACAAATCCACAAAGTACATAAATTAGGCCAGGAAATCAACATTCAACCGTAAGTTAAATTATTTAAAATTGTGAAAGTATTTAAAATATGTAAAGAGTGATCATGGGCATCGGTTAATTAATTAATATAATTGTGTGTTAAAAGAATAAAAAAATTCACGAAATTTTACATTCATACTAAGAAAGTTTAATAATTTACTCTTCCGATTTCACATAACAGTACCGTAGCATTATACTGTCATATGTTTTATTTAGTTATATACAATAGTGTATATGTAGTTTTAAGCTTATTTTTAAACATTGAAAACCGCAGTTGGCAGCACTGTGGTGTAACCGAAAGCTTTTTTTCGCTCATTAGTCAGCTTACAAAGTTAAGCCTAAGCTGCAGCTTAACTCTCAACCACAAAAGATTAATCCTGGATTTTAATTGCTCTTATCTTACACATAGTTAGGCTGTTTTGTTTTAGGAAATATATAAAATATACAATGTTGAGATTAACATTTAGTATATAAGAATATAACGAGTTTATAATATAACCAACGTGTGTTTAGGTTATTAGTTGTATTTAAAGTTTTCTTGAAAATACAGGGTGTTTTCTTTTACGCAATAAAAATATTACAAGTACTGTGAGACACTGGCATACGACAAAACAAGCTGATATGTTGGTATCCCTGTTTTTGTTGTTGTTGTTTTTTTTTCTTCATTATCGATCAGCTGATATGCATTGTTGCACTATCATCTTTTAGCTTAAGTGTTTTTAGAAATTATTTGTGGATAAGCTTTGTGATTGTCGGGTTTTCACAAGCTCAAGTAAAGTTATAGGTAGGTTTTTTACCATGGATCTGTATTCCTTAATTTTTTAAATGGCAATAATTGTTGATTTTTTTTAGGGTACTGGTATCACACCTGAAAACTTAGTTTTAAACATTTCTTGGCATTCAATTATCTACTTTTAATCTACTCTTCCTACTTATTGAGCTTGGGATGACCCCATGTTGTGACTTATTTACAATACACTCCTAATAAACTCCCTTTTACGGTCATTTATAAAAACGTGGTTTTCAAAATACAGATTAGTTGCTATTAGAATTATTTTACTGCGTTTATATATGTTGTAGTTCAAAAGATGATCTTTTCTAATAATACTACAAATATAAACTTCTAAATGCTTACTAAACTAAAATACTCATTTAACGGATTTTAAATTACTGTAATAGTGTTATTGGACATTCCTATTTTCTATTTATAATTGCAAAAGACCACAGAAATGCTAATAATAAGATAGATTCACCATACTTTTACCAAGCTCAATGTATCCATTATGTAAATAACTATGAGAATAAAAAATATCAAAAAATGAGGCTCAATAAAAACACGGGATGACAAAGTAAACGATTGTTTAGTTACGAATAACATTTAACCATAGTAAAACAAAATAAAGCTATAAACACAAATCATAAAAAAATTGAAAACACAGGTTTACAATAAAAAAGTATTTAACTCAGTTTGCAATTAATTATGTATTTTTACATTGGAAAATTGTCCCCATGTAGGGTTGTAACAACTTTTCATAATTGTATTATTAATACTACTGTAGTAGTATTTTCACACACACAGCAGGTTTACTTGGAGGAAAGTTTACTTTATATTTACACCGAGAGTGTATCAAGAACAATATTCTGAGGCTTACGAGTTAATAAACCCGGGATTTCATATTCATCGCTCTTACGCCTCTCTTGTTTACTTAGACCGAACCCAAAGTATATTTTTACTAGCCAGGTTAATACTTTAAAAAATATGTTTGTGAAAAATAATTATTTTTATCGACGTAAACATTTTTAGAAATAAAAAAATGTATTTATAGGTTAGTAAAACTAGTTAACAAGTATGGTATTGAGTACAAATTGGATTAATGTCAATGGTTCATTTATATTTCTATATACCATTTGTATATTATATCATTGGACACTTAAGATAACTTCTGTCTAATACGTGAGGTATTTTATTTTTTAATTCTCGCAATAATTTATAAGGACAATATGTTCTTTTTGAACTTATTATTTTCAGCTTTCAATATTACTATTAAAAATTCATAAAATGATTATAAGAACATTTCCGTTTGCTTATACATATACTACTTCTTTATACAAATGTTACTACTTAAAGTTAAGCACTCAAATAAAATAAAATTCACTTTACACTCAAAACAAACACAAACCACTTTATTCTTTTTAACATAAATACTGTTGCACATGAGCACCTAAGCATTCGGTTGTTTTTATATAGATTTATTTCAATTTTATTTATATTATAAAATTGTAAACTGCTTTTAACTGACAGATTTTACACATAGCTTATTTAGAATACAAAAATAAATATCCAATAACCGTTTCAATATGTTAAAAGCATTGCGAATATTTATTTTAAAAATATTCAATTCAAATAGCTAAAGATGAAGATTATTCTTTTTAAATATTCATTCCGTTAACTATTATTCTACGAGTCTTGTATTATTCAATGTAGAACAAAAGATGTGCGATTAAAATAGATGTGAATTAAAGCAGCGAGTGAAAAGCATAGAGGGTTGAGGGCTGTTTGAGAAGGAAGTCCTAAGGGGGTAGTTCTGAGATTTTGTCACCCCTTCTCTCCCCCTAGCGATATAATTGAGCATCCCTTAGCTCTTATTAGTCCCTTCAGGCCTCGTTCTAAAGAGAAACCCCCAGATAATTTGGTAAAACACATTTATGTAATAATATTTTTCGATGTTGTGTTTCGCTTGAAAACTAAATTGTGCAGATTTTTAAAACGTGTCCGGTGATTAAAATGGTACACAAGACGATGACTTAAGAAACAGGGGTTAGGAAACATATAAAAAATAAAATATATAATAGGATTTAACATAAATTTAAGTTGATCCATCGTATCCAACTAGTTTTCAAGTTGGGTTATAGAAGTATTTGTTTTAAAGGTAATCAATACCCACACACTACAGGGTGGTTATAAATATTTGGACACATTTTAAGATTAAATAAATAAACAACCAAGCAGTTTAGAAACATGGAAACATGAGAAACTGAAAAAAATTAAAATGTCAACACTTATAAACAGTAGTTATAAAAAGTATGTAAAAATTACCTAGACTGTTATTGTAAGTTATGTTTTCTTCTGAAGTGAGGACATTGTATACTATTCATATGTTGGGCACTTGCCATTCGTTCAATCTGCCTGTATCACCATTTTATAGAATTGTCACTTGAAGAATTACGCCCATAGGTACTCTATACAAACCTTCTTCGAACAGTTATTACAAATCTGTTTTCATGAAACCAAAGAACACACTTTGATTTTTCTTGCACACTATTCATTTTGATACTCAGATCAGTTTAATGTTTGATTAGTCAAATATGTCACACACAGCTGGTGTAAAAAGGTCCATTGTTGGCCAGCTGACTATGCCGAAAGACAAGTCTTAGAGAAGAAAACATAACTTACACTCACAGTTTAGGTGATTTTTACATACTTTTTATAACCATTTTTTATAACTACTGAAATTTGTATAATTATTTGTTTGTTTTTACTGTAAACAATTGCTTTTAATTGGCTCTTTAATTAAACAATTCCCATATTTTTAAGCTGCTTGGTTATTTATTTAATCTTAAAATGTGTCCAATAATTTATGACCACCCTGTATATCTAATTCTATTCAAATACTGTTTAAAACTCAGCTAATTAGTTGCTGTAGGTAAACTGAATACAAATTACACATAAACCCAAGAACGTCATTTTCCAATCATCTAAGTAATTTGAGTATATCAATTCTCATATAACATCATCCAATAAAGTCTTGAAAAACTTGCACTTCGTAATCAGTGTAAATGTCAAACAGAAAAATTAGTAAAAATCTTTAAAAGAAGATTTAAAAAATAAGGATGACAGAATATCTTATTTTTACCTTCCCAGAAAAAAATATGCCCTCATCATCACAAAATAACGGAAATTTGCAGTAATGTATCCTTAAAACGTCCTTGTTACATTGACAATCTGCCCTTAAATGAAACCGCTGATTTAATTGGAGAGATTTGCACTAGGAATTATAAAAAAATACCACACGGACAAAACCATCGATCTTGACAGGTTTTGAAACCAAAAATAAATTCAATTACAGAAAATTTTAAATAAATAGTTTGATATTTTGGTTACAGCTGTATAATATTTTTCGCCCAATATACAGAATAAACCGTAGACACTGCACAGCTGCATGTAACACAGACGGGTTTATTGATTTCATGTCACAAAGCCTACTGCAACATCAGATAACAGACTTATATTTGTCTAACTTTTCCACTACGTTTTTGCCGTATAAAGAATATGGGTTACGCCGTAATGTGTGGATCAAATTTATTTTAATTACATGATAGGTGACAAAAGCACTTCGTTTTGAGCCCTGATACTATAATCAGTTGTTCATTGTTTCACGTGCAACGTTTGTACTTAAATTGTCTCTTATCGGGATCAGATTGCTATTGCAATAGCCAGTTATAGTCAAATAGTTACCATCCATTATGCATAAGTCGTTAATGATTTTGTTGTTTTAGTTACTAGTTTTTGAATTTAAAATATTAAGATTACAGACCTAGTCTAAAATTTTACAAATCAAATATCTTTATCAAAAATATCTATTTTAACAAACTAAAAACAAGGAACTTATGTGCGATTGCTTAGTTAAAAGAATAGAAAAAATAATTAAACATAGACCGTCAGCTGTGCTGTGGTTACCATAGATTCTGGCGCACACGGCTGGGAGCGCCATGTAGTTACGGCATACGCGCTACGTAGCTACGCGGCGCTCCCAGCGGTGGGCGTCAGAACTTATGGTAACATTAGTAACCACAGCACGGCTGACAGTCTATAATTTATTCTTTTTGTCTATGATTTAACCAAGCAAGTAACCTACATTGGTAAATTTACAACAGTTGAGAGAAAAAAACGTCTTAAACATGGAAACGATTTATTTTTTTAATGGTTGGTTTCCACCTCGGAATTTAGAGGGTCAAATGTTCTGGCTTTTCTTTTACAAAAGTTCTTTTTGTAATCACTTCTTTACAAAAACCTACCTCCTCAAAATATTTCTGTTGATTTGTCTAAGTTAACTATTCACCCTACTGATGTGACATCAAGAAAACACTGACTAACAGGGAATGTTGTTCGTTTCTTTGTAAGTTAAATGTTACTCTAATATCTCGGTGGGAGAGTAAAGGTGACAAAATCCCAAAACCATCCCTTAGGTACCAGATTCTCAAACAAGCCTAGACACAAAGCTACACAACTGAATACGTAGCATTAACAATTACTTTAGCTAATAAAAATAATACAATTGGTCTAATTGAAAGTTAGTCTTTAGGTAAAACTTTCATACTATAATACTTTTCAATGAAATGGCGACCATACAAAGTAGGTATTTTAAGCCAAGTATGAATGAAGATGAGTTGTAGCATTGTATCTTGTAGTGGCACGATCTTGTAGTCTTGTTAGTGACTAAGGCCGACATTCCTTGGACACAGCTGTTAATTAATAGCCCATACTGCTAATGGCAACTAAGGGACCTACAGTTTATAGTAGTATCCGAACCACATTTTTGCCTTGGTATTAACGAATTGGTCTAATTATCAGGATAGTACTGCGGATGATCGTAGTACTCACTAGTGTGGACGTTAATCCACACCAGGGAGTACCCCATCCACAGTGCATGACTATAAATGTCCACAATTCGTATCATCCTAGTAGCTGGATTACAGGACTTAGCCACCGTTCCAGTCTTTGAACGAAATTGCAAATAACACCAGCTGATCGTAGCCGTAATATCTTTAAGTGTTACCAACTTATTTTCATGCGTACACGTATTACGAGCCTAGTAAAATCACGCTGTTTTGTGTTGTTTGGTTGGAATACTGATGTGCGACAAAAAACAAACCAAAATGTGTGGCAAAAGTAAAAAGTGTGCGGCAAAAAGTACGTAGATGCAACAATTAGCAACTTTCTGTGCTATAATCAGAGCAAGGAAGGCCACTTTGTCAGGTGGCTGTAGGAAAAAATATTTTTTTGACTAGATAAATAAATCCCCCTAGTAAGGAAAAGAAACTAAAAATTAATTGTTATTTAAAATAATTTGCCAGTAATTGTTTTGGACTTCAAGTAGTTTGTTTTATAAGTAAGTGAAATACAGAGTTATATTATTTTTTGTAAAGTCTCCTACAAATCCTACCTCAGTAGCAGGTGTGCCTGCAACTACAGTTTGAAAACAAGGACTTTATAGGTCATAACCCAACCTGTATGCCGTAGTAGGATTTACTAGCTTATAAACCAGCACAGCTTCAAAGTTTTCGAGTAAGGATTTCGAAACCGTGTCCTTAATAATTTAAACTGTCTTGTAATAATATGATTCGATAACGTAAAATCTAATAATTGAGGTATGTGTCACCAACCCGTATGAATACATTTAATTATTAATAACTTCCCCTCAATAGAATGACCTAAAACATGTTTGACTCTTAATAAATTTGATTTACAGAAAAACACAATTAAATCCAAATTATTCAATTGAAAATGTGTTTTAATAACTTAATGTTGCTTAATGCAGTTGAAGCTATATTTGCTGATTGGAAAACCACCCCTATCGGAAAAGTTAGTTTCGTAACCACAAAAGACGGCCGTGCATTGTAGTCGGATAAGTTCCTCAGATCATTAGAACTTCTCCGAGAACCTCTTGACTGTCCTTTACTCCTATAATTAGCTCTTTAGTACTGTCTTGAATTGTGGTGTTGTTGTAAAATGTTACAAAAAAAAACTTGTTGTTTGTTCATATTTAATGTCTTATCTAACTAAAAATGTAATAGTTGTAATGTTAATATACACTACCGACAGTACATAATTTTTATTATTGTGTGTCAATTATCGAATTATATTTGTTAGTTAAACGTTTATCATTGCGAATTTCATTTTGTACTATTTCTAAACATAATGCGATATGTTAACGGTGTTTTTTGTACATGACTGTTCATCAAGTTTAATAATTAAGTAGTTGAAAATCTAAAATTTTGTACGTTCTGTTTTTTTTAATACTTTGCTTTGCCATATGCGATACTAAATACTACGTAAAGATGTATTATTCTGTATTCCTACCAAAAATAACTATTTAAGTCATTTACTTATATTTGTTTCGACTGACAAAAATTAATCAACTAATTATTATTATTTATTTGTTAAATTAAAATTTACGTAAATACTACCCATATTTCTAATAAAGAATGCGTTTAAACATTATAGGTACGAGTAAAAATAATTGAAGTTTCGATGTGCCACAACTACAAAAATCACAAATTACTTTATATAAGTAAAACTGTATTAACTCTTTAAACGAAATCCCCCTCATCTAGATTAGATACTAATTATTATTTAGAAGCAGACAATTGTGTCGGTTTAAAACACACACCCAAACGACACTGTTAAAACAAGTGACTTTTTCATTCTTGGAAAAATCCGTAACTAAAATAAGTATTTAATAAATCATGGTGTGTTGTCAACTCTCGTCGGTTCTGTAAATAGTGCAAGCTTTGTACAAGCTTAGTGCAAGCCTTTTTGTTTAATTTGTCCTGGAAACACTTATTCGATACCCACCAATCGCTGATTGCAATTTAATGTTTTTTCTGTTTTATTTGCGCTGGTGGCATTGTTTTACGCGTTTTAAAGGGGAACTGTAAAATTCGTAGTATTTGTGCTATCTTATGTCGATCTTTTGTTTTACTGTATCATCATTAATTGACAGCCCTATTACTAATGGAATTTGGGTATAGAAACGTTCTAGCTTGGAATCGAACCGGAGACCTTCAGATCTGAAGGCGAACACCGTAAGTATTTGGCTTCCCTATCAATGAAATGTATATCAGTTGGTTTGGAGTCAACTTTAATTTGTAATAATTACCTCTAACCATAAAACAAAATGAAAAGCTCTCAGACAAGGATATTTGTTTGAGTAATCTCATAATGAATCATAAAAAAGCGTCATAATACTTTGAATTAACTAGTCGGTAAACTAATTAAAAATGTTTGGATTAATTGTAAGGTAGATGGTGATAGGAATTGGGTCCAGATTTTAATGTTGTAAAATTGTTTCTTATTGATTGCATTTTGGCTTAATGATCTGATTACAGACTAGTCAACTATTTGCAGCAAAATTAATTATTTACAGTCCTCAACATTTATAGCTAGCCGACAATTGTCCTAGCATTTGTTTATCAAAACCAATAATTGCAATTTTTTTATTAGACTCGCATGCTTAGACCATGTCGATGAAACGTAACATCTGCTTCTCACATTTTGACTAGAATACTGTTACGTTTGACAAGTCAATGCCCCACAATACATTAAGGTGTTTTGAGGGGATTGTACATGTGCGAATACCAAGAACAGAGAGCGGTAGAGAGAGAGAGAGAAAGAATAAATATGAGAGGGGGATAGAATGAAGAGATATAAGTTCTAAATTAACCTCAAAGGAATATACTTAGAAAATGTCCTGCCTCGTGTTCCTTATTCAAGAACCTCTTATGTGTATCTTATTCATCAAAACAATGGTTTTAGAGTAAGTATAACAAAAGAATGCCCGTTCTTATTCAACAGCATTTGTTTCTGTGTCCGACCACTTTTTCAAACAACAAAGTGTACTTCTATATATACACAATGTATTTCATATAATGCACAATGTATGTCATATACTCACAATGCATTTCCAACGTTCGCTGTGTAGATAACGTTTGGACAAGCACCGCAAACTGATATTTCCGGTCGGTCAGCTTCCGGTCTATACCGGACTTCCGTTTTGTGTCAATCACAAGCAAACTCTCAGGTAATGTTTTTGTGCTTTCAAAAGGCTGTCATCGCTGAAACTTTTTCATTAACTTTAATTTTATGTTTTAATAGTTATTTCAAAATGTTTTAGCAATAATTAAGATCAATGTTTCGTGGTAAAATTCATGTAAACAGCTAAAAGGATTATAAAACATTGTAATTACAGTGCCACCATTTTTTCCCGAATAATATTTAATTGCATAATAAGTATGTATCATTCCCGCTCGCTAATCAGCTGATTTCACTGTTGGCGTTCTTACACCAACCACAACCGCGGATCCGGCATTTAACAACCGGAAAGCCAATAATATAACCTATAAAAGCAAACATAACCTAAATGACATTTATATACAACTAAAGAGTTAATCTGTATTATGATAAGTTAATTATGGATGTGGGAAAATCTTTTGTGTATTACCAGCACAAAAAGCTTCGTGCAGCCATCTACAGTTCTTGAGCGGAAATGACCTATTTTGCGCACTTAATACACAAATAGCTATCATTTGACAAATGTCTTGACCAGTGGCATTACATAATGAGAACCGATTATAAGAAAACTGTTGAGGATTTTCTTATGAAAGTTTTAGTAAGTTTTTTTTTTTTTTCAGGAGAGACAAAGGCATATGGTAACACGGTCTTAGTTCACTTACAGCTGCATTGTAAACTCAATTTAAAGTTCTTGAATGCATGTGTAATTTGTTACATCTTTGACGAAACTTCACCTTGTTAACCACATATTGAATTGATTTCTTCGTAAACTTGAAAAACTCAACATTAAAACCATAGTTGTACTGTTAAACCACAACAAATGAATCACATAGCCTATCAAAAAGGTAATTAAACCTAATTATTGTGATTTAAAAATAATATTCAACTTTTAAAAATCTTAATAATACGTTTAAAAGCCTAGATTCTTATAGGACATTCCATGTACAGATTTTAGACAGAATATATAATATGATAAAGTAAAGGAGACATCCTGGAGAAAGTAATGATCCTTTTGGGAGAGTGCACTTTGAAATAAATCCAACCACCGTTTAAAGGGGGTGCCATGCTCTTAAAATGTAAGACATTATGGCAAAATGTTTTTCTATCATCTAAAAACGTCTGTGTGTATTCTTTTAACTACTTCGGCTTTGTTTATTAGATTTAATTTAAGTCTTCTAACAAACTATAGGCATTTTCAGGTTTTCTGGCAACGCATTTAGTAATTAATTGTCAAATATGGTTTACAGTCAAAGTAAATAGCTGTTCAATGTTTTAGGAAACTTATATACACTTGATATGCAGCTTAAATTTTGTGAAAAAATAAAGACATTGCTAACATTTTGTTTAGTTCAGTTTCATTATTTCAGCTAGGAATGTATTAGATCGTCAGTCACCAGGGGTTAGGGCTTTTTTCTATTCTACTAGGATGAAATTATAAAAGGTAGCCACTATTTATCATACATTTTTACATACCATTTACATACTATCATGTTTCACCTCATATCTTTGCCCTTATTTGAAAGCGATAACGAATTGTCAATGTAACATTCAAAAAAAATTGTAATCATGTGTCATAAATAGGTGTACTTCCATACCTAACCTTTTTTTTTGTAAACTGTTTGAACACTGTTAGGGGAGTGGTTAGTTAGGACAACACAAATTTCCGTCCACATCAATATGTGAAGAGGATATGCAAATTTAAATATGCATTTGGAATTGTTTTGTTTAATGATACTTCTTATAATCAACTGTACCAAAGGGAATAGTTGGATAAGTGAATAAATGTGCTTATGGTATAGTAGGTAAAAAAAGAACAATTACTTAAATCAAATAGTTCGATGTTCTTGAATTACTGAGCTGTGTAATATTTGACGCAGTAAAGTAAAATTATTGACAATAAAACACTACAATCACTCCTATTACTGCCCTTGTATGACAGAAACTGCAGTTAAATGATTCCATTTAGGAACATTTGGCTAATGACTGAGTAGAGTTAAGCTAGATTTGGAAAATATATTTTCAAAATAAATTTACATAACATATACTAAGTTTGAGAAGAAAATTCATTTTTAAAGTCACCACCAAAGCTACAAGGTTTTATTTTTTTAGTTACAAATTATAATAAATATTATATTTTACAGTAATTAACTGTTATGTAGGAACTAGAGTCACTATTAAATATAGTCTGCTCCTTAACATACCTCCCCTATTTCTTAGTTTACTTAGTTACTATGTTTACTACTTTTTTATGCTATATTAGTTTTACAAATGTTTTCAGCGTTCAACCACCTAAGAATTCACTGAACATCTTTCAAATAAACCTTTTTTTTACACAAAATATCACTTGTGGTAAAATATTTAAAATCATGTGGATAATGTAATATAAGCTACAATTTGAACTTAAATTTAATTTACTGTATACAAAATATTACTCCAACTTTTATTCCCAGTGTAAATCTCAAATAGAGAGGAGTCGGTGGGTATTGAAGCCCGCTACACACGACGCCCAAAGCTTCTCAAATATTTACCTCCGATGTTTCCAGCAATATTCATATTTCACGTTCGAAATACGTCAATCCTTATCTCTACGGTCTGAACACTGCCCCAGGCAAGGGAGATTTGGATTTTTCGTGGCTTTGGAAATTTTTCAAATTAACGTGGCATTAACACGTATATGATGTGTTCACTCATCAATATCCTACTTTGAATTATTCTTTTTCTATGAAAGTTGTTTCTTTTAGCTTTGCAAAGAACATCGAATGCACTTGTTTGGATAGGGGAACGGTTTTCAAAAATCCTTTCATTGTTTATGTGCGTTATTGACCATATCAATTCACAAATAAATTTTATCACACTAAAAAGTTGTTATATTTTTGCGTAAATCTTCAGCTATAATTATGTAATGGTTCTTATACCGTGAATAATTTGTATACGAACAGTTAAGTGCAAGTTAAACATGTTGGTAATTGTAATTCAATTAAAAATTATTTATTTATCTAGGCAAAGTATTAGTGTTTAGGTTTTAAATACTGCACTAAAAGAATCCCTCCAGAAATTCTAGTTTGAACAAAACCAACCAAATATCAGTTGACAGTTGTTAGTTTTGAAAAACAACGGTACACATATGTCAATTGTCACACCACGTAAAGGTGCATTTTATGAAACATGTTTACCTCACTGAAAAATACAATATAGGTACAAAAGATGACTATCATTAGACATTTTAGCCTTGATAGTTGATTTACAAGAACTAAACATATCTTACCTATTAAATATAATATTTAGGGCAATATATGACAATACTATGTTTTGAAAAAAAAAAACAGGATACAACCTTCCATTAAATCATGAATGAATTTTACGTAATTTATAGTTTACAACCATATCACCTACAATCTCATGTCTTCTAACTTATTAATTATTACGCTAATCCGAATTCAAGAACACACCTTAACTGTTAACGTATAAGTTAACGCATGTCTTAGTCACGACAGGTAACCAAGTTTCGTCCTGATAAGTTTCAGAATGTCAGTCAAGCTTGAATTAACCATTTTGAAGCTTGGGAGTAGCTTAAATTATTATCTTGATTCCCTAACTAAAAACATCGAAAACACTCCTCTAATTTATTTTCGTGATTAGGACTACTTACACAAACGACAACTTTTTTCATCAATAATGTCAATATAATGTATTGGAATATTTCTAAATCGTTTCAACCTTTTTTTTTCTTATCAGCAAGAGATTTTCACCACTTAAATAAAGAGGACTATTTGTTACCAAAAAATATATACTGGTTTTAAATCATCCAATTCTGTGTGTTTAAATCCATAATTTTGCTACCATCCTTGATAGGGTTATTTGGAAAGGCAGATAATAAAACTTTTCAATCTTAAAAAAGATACTACTTTTTTAGGTTCGAACCGAAACATTCTGATATTTCTCGCAAACTCAAAATCAACCAGTTTAATCTAGTTTATCACCTTTAGATGGTTATTGTATATCTTATGTAGAATGAAAATTATTTAAGCCTATAATTTTCCCTTAAGTTGCATAAATATTTTGTAATAAATTTGTCTAATTTTAAAACTAAAGTAAGCATTTGCTAACCCTTTTTAACCCAAGCTATCCAAAACAGAGTGTTAAGTGTAAATGTTAACTGAAAAAAGTAAAATAATATAAAAATACAACATAAGATTCAGAGAGTTCTGTAAAGTTTTGCCCAATAAAAGCACCTCCACTCGACTGTCTGTATAATCTTAAGTGTAAACAATATCTCTGTTATATTCTGTTTGATCTAGGTTCATCTTTCCTCACTTTCCTGCTGTTTACAGTTCGTTATATGTTTTGAATACATTCAACTGTTTATAACCTTTGTTTGGATTTGATAATACATAAGCATATTTGGAATCGTGTGTAGTTTTTTTGGGGTTTTTTAAGAATGGTTATTTGTTACGTAGAAGAACTCTGTAAATTGTTCATACCCTGAAGACCGAAGCTATTTATTCCATGATTTTTAAATGAGTAGAAGGTTACATGAACATTATTGCTTTTTCCTTAATATGAGTGGTTCCAAGGTTAAGATTTCAATATCAAGGCCGGCTGGGCATTGCTTCGAATCATCAAAAGGTTACTGAAATTTTTTTAAATCAAACTGGCAACTTTTTGAATGCCTTTTGAGCACTATAACTACTCTTCTTCCTAGAATTTATGTGAGTTAAAAAAATAAATATAGTTTCAAAATTGTAAAAAAATAAAAAATGCTTTTCAATTAAGTGTCACCAAGAAAGTAGTGATTTTTCTTTAAAGTTTTCTCTAATGCTATTTGTTCTTGTCCACATTTAGGCATAAATTATTTGTATTACGTCTATTTGATTTGTTCTATTGCTTTATGATTTTAACATTAGTCATACGGTTAGAATTCATAAAATTATGGAATAAGTTGATATAAGTAAAAGAACTAGTAAACTTACAATGATGATAGAATTTCACACATAAAATCCTCTCGTGTATGCAAAGCCCCACAGAAGGTTCGTGCGGAAATAAAATGAGAAAAGAAACTCGTCGTAAAATTTTGTTTAAATCCAAGTATCAAAGATTTTTTTTATTTTTTATTAAATGAACTAAAATAAAAGTCAAATTAAAGAGTCTAAGTGTCTGAACATAATGTTTATAACTATTGACTTTCACAACAAGAAATAAATATGTCAAGTTTTAATCATTTATAAACATGCGGGTGAATGCAAGAGGTCACTTTCGCTACAACCCAAATCTCTGGTGTAAACAGAAAGTGTAAATAAACAATGCCTGTGTGTCCTGAGCTACACCTCAGGTTGATGCAGGTAAAATAAACATCAGCTGGCGAAACATTTTATTTCGTTGTGAAAAAGATATTTTATAGAAATAATTTAGCTTATGGCTACAATTCTATAATATAACACAATATTAATTGCTTGGTAGCTTTTTTGAACTCTTTTTTATTACATTACTAGTTTTAAACACTTACTTCAAAACTATGTGGTCTTCATCTATAAGTAATAAATACAATCATCTGATTAAGTAATCCTCGCT